>NC_090939.1:167580156-167888559 GCF_040938575.1 Ambystoma mexicanum
GAACAGTACCTTGTTAACTTACTGTCTGGGAACCACAATAATGTTTTTGTGATTATATCTCCTGTCTTGACATTAAACCCTCCTATATAACGGCCTCTCTGAATAGTGCGATTGCAAGGCAATACTTGCGAATTAAATTTAATGTAAGCATCGCACCAATTAGGAATCCCACAACATGTGCGACTTTGTGGTGTTGATAACACTACATCTATTACTGGGTTGTGAAAGTATCGATGGGCTACGAGGTAGCTACCTGAAAGCTTACAATAATAGCATCAACTTAGAAGACCTATCATTGATATGGATTGAGTTCCTAAAAGGTTGTGATACCAATTTGATACTACCATGTCACATTCTATTGGAAGTGCGTGGAAACTATGAATATCTTATTATGATATATATTTCTCTGGTTCTTAAAGTATTTTGTTGAATGTTTGTACTCCTTTTATTGTTTTAGCTTTATTTAGAAGAATGTTTTATTCTGATGTTTTTATTGATTTAATAAATACTCTTACTAAAGTATGAATATTAGTCATTGTTGAAATCGATTTTATTTTGCTATGTGAATTGTAATGTGCTTGTATGTTGTATATGCAAAGCCGAATAGCTGATTGTATATTAAATAAATAAATAATGCTAATGACACGGTGGGTAGGGCTTACAATGTTGGTAATGTCCATGCGCATTTGGTGGAGGCCCACACTCTTCTCTAACGCATCACTTTAGGCCGGTGGGCCATTACTGACCTGGTAAACCTAATCCCAATCCCTGGCCATTAACAGTATAATAGTGGAAAGTATGATTGATAATCAACATCTCGGTTGGAGGTTTTATAATGGCAATATGGGGAAAGAATAGGAGCTGTCAACAATAGTATATATGTATAGAGCCAAGGCAGCATAGTGGCCAATGAGTTGTTAATCCAATGCTTAAATCCTGGATAGTAATGACCACCGGTACAAATTGATTTTTATCCTCTTCCCATACATTGAAAGCTCACTTCATCTGTGATGTTTGTTCGATTGGTTTCATTGATTTCAAATGGATGCTTCCACTTGGTGTATGTATGTTTTGTGTACACTTAAATTTAAATACCACTGTGATTGGCAGTGTCTGATCTGTATTGCCCAAAAAGATAATGTAAAATGCCACTAGTCTTGGCCCCTCTTTGTAACTGTAACAATGCAAATGTTGACCCTTCAGTAAAATCTGTCATGTTCTTTCTGCTTTTAGGTGGTCGAACTCCCCCAACAGTCTGTCAGTCTGCTTCCTTGTCCCATCCCAACCTACAATCTAGTACTTACACTATACCTCCAGAGCCCACCCTTTCTCAGAACCCTCTGTCCATTATGATGTCTAGGATGTCGAAGTTTGCCATGCCCAGCTCCACCCCTCTCTATCATGATGCCATCAAGACAGTGGCCAGCTCGGATGACGACTCCCCTCCTGCACGTTCACCAAATTTGCCGTCCTTGAATAATATGCCAGGTAAGTACATGCCCAGGGGCTGGTGGAAAGACGGGGGCTACAATGTCCTTTTGTTATATGAATCTTTTTAAAGCCTGGTAATGGCTTAGTTCTCCTGGGTTTTGCTAGATATTCGTTTTAGGAACACACAAGAAAAAGCATAAATAATCTTTATAAGCATCAAGATGAGGTAACTTACTACATTACAACAAATTAGTAACCTACTGTATTGCACTGGAAACTATTTGCATACAAAGGAAACAAAATAAGATCTCGAATGTATTTAGTAGAACATTCAATATACTCCTCTAAAGCTCATCTTTCTACCACATGGTCCTCCTATTTTTGAAAGTCCTCCAGCAGATTTTGATTACTTTTACTGGCCCTCAAAGGGGATTAGCTCCACCCCAGCTTGGTCACCATGTTATTGGTGCCACTAATCCCAAAAGGGATAGAACAGGTGCCCCTTAACTTTGTTCTTTTTTCCCATCTTTCACAGATTCCACGCTTGGAATTTACCACATCTATTTTACTAGCATAGTTTGGGAAAGACAACTGTTGACCCTTCAAGACTTCAGTATTCCTGCCTTGCAGTGACTGCAAGCAGCAAATGCCATCTCAGACCTGCACCAGCATAGCCCAGGCCTTGGGATCCGATCACGACACTCCCGTTGTGCAAAGATACACACCACATGGCCATCCGGAAGCAGGTAGCTTAGGCACTCAACCAGGGTAGGGGGCAATGTTTGCTTTGAAACCGCTCAGAAAAACCATGCGTTTTGCTATATAGTTGTTACTTTGACAGACCTCGTCCCAAATGTCAACAAAGCATCCAGTTCGGCTGTGGACCTAGAACCAAAATCTGTAATATTACTTTCCCAAAAATCATTTACAGATTGCAAAAGGTGGCTTACCTCACCCCCACCCCCCTGTGCGCACACCCTCCCACGTGCATACACTCTCCAGGGCCACAGTTTCTCGACTCGAAAGCCGATGCGCACACACATGCCTGCACTTACACTGCAGATCAATTGGGCAGCCCTGCATGCTTCTCTTACCTTGGGATTGGGAGCAAAGAACTGAGGTCTGCAGCTCATCAAAGGCTACTGATCGAGGAGCATACATGTATCACACAGAGGGCATCGGCAGCAAATCTTTACCTACCAAAGAAAATGTTATACTGGCCTGCAACCTATGGGCCAAAACCAAGTTTACATTGCAGATATTTACTTGTATACAGGAGTCGTTAATGCTTCCAACGACAATGCCCCAGATGGCTATCCTCTATATAAGTCGTGAGTATTGAATCGTCACAAGATGGCACTGTATTATTGCCAGTGCACCAGAAAAGATTTCGAAGTCGTAGTTTTTTACTCCCTATTAAGGTTGGGAGTTAAATGATTTTTAGGGAGTAAAAATGGAAGTCCGATTTCTAATAGGAGTATTTTATAAGCAAGTAAATATGTTTTACCTGCGAAACGAAAAGGTTTTTGTCGTTTCTTTGCACCTAGTTATACATACAGATTAAAAGATACATGTTTACTTCTTCCGATAACGCAGTAGTAACAATTTCTTCCTGTGTTACTATCTGCACTGCTGGTCCAAACATATCCATAGAGTTGTTTGAGTGAAAGCAGAGGCACATGTGTCTGTTTCCCATTTTTTGCTGGAAGCATGTGTACTCCCTATTTTTATTTTTTGGGAGAATTTGCCTTTTTTAGGGAGGAGTAAAAGTGGCTGATGCATCCCTTTTCTGTAGGGCTGATATTGCTGTGCTATGTGTTTTATCGTACAGTGAAGGGGATTTCTGTTAAGGTATGACTGAAACATGTTGATTACTACACAGTATTGTAGTTATTGGATAATGCTGTGAATGTGTATTGCTAGTATCTAATTGACTCAGGTCTGTTTTTCATTATCACTCCATTCTTGCGCAATAATTCCTTTTTGAGTTGATTCACACATGAGTACCGATGTCCACTCGCGATTTTAAGCACTTACATATTGATCTTGACAAATATAATAATGTTGAGACAGCAATATAACAGATTACTTCTTTAGATGGTTAGATGATTTAATTATGGGAGAAAAGCCGGAGACATTACTTGAGATAAATGAAGCGTGTCCCTTAAGACACCAGCCCCCACATGCGACAAGAAATTTGTAAATCAAAGGGCCAAGTCTCCCCACTGATTTTTATATTTTTTTTTTGTTTTTGTTTAGTATGTGTCTATATAATCCATATTGGCTTGGATGCGGCGGAGGGCAGGCACCATCCATTATGTATGAGACTAGATAACACACTTGAAATCCTGCATCAGTAGGCGGGGGTGCATTGCTTTCTTATGGAGATTGGCTCAGTGCCAAGAGTAATGCCAGAAACAGAATGGCTGTGGGGCAGTGCTACAGGGGTGTTTGAAACATATTATACAAAATGCATATATGGTTAGTCTCCAAAATCAACAAATATGTTTCACTAAAGTAGAACAAATAAAATTTACAACTGTCAAAATGGTAAAGTTTAATATACTTTACAATGCAAAATTGATGCAATGAGCCAGCACTTGTGGCAACACAATGCTGTGTACAAATAAAACCTTGTGGTTGTTTGGTAGAAAGGCCACTTTTTCCGCATGTTGTAACCTTCCATAATTTCATAGGGATAATTTTGCAACCATTCACATAATCCTAGCTGTTGATTGACTTGCTGACAGGTGTATTCTGCAGCCTCCACAAAGCAGGGTGTGATTTACTGAAAAGCTGACATAACCTTAAACGAGGAATTGGTTAATGGTAAAGTAGCTATAAGTGGGTACTGTAGATTAGGGCACAAACTAATTGATGTGGAGTGTGAGGAGTTAGATGTGGCAGCTACACAGGATCTGATCATGCCAATAGTCCATTTCAGTCACATGTGAAGTATGCACACGCTGTACATGGAACATCCAACATGAAGCAAGACAACAGATGGTTGTAGAACAGTGCTTGTGAACAACAATAGTCTTGGTTTATTCTTTCCATCATTATCCTATTCTGTAGCCATAGGCTTTCCTAGCCCACTTCACCACTCCTAGTCGCTGTTCTCCTTCTCCCCTTCTCTTGGCCTGTGCCCATCCACATACTGATCTGTCCTCCGACCCTTCCTATTGACTTCTGGCACCTTACAAAACAACCTTTGGTAAATCCTTCACATTTTCGAACTACCTTTCTCCAGACACGTCTCTGTGCACCTTTATGCCTGCCTATCAGTTTCTTGACCTCAAAGCCTGTCTCTATTCTCATATCTTTAACACTTTAATATATTTCAAGTGAATTGCAACAAGCAGATTGATAGTCAATTCGTTTTAACTGTGTTTTTGAAACCAGCAACTTCAAGATCATGAACTGTTGGGAACAATCCATTTGTATTAATATTCGTGTCTTCTCCTTTCCAGGAATGGGTGGCAATCCTCAAAATCCTACTCGGCAGACCGGTCCCCACTCTGCTCCAATGCAAACCCTTAGCCCAATGGGAATGACTCAGCCCCTTACCCACAGCAACCAGATGCCGTCTCCAAATGCCATGGGATCCAATATGCCCCCTCATGGGGGACCCATGGGGCCTGTGATGATGTCACACAATCAAATGATGGCGCATGGAGCCCAAGATTCTCCAATGGTACCTCAAGGCCGCATGGCCTTTCAGCAAGGATTTCCTTCAATGCAGTCTCCGTCGCAGCAGCTTTCCTTTCCACACAATGGCCCAAGTGGTGGACAGGGCAATTTTCCAACTGGAATGGGCTTTCAGGGGGAAGGACCTATTGGCCGTCCTGGCAACCATCACCACAGCTCCTCCGAGCCAGCACTTTGCAAACCAGGATGTCCTGGAGGGCCGGACTCTTTCCAGGTCATGGGAAATAACATGCCTTCAGTTTACAATGATCCAGATCTACAGGAGGTTATCCGGCCTGGGGTTGCGGGAATACCAGAGTTTGATCTGTCCAGAATTATTCCATCTGAGAAACCTAGCCAGACGCTGCAGTATTTCCCTCGTGGGGAAGTTCCAGGCAGAAAACAGCCACATGCTCATGGGCCTGGTTTTTCACATATGCAGGGGATGATGGGAGAGCATAACCCAAGAATGGGGCTTCCAATGCCTGGCATGGGAGGCCCTGGGGGTAATCCAGATATACATTTAGGAGCCGCTTCTTCAATGTCTGGGCATAATCCCATGAGGCCTGGCTTTATGCAGCAGGGGATGATTGGACCTCACCATCGAATGATGTCACCAGCACAACCGGGGATGCCCGGACAACTGACAATGATGGGCAACCCAGGAATGATGCCCGGCAAGGAACGGTTACCTTCAGGACTCTACAGCCACCCTGGTCCAGTCGGCTCTCCCAACATGCTAATGTCCATGCAAGGGATGATGGGACCCCAACAAAACCTAATGATTCCCCCACAGATGAGGCCTCGAGGTATGGCTGCGGATATTGGAATGGGTGGATTTAGCCAAGTACCTGGGAATCCTGGGAACATGATGTTCTAAGCTGCTAAGACTGGATATACTGACAGTTGTAGAAATGAGATTCACATTCCTGGTGAGTCTTAAGAGCCCAGGGAGTACCATTTGGCCATGCAATAGGTGAAAAAGGACCCACACGTTGCTTTTGGGAAAACTCGAGAATGTATGAAAATATCTGAACAGAATTGCGTTCATTTACTCAACAGGTGGTTTTTTTAAGATTTATTTTTTAAAAATTATTTTTGTGGACTTGGGTACCCTGTGATGGCACCCGTGTTGAAAATCTGTAGCTGTATTTTGAGAATTGCCATTTGTCATGAGTTGCACCATTCTCTGTATGTTTACGTCATTTCGACTGGCTTCTCCCAGGACACTTGGTTTTTTGTGTACTGTACTATATTGTAAAAGGGATTTTAGCAGAGACTTTAGTCTTTGGGGTGAGAGGAGAGTGTGATTCAGTGCTGTTTACTTTAGGTGGACAATCCACCTTCAGAACGTGTTACCGTTTTCCTTTAACTCCAGTGTATAGTAAACCAAACTATGACCTCATACAGAAAGAGTATTATTAAAAAAGCACAAAAAATGAACTATTGAATCCAGTTAGGGAAATCTTTCTTTAAAGAAATAAACGGTTTTGTGGCTACACAGCCAGTAAACATGTTCATTCTCCCCTCCATTCTTTCATTATGTAGGGTTTCCTTTTTCATTGATCTGTCTAACACTCTTCCTACGTTATTTTCCTCCTTCTTTGGTAACGGCAACAATTGTATTTTGGACCTTAAAAGAGAAGACTGGCCATGTACTTAAGAAGCCTTTTCTGTGCTTTTCAGGAAGATGCCGGACTTGTTCGCTGTTCTATCTGGACACTATGACCATATGCAGTAGACCTTCCATTGCCATTACTGTCAACGTTATCCTATTTCTAGGAATTCTTAAGTGTTTTTTTATGTGGGAGTGGAAGCTGATCTGGGATTTTTTTGTGATTTCTTTATTCTGCCCACCCACCTTCTCTTTTACCCAGCGTACAACGTTCTGTGTAACCCCATTAAATTTGGTACAAAACCACTGGCCATGGCTGTGGTGTCAGAAAAATAAAATATATTGTTTCTTATAGAGTGAGGCCTTTCTATATTCCATTAGTTTGTAAGAGCACTTTTCTCTCTGTGTAGCTTAAGCAATTGGAACATACAAAAGAATGTGCACCTCTCCCTACCTCTGCCTCATTACAGTCCAAACCTTCTATATAAATAAAATGGAGAAAATCTGGTTGAGGAGGTGGAGGATGACCAACTCGACTACCAGAAAAAATGGACAGACATGTCATGGTTTGTGTTTGTCACATCATCATGGGATATTTGAGAACTGTACTAATTAGTATGTACATCTTGTTCTTTACATGGTTTACAAGAGAATTCTTCAAACTAGGAATCCTCCCTGATATTCACAATGTTGGGAATTTTCTTTGCTAATGATCTGGATCTCTGACCGCTTTTATGTTTTCTCTTTGAAATCGCTTTCAAAATTAACAGTATGTTTGTACACAGGGGTTGTTTGTTTAATCACAAGCTAGTTGTATCTTTAAAGTTTTATGCAGCCTGTCTCTGGGCATCCAGGACACATTACACATGGAAAGCAGTTGTCCTCCCTTCACTCCAACAAGCTAGCTGAACACTGTTTTTGTGGTGTGTATATATGGATATTTGTTTAACCAAAGTTGCTTTCTCCTTGCTGATTTGATGATTTCTTCCCAGTCTTTTGCATGCACTTATGTTTTTTAGGTTAGCAAAGCAACTCTCCAGTTGAATATACAGCTGTTCCTCTATCTCTGGGGTGTACAACTCTGGGCCCCGAGGGCCAGAATCCTGATGGGTTTTCAGGATTAGCTCATTAATATTCATGAAGAAAGATTTGCATACATTTAGAATCGTTATATGCAAATTTATCTCATGAGTATTAATAATGGGTATCCTGAAACCCAGCATGGATCCAGCCCTCAAAGCATGGAGTTGGACAACCCTCTTGGCTCCTGCCTTGTAAGTGTGGTGGAAAATTGCCGGACACAGGTGGGCACTACAAATACTTTTTCTATGTCTTCCTCGCTGCTTTAGGCTTTATTCTGCCACTGTCCTGTTAAAGTGCCTTGCAACTGGGGCTCATTGCTGGAGAACAGGGGTACAAGATGACTAAAAGAAGCCTGCTGTGACAAGCTCCACCATCATTATTTGGGGCTTTCACATCAATCACCACTTTGGCTGTGGCTCCAGTTTTCAGAAGTTCATGGATTACCTTCTCCCTAGCTGGTGGTGATGCAAAATGTGACCATGCACGTGGTGCTTCATTGCTAACTACATCAAGGCACCTGACAATAGACCATACCAGGGCAGATCGGTATTGCGCAGCAGGGTTTAGTAATGCAGAGGAGCTGCAATGCAGATAGGGATAGGGAACCAGATTGGTTTAAATGTTCATACGTTGCAATATAGCTCGGAACATTTAAATTTTCCTGAGATTTGAGAGATTTTGACATGAACGGTTGAACAGATCACCATATGACGTCTCTGTATGTCCAGTGTTCCACCAAGAAGACACTTCCTTCAGGTTCTGATTTTTATTTTTCTAGCAACTGGTTCAGTCATAGATCGAAGCCAAGCTGAGAAAAAAACTAGTTTAAGTTCACTATGTAACCTGCACAGAATGCCAATGACACTGAGGTTAAGTAGTCTGCCCTAGAAGGCTAACTTCCTTGGTGGCTTTCTTTTGAGGTTCAGAAGCACGTCAGCTCAAATTCATGTCATTGCTTTTGTTAAAGGGCTAGGTTTAAAAAGAAAAACGTGTTGGACGTTGTATAAACAGCAGCTAAAGGAGTCCTGTCCAGTGTCAGAGAAATTCACCATCCAACAATAATCCAGTAGACAGAGGATTGGACTTTAATAACAGTCAACAAAACAGCAAAGCAGACCTCAACAGGACAAGACGGCATGAATACGCGCAGATTGAGAGTTTAACACCAACCCCCTTTCTCCAGGTTACATTGATTGTCTAACTTTGCGTTTCATTGTCTTTAATGGGAAGGGTGTGCCAGAAAAAAATACTCTTAAGTCCCGTCCCCTTTCCTCCATACTGCATGGGCGCCCCTTCCACGGACTGGGGACGGAACCTTTTTCACCAGAAAAAAACATTCTTCCCCCATGGGAGCATGCGCTGCCCTGACTCCACCCTCCTGCGCCACACCTCAGTCTCCTCCTCCATGCCAACGGGAGTAGTCCGAATTCACCAACGCTCCTGGGTTTGGCATCGGCCATGTAATTCCACACGCGGATATTTCTTCTGTCTTTTTATCATACAGGTACTCAGTCCACAGGTGTCGCGCTCCTCCCCGGCGCATGTCGACTTCCACAGGGTTCAGAAGGTGTCCATCCTGCTACGGGCTCTTCTCAACTTCAGACCCCCACGCCCTCTGCCTACGTTGCCTTGGCTCAGACCATGGTTGGTAAGCTTGTACAGCGTGCGACACCCTGTCATCAAGGTCTCTAAAGAACAGGCTAGCCAGGTGTTGGGAGCTGTTCCAGAAATCGCCTCCAGAGGACCTGGAGGACTTCATCAAACATTGTTCCAGGCCCAAAGTAGGGCCTCTGTTCTCCATTGCACCCCGCAAGGGAGACTCCTTCCCTGGACTCGCCTGCATGGGAGTGACCGCCCAGGTCCTACTACCAGCACGTGCACTGAGGCCTCCATGGCTACCGGCCTACGGGTCGGGGGATCCTCAGATCAGAGCTGAGGGACCGGAAGGTTCTTATACGGGGTCTTCACCCGAGGGGCTACGCCCTTGTACTGGCAATATGTCAGAGGGGCCATGGCCTAGTACCGGCAATATGGCCTAGGGGGGCGCCTAAACACAGCACTACCGGCCCATGGGCCAGGGGTGTTATGCCTACCAGGCCTCGGCCTGAGGAGCAGGGAAGGCCTCATGATCCACACTCGTCCTGGAGGAGGCAGGGCCCAGCGAGCTGTGCAACACGACACAGGCACGTGGAAGGCAGCTTGACACGATGGCCACCGTGCTAGACATCCGCACCCGTCAGACGCCGCACCAGGAATGGGAATTCAGTGAAGAACGAGGGTCAAGGTGGGACTGGTGTCAACCAGGTACGTGGCCTACAGCCTATCCTTAATTTGCCCAGGGCAGTTTCCCGCTATGTCCATATGGACAGGGTTTGCAGCGCCTCCAGCAGCAAGCCACTACTCTCTCTAGATCCCCTACAACCCCTCCAGCCTGTGAGGACAGGTTCTTTGAGAGGTTCCTCGGACTCATGAAGGCCCCTCGGATGGTGGTGATCCTCAGGGATGCCATCAGAGAGGTGCTCCCCCCAATGCTTCCAGCACCTCAGGCTCGTCCTTCAGCGCCCGCGGCCCCTGCGCAGCCTTTGCCACTGGCTCCGGCCCCCCAACAGATTCCTCAGGTGGTCCCGTACCAGCCTCCACCACAGCCTCTGGCTCCGGTCCCAGTACCCCAGCCTCCGGCTCCTGCCATTCCTCCACCGGTGCAGGATCCTCCTGGACGATGAGGAGGACCCAGACATGCCATCGTCAGCCAAGGCCTTCCATGAACATCTTGCAGGGATGGCTGAGTACCTGGGCCTTCCTCAACCCGAAGTTGAGCAACCAGCACAGGGGGTCCTTTGCAGAAGTCCTCACGTGACGCCCCTCTGCTAAAATGGGAATTCCAGGGCAGACCGATGTAGTCGCCCTGGCCAAGAAGGGTTGGCTCAAGCCCCACTTTGTCCAGCCGGTCACTCGACACCTGAACGCCAAGTACAGGCAGATGGAGGGGCATACACTCTTGCTATTGGCCCATCCTCAGCCACACTCCTCTGTGATCGCTGCAGCATCACTATACTCCAAGCCTCAGTTTTCCTCAGCTTCCTCCTCTGCGGCGATGATGGGCAAGGAGGAGAATATCTTGGAGGCGTACGGGAAGAAACTCTATTCCAACTCGTCCTTACATCTTTGTCAGGCCAACACCGATGCCATGCTGGCAGCCGCTAACCAGAAGCTGTGGGGGGAAATTGCAATTTTCCTCCCAGAGCTTCCTACGCATAGCAAATCACGTTTCAAGGTGGGACTTGCTGAGGCCAAGCTGGTGGCGCAGGACATCATGGAGACCACTGTGGCCCACATTGGCCCCTCTGGCCGGGCCATCTGCATTGCCACAGACGTGAGAAGATCAGCCAGACGTCCAGGAACGCATATTAGAGCTGCCGTTCGATGGGAGTGACCTCTTCCAGTCCACCACGGACGAGGAGCTGGACAAAAACAAAAAATGCTCACAAACGGCCAAGTCTTAATCCTGACAAAGACCATGCCCAAATCATATACACAGTCACAGCAGGGGCGTACATACCGAGGGTTCCGCGGCTTGCAAGAACGGAGGTCCAGGCAGCCAGACTGCTAGACTCCTCCACATCGACGCAAGCAACAAAAAGGGGGGGGGGGGAATGAGGGCTTTTTTCCAGTCCCCCCTCCTCCGCAACAGCCTCTGAGGGAAAGCAGGCATGACACGCCCCTCCGGGTCCACTTGTCTCCAGTGGAGGGCAGGCTTGCTCTCCATGCACATTTCTGGCACCAGAATTTCGTGGACCCCTGGATCCTCTCCGTAGTATCCACAGGGTACCGTCTCCCCATCCGAGCCCCTCCTCCACTCCCTCAAGTTGGTACAGCAACTCTTCTGGCGGAGATTCGATTGCTCATAGAGATCCAGGCCATGGAGGAAGTCCCAGCCTCCCAGCGAGGCTTGGGCTTTTACAACAGGATTTTCACCATTCAGAAAAAGAACCAGGCGGGCCTGAGAGTTGTGCTGGACCTTTTCACCCTCAACCTCTCCTTACCTCTACAAAAATTCAAGATGGTTACGCCAGCTTTTATAGCGGAGACATTGTGCAAGGGAGACGGGATGTGCTCCTTGGATCTGAAGGACTCGTATCTACACGTCCCGATATGGGTACCACTACATATTATCCCCACCAAAAATATCGCCATGTATATGGTCGTCTGGAACGGTCATAGGAAATATTTTTGGGAGGGGTCATTTTTGGGGTTTTTAGGAGCAGAGGTTGCAGGGGTGTCCCCCGCAGGTTCCATGCCTTAATATCGCCACACAAATATGGCAATATTTATGTATGGCAATATTTTTGCGGGGATATTAACACATGGAACCTCGATATGGCCGCCCCATTGTTCTTTCCTACGGTTCCCGATCATGGACTACGATTTCAAATCCAAAGTCCTTATTTTTGGCCTCAATTCGGCCCGCAGGGTCTTAACCAGACTATGGCTGCCCTCCTCAGGGCTCAGGGCCTCCACATCTACCCATACCTCGACGACTGGCTCCTCAGGGCTTCATTGCCGAAAGTAGTTCAACACACTTCCGAGGCTCTTATGAACACACTGCATGATCTGGGCTTTTCGCTCAATCTCAAGAAGTCGCAGCTGCAACCCACGCAGAATCTGACATTCTTGGGCCTCATCTGGGACATGTGCTTCGAGAAAGTGTTCCCTTCGGAGGACAGATCATAGCCATCAAGAGGGCCAGTACTCACTTCCTCAGCAGAGAGGTGATCTCGGCCTGGTGGCACCAGCGCCTCCTGGGTCTCTTGGCAGTGGCCCCATTAGCCGTCCTCCACATGAGACTCAGGATGAGGAGGATACAGCTGCACTTTGCGGCATCATGGAACCAGGAGCGGGGCTCCAAATCGAGATGACCAACGTTCATTCATCTCTCCACCAGCACCTCGTATGGTGGTCCATGGACTGCATCCTACGGACGGGCAAGCCCTTCCGGCCTCGCACCCCGCAGCTCACCATCACCACGGACTCCTCTCTCTCGGTCCATGGCACCTGGACCCGACACGAGCAGGAGTAACACATCAATTGGTTGGAGCTGAACGCCATCTGGCTAGCTCTCAGAGCATTTCTCCCACTTATCGGGGGCAAAGTTGTCCTCATCCAGACAGACCACTCAACCAGCATGTACTATGTCAACAAAGTAGGGAGGCACCAGATCCCCTTCACTGTGCAGACTGACAATCAGCATGTGGGAGTAGGCCCTGGAAAACATCTACCTCATGGCAGTCCACCTTCCGGGGGAAGCCAACCTGGAGGCAGACAGGCTCAGAAGGTTGGGAGCGGACAACTACGAGTGGCAGTTAAACGACCTTGTTACTCAAAAGATCTTCAGCAGATGGGGTTGCCCCCAGCTGGATCTCTTTTCCACCTGGCACAACAAGAAGTGCCCTCAGTTCGTCTCCTGGCAGGGAAGCACAGAGCCCCGGCTCCCTGGGCGATGCATTTGAGTCAGTGGAACGGCATGACCGCTTACGCCTTCCCGCCCACTCCGCTGATTCACAGTGATTTGCAAGATCGTGTCTCACCAGCTCAACATCATTCTAATAGCTCCATGGTGGGCAGCCAGGCCGTGGTTCTTGGAGCTGCTCAGCCTCTCGGAGATGCCTCCGATTCACCTCCCGATGGGCCCAGCACATCTTCTGGCGCAGCAGGGAGGCAGGGTCATCCAACCTGCGCCACAGAAGCTAGCCCTCACAGCGTGGTTCCTGAGCAGGTGACGCTAAGGCACCTGAGCCTCTCCCACGTTAATCTGGAAATCCTACAGGGCGCAAGGAGCAAGGCTAGCAGGGCCCAGTATAAGAGTAAATGGACCGGGTTCTGCCACTGGTCAGCCTCCAAGGAAATCGACCCCCTGGCATGTACTCTGGATGACGTGCTCTCCTTCTCGGCGCACCTCGCCCACTCAGGCGTGCAGGTGGACACCTGCCGCACTTACCTCGCAGCCATCGCCATATACAGAATCTCGGAGGAGAGTTTTTCCTCTTCCAACACAATTGTCAAGAGACATCTGACGGGTCTCGCCAGGCTCTACCCGCCCATCAAGAGGCCCACCCCGTGTGGGACCTCCATAGTCTTGGGTGCCCTGGCGCACATACCATTCAAACCTATGGCATCCGCGGACTTCAGGCTGATCACCATTAAGAAATCCTTGTTAGTCAGCCTGACCTCGACTCGCAGAATCAGTGAAATCCAGGTGCTGGTCGCCTCGGAGCCATACACTACATTTCACAAGGACATGGTAGTCCTACCGATGCACCCACCATTCCTATCAAAGGTCCGTCCGCATACCATCTGAACGAAGAAATTGTTGCCCACGGTTTTTGCTGAGCCCAAAGACGAAGCAGAGAGAGTTCTGCAGTGTCTTGATGTCGGGCGTGTCCTGAAATACTACTTGGACAGGACCAAGGGCTTCCGCAAGATGGACGCTCTTTTTGTCACCTTCAGAGGATCAAAACCGGAGTATAAGGCCTCCATAGCCCGTAGGAGGGTCTTGGCCATCAAAGAAGCCTACGAGAGATGGCACAAGCAACTGCCGGCCAACATGCGCGCCCACGCGGTCAGAGCCAAGGGAACAGCCATCGCTTTCCAGCGGCAAGTCATAAGCCGGGGCGGCCACATGGGCCACCCCTTCGGCTTTCTGCAAGCACTATTGTTTGGATGCCGGTTCTAGAGCAGACACGGCTTTCGGACAGGCGGTTCTTAGAAACCTGTTTGCTTAAGGAGGGTCACCACTCCACCCTGGGGCTACACTCAGTTGTAATCGCCCATGCAGTATGGAGGAAAGGGGACGGGACGCAAGAGTAATTATAAGTTACTCACCGTAGTGACTAACTCCTTAGACCCCGTTCCTCCATATGCCCCACCAACCTGCCCCGTAATAAAACTGGTGTCATTAGGCAATGTTAAATCTATTGTCGACAAGTCTATGGGGACTGAGGTGTGGCACCGGAGGGCGGAGTCAGGGCAGCGCATGCTCCCAGTGCTACCCCCCACCCCCTCTGCGTGCCTCTAAATTTAAAGGAGAAGGTTTTTTTCTGGTGAAAAAGTAGTTTCCTGTCCCTTTGAAGGGACGCCCATGCAGTATGGAGAAGGACTAAGAGTATGTTAGTCACTATGGTGAGTAACTTATAATTTCGATAACCACAGTATAAATAGTACCAGTCTCCTTTCCATCTTACTCTTCTCACAGTTTCATAAACAAGCTTTTAGCTACCTTCTATTGGAGGCAGAATGATGCAGTCGAATATGGCAGCCACTAGCAAGGCTTTGCAATGCGATTAAGGCCTAAGGATCATCAAATGTATTGCAGCACACTACAAAGTTTCACAACAAATCCCTGCTTTGAGACCTTCCCTCAAATCTCTTCCATCTACAGTTTCAAGTGCTTACGTTCATAAAATTGCATGTCCTGGTGTTGCAATTCTTTAGTGATTTTCGTTAGGTACAATACAGGTAAACAAATATGTGATGAAAGAGTAAACTGTAAGCACTCAGTATGACAATCAGCATGGCAGTGTTGCATGGAAGCCTCCAATGGAATGTGGTGCCATGACCATCTGGAGGTGTGCTCTTTACTGAGGGCAACCATAGTTTTGCATATGACAGAATATCCGCAATATTACTATCAATTAGGTATGCAAGTACAGTATTCAAAAGCACAGATGCCCGCTTTTGAAGCCAGAATGTTGTCTAATGGCAATCGATTCTGCAGCACCATATTGGGGATGATTACCTGTTTGAATGAGAGCAGAGAACGAGAGGAAGCACTATCATTGGTTCTCCAGCATGGGGTCTGGCATGGATTCACATGCTCATGAATATTCCCCGTCGTCAGGCTGGGAATCCTCGGTAAAGAAAAATCGGTGTCAGTTTCGTTTCTGATCTGTCTTTCGTAGTAGTAACCAATCACTCATCTCTGCGTCATACTGACCACAGCCAATGACTGCCATCTCCCTAAGCCCCGCCTCTGGCAGCCATCTTCAGATTTTTACCGCACGTTCAAGTGTTGGGAGTCCTCGTGCTTAGCTCTCGAGCTTTTACTGCGTGTTTCGCGCTTTTCAGGTGAATTTTCACATTTTTTCGGTTAATCGAGCCTCAAGCTCCACCGTTTTTACTCCCGTTAACGGCTACCCGTTGCGGGATTTTCCTACGCCCCTCAAGGGTGAAGATTTCGTCGAATCAACCTCTTGGAGGATTCCAGAAGATTTGCGGCCTACTTCGAGATGGCCCAGGACACGAGTTCGTCACCCGGACCCAAGCTGTTTCGCAGCTGCCCTGGATGCGGGCTGCAGAATGTGTTTAAGGAGGACGAACATTCGCAATGCCTCTACTGTCTTCATGGGGACAAGACTCATGTAGAGAAGGACTGCCAGTTCTGCAAGAACTTGTCGGAGCGGACCATGAGGGACCGTCGATCCTGTCTCGCCAGCTGGTTGGAGAAGGGCTCAACGGGTGAGAAGAAGAAGAAAGGGTCCGAGTGGGCTTCTAAGTCCTGTGCGGGCGCCCTGGCGACGGGGGCCCAACACCAGGCCAAGCGCCGCGAGTCCGCTGGCTCCAGGAGCGCCGAAAGGTCAGGCTCTTCGGTCGCCAGGCAGGGCGCGCCTTCCCCGGCACCGTCAACCACGAGCCAGTGCTCCGGTTCGGGGAAGAGGAAATCCGAGACCCCGGGTAAGCTTCGGGAGAAGCCCCGTCCGATCTCGGAAGAGGGGAAGCGAGGCGTCGCCCCTCCCCCTAAGCAGAAGGCCCGGGACGCACCCAAGGTGGTGAAGGCCCCTACCCAGCAGGCAAAGGCCTCTATCGAGGCAATCGCGGCGACTCTGGCCAAGCCGGCAGAGACCCCGCCAGCGGAGACTGCCTCCGGGACTAGAGTTTCCCTGCCGCCAAGGAGGGAATCCTCTTTTCAGCCCATCGTCATGGCCACCATGATGGAAGAAGCGAGGGGGGCACGGTAGCCTCCTCGTGCTCGGAGTCAGCCTCGGAGGAGGAACTGACCGAGGCCGTGAGGAATCTCGAAGTCCAATTCGAGAAGGTTCGATCCCGTAAGGAAGATCCTCGGGAGATAACCGAGGAAGACGACGATGGCGAGGAAGAGCAGCCTTCCCTTCCGGCGCAGCCGGAACCTAGGCCTCAGGATAGCTCGGCGGCCATTTTGTCTGCGATCCAGTCCTTATGCTCTGAGATGAGGACAAGATTACCACGGCCCAGGCCGGAGGACCCGCAACCTGGCCCGTCAGGAAGTCCTCAGAACAAACGACGGAGGACCCAACCCTCTCCTCCACTCGCCCCTGTAAGGCCTACAGTTCCCTCCTCATCCTCCCACGAGTCGGGAGATGACGGTGCGATGGGCTCGACGACGGGTTCTGAGGGCGACGACGACGGAACGGGTCTCCCGTCGCACGGGCCTCGCCGCCCGACGAGATTGGCTCATTCCACGCCATGATCGCCAGGGCGTCCAAATTGTTCCAGCTCTGCCCGGAGGAGCAGATAAAGGAAGGTTTCCTCTATCAGCGCCGGGAGGCCAAGAGGAAGACTGTAATCGCGGTGCCTCTAATCGGTGACATCTGGGAGGAGGGCCTGTCGGTTCTCAAGAACCCCTCCACGGCACCAGCCAAACGGGACCGGTACGAGAAGAAGTACCGGGTCCCCGAAACCGCTCCCATGTGCCTCAGGGCCCAGCCAACGCCAGACTCGGTCGTCTCGGCGGCAGCGAAGAAGAAGAAAGCGGCGGGGTCAGGAGCCTCGACGTCGAATTCCCCGCCGGATGGCGAGGGAAAGAAGTTGGACGCCATGGGGCGGCGGGTCATTTCGTCGGCGGCGACGACGATCAAAGCGGCCAACGCTCTGGCGATCGTGGCCCGTTAAGACAGGGAGCTCTGGTTTAAGCTGGCCCGCATATTGGACTTCCTACCGGACGACAAGAGGTCCAAGGCCCTGGAAATACTTCAAGAAGGCGAGGTGGTATCGGACCACACCATAGCGGTGGCAACCTATATTGCCGATACTGGGTTCCGCCAGCTGGGCAACAGGGTTTGCCTACGACGACGGGGTTGGCTCCGGGCGACCGACTTCCGTCAGGACGTCCAGACCAGGGTGTTGGACATGCCGTTCGAAGGCAGCAACTTGTTCGGGAAGGCGGTGGACGAATCCCTCCAAGCCATAAAGACGGACACGGAGACGGCCCGCGTCCTAGAAGCCCTTCAGCAACGACGGCCCTTTCGGAGCTCCGGAGGCAGACAGGGTGCTTCCAAGGGATCCAGCGGTGGCTCGTCGTCCTACCGCCAGGCGGCACGCTCCTGGTCTCAGGAGGCCTACAGGGGTCGCGGCAAGCAGGGAGCGCCTCGCCGCCGTCGGCAAGGTGGCCAGGGCGGCAAGGCCACCACCTCCAAGCAGGACTGAACCGGCCGTGGCCTCGGGCCCCCACCGAAGCACCCCGGTGGGAGGCCGGCTGACGAAGTCCATCTCCACCGACAGTTGGGTGCTCGATACCCTGGCAAGAGGACTCTATCGAATTCCTGAAGAAGTGCCCTCACGTTCCACCTGTGGCCAGGAAGGAAAATCACGTCCCGCAACTGCTGTTGGAAGTACGGGCGATGCTCAGGAAAGGCGCCATCGAGCTTGTCCCGAAGAGGCTCCGGGGTGTACTCAAGGTACTTCCTCGTCAGGAAGAAGACGGGCGGCTGGCGCCCCATCCTGGACCTTCGTCGTTTGAACAAATACATCAGGTCACAAAAGTTCAGGATGGTCACCCTCCAGCACGTGCTGGGACAGCTGGAGAAAGGCGACTTTCTATCGTCGTTGGACCTGGAGGATGCATACTTCCACGTTCCCATCCTCAAAAGTCACCGAAAGTTCCTCAGGTTCGTCGTCCAGGGACGGCACTACCAATTCAGAGCACTGCCGTTCGGATTGAAGTCGGCCCCCAGGGTCTTTACCAAGTGCCTAGCACCTGTGGCGGCGCGGCTGCGCCTGCAGGGGATTCACGTCTACCCCTACCTGGACGACTGGCTCATGCGCTCAAGGACGAGGGAACTCGCCATCGAACACACTGCGAGGACCGTCCAGCTACTCAGACCTGGGATTCACCATAAATTACCCAAAGTCCCACCTGGTACCGTCGCAGGTGGCCCTGTTTCTGGGAGCGAAGCTCGATAGTGAGGCGCCTGGCGGCACCGTCGGAAGAACAGACGAAGACCATTCTGGGCAAAGTGCAGCGCCTGCTAGCCACGGACGTGGCCAGGGTGAGGTCCATCAAGTCCCTCCTGAGGATGATGTCCTCTTGCATCTACCTGGTGCGCCTCTGCAGACTACGGATGCGCCCTCTTCAAGAATTTCTCGACGCCCATTGGATGCAGGCGACGGGCACCTTCGAAGACAGGGGCCCCCTCAACGAGGTGTTCCGGCGGGCGATTCAGTGGTGGGGCGTTCGAGCGCACCTCACGGAGAGCAAGGACTTTCAGACGCCGGCGTACCAGGAGACGCTAACGACGGACACCTCCCTGGAAGGTTGGGGCGCCCACACCGGAGATCTCCACGCAAGAGGCCTCTGGCTCCCGGAGGAGAGGCTCCTGCACATCAACATCCTGGAACTCCGAGCCGTGTTCTGGGCTCTCAAATCGTTCCTCCCGTTGCTCAAGGGCAACGTGGTGCAGATCTTCACGGACAACACCACGACAATGTTTTACATACGGAAGCAGGGAGGCAACAGATCCCCAGCCCTATCCAAGGATGCACAGGATCTGTGGCACTGGGCTGTCGCCCAGGGGATGTTCCTGGTTCCCTTCCACCTGGCAGGAGAAAGAAACACCATCGCCGACTCGCTCAGCAGGGAGCTGCGCGCGTGTCACGAGTGGGAACTGCGCCAGGATCAGGTGGATCGACTCTTCCGACGATGGGGCAAACCCCAAATCGACCTGTTCGCAACAGCGACGAACTCGAAGTGCAAGAGGTTCGCCAGCAGGTTTGCCCAGCCGAGAAGCATGGGCGATGCGTTCTCGTTCCCCTGGGACGGCCTATACCTGTATGCGTTCCCGCCGTTGCTGCTTCGACTCATCAACCAGCTCAAGAGGTCCCGGTGCAGGATGATCCTCGTCACACTGGCGTGGCCGAGGCAGATCTGGTTCCCGGACCTTCTGGACTTGTCAACGTCCCCTCCCATCAAGCTGTCGGCGGACGCGGATCTTCTCTCCAGAGAAGGAGGCGCCATCTTCCACCACGACCCGGCGTCGCTGAACCTGCAGGCTTGGCTCCTGCAGCGCTAGAGTTTGGAGGCTACGATATACCGGCCGACTGCAGAGAGGTTCTTGCAAAGGCCAGGGCGTCCTCGACTCTCAAATGCTACGGTCATAAGTGGAAGAGGTTCTCTATCTGGTGCTGAGCACAGAAGATCAACCCCCTACGGATTACGGCCCCTCAAGTGCTGCCGTACCTGCTATCGCTGGCAAAGGCTGGGCTAGCCCATGCCTCCATTAAGATTCATCTGGCGACTATCTCCAGATATACCAGAACCACAGGACAGACGTCCCTGTGGTCCCATCGACTGGTAAAAGAGTTTATGAAAGGACTGTTCCGGTCGTTCCCTCCGGTGAAGGCCCCGGCGTGGGAACTTAACGTGGTGCTGACTAGGCTCATGGGGCCCCCATTCGAGCCGATGCACTCCGCACCGATTAAGTTTGTGTCGTGGAAGACTGCATTCCTGGTGGCCATTACCTCCGCACGACGAGTGGGAGAGATCCAGGCCCTATCCTGCAAAGCACCGTACTTGACTTTCCATGCCTCGAGGGTGGTGCTTAGGACGCACCCCTCCTTTATGCCCAAGGTGCCGTCGGACTTCCATCTTAACGAGCCCCTGGTGTTACCTGTTTTCTTCCCGTCTCCTTCGTCGCCGGCCGAGAGGACTTTGCACTCGCTGGATGTGGCTAGAGCGCTGAAGTTCTATGTGGACCGCACAGAGTTTTCGGAGGACATCACAGCTATTCGTGAACTTTGGACCTGTGAATCAAGGGAAGGCTCTCTGGAAGTCTTCTATTTCCAGATGGCTCTCCGGCTGCATCATGCACTGCCACCGGTTGGCTAACCGACCGCTGCCAGGCCGCCCGAGAGCCCATTCGACCAGAGCGATCGCTGCTACTACGGCGTTCTTATCTGGTGTGCCCCTGCTGGACATCTGCAGGGCTGCTACGTGGAGGTCGACGCACACCTTCACGAGATTCCACTGCGTCGATCGGGATTCCAGGGAGGAGTCCAGGGTCGGCCAAGCAGTGCTGCGCAACCTTTTCGCTTAAGGTGAGCCTGGTGAGGAGGTAAGAGATGCTTAATGTTGAGTTTTTTGTATTGCTTAATGTTGAGCCTTTTGCCACCCCCCGTGGTTGTGCATGTGTGTACTGCTATGTATTCTTATATTCATGAGCATGTGAATCCATGCCAGACCCCATGCTGGAGAAGGAACAAGTTACTTACCTGTAACTGTTGTTCTCCAGCATGGGTCTGGCATGGATTCACATGCGAACCCTCCCGCCTACCCCTCTGCGGCTCTTCATTTGGTCATACTGCCACTTGACGTGCTACCAAATCTGAAGATGGCTGCCAGAGGCGGGGCTTAGGGAGATGGCAGTCATTGGCTGTGGTCAGTATGACGCAGAGATCAGCGATTGGTTACTACTACGAAAGACGGATCAGAAACGAAACTGATACTGATTTTTCTTTACCGAGGATTCCCAGCCTGACGACGGGGAATAATCATGAGCATGTGAATCCATGCCAGACCCATGCTGGAGAACAACAGTTACAGGTAAGTAACTTGTTCCTTATCTCTTCCAATAACATACAGTTTTGACAGTCAGGGTCTCTGTTCAATTTGACTCCCAATTGAGGGATTATGTATCCCATACATCTACCAAACTCTCCCACCCAGAATTATTTTTACAACTTGAGTAAGGCAGCCTTTTGGAATGTCTGATGGATGGCAGGACCTAACCTATGTAACCCCTTACGCCTCAGTCCATGAGTATCCATTGACCCCTTTGTATGTGGCGTACACTGAATCAGTGAATGTGAATCCCTTTTCAAACCTAACATTGTTGATAAATACACTTGTACCTGTTGAAATCTAATATTGATGAAATATGACATTGAAATGTACTAATTCCTGTATGCATTGAACCCAGGTTGGTAAAGCGTTTAAAGACCTTTAGCAGGAGAGAGAAGATGAAGCAAGGCAGGCTTTCATGATCACTAACATGGAGAGGTAACATTTGGAGGACCAGTAAACACCAACACGAGATACCAGTGTGATGTCCTGGCAGCCACCCCCTCCCCCAACCTCCAATTAAATGGGGCAAATGCAACAGGAAATCCAAAGGTGAGATTGTGATGTAAATGGGCACAACCCCAACAGTCCAAGACATCTTTTATGCCAGCATACTGCCTAGCCACATGAAGAAAAGTGTTTTCACTGGGGTCCAAGGGTGTGCATTAGGTCCTTCATAATCATGGCCAGTAGTGTTGGACGCAGCGATGGTTGGTGTTAGAATAAAGCGTATCAATGAGGATACAGTCATTTGCGACTGACATGCAAGAAAAATCAAGCAAGCATCTCCGGTTTCTAGGATAGTTCAGATGAAAGTTTGTTACGATTTCACCAGAAGGCCCGCCTTCCCAGGAGGCGAGAGTCCAAAGTCAACGTTGAATGTTCAGTTCTCTGGGGGTGTCTCACCAGAGGTATGTAAGGTGCTGGTCACATCCTGAGTTCAAAGTGTGGCAGGTAGTACTTTTTCTGTGAGCGGTGGTGTGAACAGAGTGAAATCGCAAATGCCAAAAAAGGATAGCAGCCAGGTTGTAGAATACCCCTGACCAAAGCCTTATGGGCAGAGCATCTCGCTTTGAGGGTTATCCCAGCCGTGCCCTTGCCCTTTGTTTTACTGACAGAGTAAAGTGCCTTCCCAACCTCAAAGTTGGAAATCCAGATGGAAAGAAGGTTGCTGTTTTCCTGCATGGGGCCCCTTCCAGGACACAGGCAGTATCTCCCTTGCGAGGGGAATATGGACCCTGGTGTGGCCCCAACTGGCCGCTGCACTTGCTCATTAAAATTTGTCTCTGCTCCTGCTTGGGACACCCCCTCTTCTGTTTGCTGGAGTAGATAGTACAGCATTTCTTGGAGATAAACCACGAGTTTGAACAAGTGCCTCAGCTGAGGGGTCTTGATTCAGTATTAGAGCATACAGGTAACGTGGAGGTTATGGAAGGGCTTGTAGGATCAGATGGAAGTTTTGTGGTCTCTGGATCCTCTGGTCTTGGGCAGATGGTGCTGCTGGCGCAGATTCCTGGAGTATCAGTTCTGGGGGAGGACCTCTGGCGACCTCGGCTCAAGTGCCAGTGGCAGAGGGCTGTACCTTCCTGCAGAGGGCAACATGTGTCCAAGACGGAATGACTTCACCTTTGACAGCGGTCTGTGTCATGAGCTGCAACAGATGAGGATCACGCCAGCGGGGCAGCAGCGCTGACTTTTCATAGCTGCACTCGAATGTGGACCAGGTCACCCGGTTGCAGAGGGTGACTGGGACCAGTCGTGGGGCAAGCAAGGCAGCTTAAAGATGGCAGTAGAGGGGAAGAGATACATTTTTAAAATGCCAGCACTACAAGACATTTTGAGATGATTCAGGAAATGGGGTCGAGCACGTGGGGTGAGGCACTCATGCACATCAGACGTCATCTGAGAATCTTCTGATAAGATGAGCCATGTCTGCAGTGCGTGGTATTGTACCTGTGCAGCAGCCAGTGGAAGGAATGGCTTTGGGCCTTTTAAGACTGTTTCATGACAAATCCTAGCCTATTTATTAAGTTGACAATTCATTGTTCCATGGTGTTGCTACACTGGGGGTGGACAATGTGTGCTAGAAATGACACGAGTGTTCACAGTAAGCCTGGGCTACACAAGAAAAGGAAGGGGCAAATCAGTCAGTTCATAATGTCGATCATAGCCCATTTACCTGAGGGAACAATGAAGTGAGTCAGTCTGGCCAGGTAAGGTAGGAGTACATTGAGCGCTACCAGGTGTCCATTAGTGGAGCGCAAAAGTGAATCGGGGAATAACTTGCAATCGTTTCTTGGTCAGAGCTCCTTTTTAAACTCTGGTGCTTGATCTCGAAGCACATCCACACTGGATTGGGAGGCAAATGGTGACTGCTGAACTAAAACGCAGATAAGGACATCATTGGGAGCCAGGACCATTTGCGGTTGCATTTCGAGCTGCTTTATCAGCTAGAAAATTGCCGAAGCGGTAAAGGATTGTGCACTTCACAATTATCAGGGCAGAGAAGAGTAGCAAAGTAGACACATTTTCGATTCAGGATAGTGGTTTTGCCAGAGGACCCCAAAATCATTAAATACCCCACGACTATAGTGAATCGGTCTAAATGGTGGCCGACTTTCCTTTGACGAGATGTATGCTCTGATGAAGGCAGTTCGCAGACCTGATATTTGGTCATTGATGCGCTTCTGTCCCATTATCGGAGAACATAGGGAGTACCCAGAGAACAGACCTCCCTTGCTCATTGTCACATAAACGAGAACTATCAATAAAGAATTATTTCAGGATTTTGCAAAGTAACATCCAATAAGTCACTATGGGTGGGTCAGCTGGTTTTTCACCAATGTCTGGCAATTCTGGGGTTCTTTCTTAGTAAGGAAGCTGGATTCAAAGCAGCACATAGACTTAGAGAAACATTGACAGTGAATGTAAGGAGTTGTGGATATGCTGGATTTTACCTTTAAGCAAGAGGGTGCATACCACATGAGGTGCCAATACTGTCACTGTGGGCCCCGGAACTAAAGCACACGCTTTTTCTACCAATAGGGCAGTGGCTGCGACAGCTCAGACAGGTTGGTAGACTGGCTGCATCTTATGGCATGCTTTGATATGAGATAAAAGTGCTGGTCCTCTCCATGTAGTTGAGTCAAAACACCTTGGGAAAACCGGTCACGTCACGTTCATCATAATGCAACACAAATGTTTTCTGATAGTCTGGCAATTCTAAGATGAGGGCTTTTGAGAGCTCTTGCTTCATTTTGACAAGGGCTTAATCAGCTTCTTTAGACCATGACAGGGGTTCGCAGGCTGATTCATGAGTGAGTAGATGAAGAGGCTTAACTATGGTGGCATACCCTGGTATCCATTGACAGCAGTAACTGACCATCCCAAGGAAACGCATCTTTTTCTTGGTCTGGTGTTTTGGCACTTGCTGGGTCACCTTAATGTGATCTTGCGACAAATGCCTGACCTGCGGAAATATCATGACCCAAATAGCGCACAGTGGGTAGGCAAAATTGCAATTTTTCCTTAAAAGCCATATGACCAAGAGCAGTCAGTAAGTCCAGAAATCCTGTTTGCAAGCTTTCAAGGAGGGCGAGACTAATCAGAGAATTCTCCTTTGAACTCAAGCGGTTCAAGTCAAGGTCTTTCAATATCTCGGAGAGGGAGAAAAGAGTGCAGCTCTCTACGTACTCCATAAGAAGCCTAGTGAATTCCAAGGGTTTATATATAAAGACAAACAACTAATGGCAGTCTGGGTGTACAGGATTGAGAAAAAAGAACACATCGTGTAAAATGGGTAGCACTGGCTGGGATGCAAGACAGGATGGGTGCTGCTTTGGGAAAGGCGTCCAGCACAGCGGCAATAACCGCGCGCAGGTCCTGAACGAAACACTAGAACTCTTTACCTTGCTTTTTTATTGGAAGAATCTGGGTATTGCAGGGAGGGGTTGGCACAATTTTACCTTGTTTAAGCAATGATTCTAGAACAAGACTGGTCCCTTCAGCTTCTTCTCGAGATCGGGTACTGCAGGACACATGGGAGAGGTTTGGCTGTATCCAAATCGATTATCACCGGTTCCACATTCAGCATGCACCCAACATTGTTTGCATGTGAGGACCATAATCTGGACAAAACCCAGTCTAACAGACCCTGTATTAACACGTGAGGGGTATTTCAGAGTTTGAATTGGTCCTTTCCTGTAAGACGACCAGAACATCTGGGATATCAAGGAATGTACCATTGGGGGGGGGGGGGACAGTAGATGGAACAACCCATTTTGCATGGCGGATCTACACCTAGCAGGTTCGGTGGGTACAGTGACTCAACGGAAAGGCATAAGGTGGTCTGGGGCAAGTGACTGGATGGGGTATCACTTTTCCCCCAATACCAACAGCATTAATTATTTCATTAGAGCAAATACCCTTAGGAAGCTCAAGCTTTTAGTACAGAGTGCAAAGCCCCCATATCGACCAGACTAAAAACCACCTGTCCACCTATAGCACAGTTGATGTAAGGGGCAGCAATCTCACTGACATCCTGGTTGTCATATTGTGAATTCAATTCCACTAGGGGTGGTGGTGGAAAGGCTGAGGGGGGATTTGGCCGATTAAGGCACTCCGATTTCCAATGACCAAACTCTTTACAGTAGATCATTCTATCCATTGGTCAACTGTCTTTCATTGCTGTTTCTGTAGCCCATTTGAGGCGGAAATGCTTTCCCTCTTGCCCAGAACCTGACGTTCAATATGAACCCACTGCTTGCTTGCAAGAGCTGCAACTGTTGGATTTGTAATGACATCAGTTTTGCCTCAGTGTTTATTTTCTGTCTTTTTCAGCTTTCTCATAAAGATGCTGTGTGGCTAGCAGTTAAATTGCTTCCTTGTAAACCATTAATGACAGATTTCTCCTAAACTGTGATAGTAAGTAAGTGATGGTATCAGTGGTATTTGGACTCCCCTGATCAAAACCTTACTTCAATCGTTCAAGTATGTCATCTGGATTTTTGCCTTTAGCCTTCTTGCATGAAATCATCTTGGCCCAATCAATTATCTTTAGACAGATGTCTAAGACTGCCTGCACAAGTCTGTTGGTGAACACTTCCAGCTCTTGGGGTGTGGGCTCTTGTGCTGGCCAATTGCATTTCAATTTTAGCAATGTAAAATTATCGGTCGGAAGGGCAGCTCTCAATAACTGGTTGAGATTGGCACAGAGGTGGACTTTTAGCGGTCAGTAATGACCTACAGCTCCTGAAACCTGGGGGGTTGTTCTTGGATCTTAGGGAACTGTTGACTGTTAAACAGATTGGTAGCACCCCAGAGAGCGTGTGCCAGTTTTCCTGGTAAGTATCTTAACCCTTTAAGTGCCATGGGTTTTCCCCCCCGGTGACGAGGCCTTTTTTGGTGATTTCGGCATGTCGCCATTCAATGCCTTGTAACTTTTTTGTTACATGAGATATCTCGGCCAATTTTGGCTCCTTTTTTTTTCCCCCACATGTAGGCAGAATCCTAGGTTGCTGTAGGGGGGTGAGAAAAAATAACCAAAATGGGGGGGGGGGTTTGGGTTTTTTCAAAAATGGCAATAAAATGGAGTACAACGAAGCCTGTGTTTTTTTTTTTTTTTTTTTCCTTGTAAGAGCTAGGAACAAATTGTTTGCTGTGCTGAATTCCCCAATTTCCTGGCTTTCAAGAACAGGTTTAGTAGAAACGAAAAGAAATTATTTTGATATGGTTATCAACCGTTTTGTGAGAGGTAGGTGATTTTGGCAATTTTTGGCAATTGGACATGTGTGGACGGAATGGAAGAAAGGGGTAGGAAAGCCGAATAGGAGGACAGCAAAGCATACATTTCTGAAAGGTAGTCAAGTTTAGGAAGGGGTGATTTGCACAGGTCAGGCAACAAACGGGTAGGGTAAAATTCCATAGTTTGTGGAAAAGCGGAAAAATGACTGAAAAAAAGGTATGTGGTGGACATGGTTGGCTTGATACAGCAATGGCTTCTATGAGTTTTGAGAAAATCAATGCTCTGCTACATTCCCCTGACTCTTGCAGTTAGGAAATCACACATTTTTTTGTAGTGCTTCAGAAAACAAGCAATACCACAAGCCAAACAGTGAGCCATGGTACACAGGAGGTTTAAGCTTACGGCCTGAACAGATGTACTTAGTGTGTGTAAATCTAGAAAAGCAATGTGGTGAGGAACGGCAAGCATACATTATGTGAAAGAGCAAAGGCAGACCTTTTCGAGGGTAGGTGACTTGTGCAGGTTACAAAAGTGTATGGTGCCTAAAGCAGTGACTAAATGTAAGGCACACTTGGGAAATTAAAGGGTTGTGTGACAAAGGGCATTAGCAAATGGTTCGAAATGTTATGACACAACAAATGTCATACCATCCCGCATTCCCACACGTGTACCGATGAAAACGGTACCTCACATGTGGGTGCACCTACCTGGGCGCCAAGGGGAAAGCCTAAAACACGGCTAACCCCAAGTCTTTTCTGACAGCTGAATTTCAGGATTTTGTGAGAAGGGCACGCCATACATATATGGGCCTGGGGTGTCCAAGCCACCAAGGAAAACGGGGAACCCCATGCATTTCCGAAAAGAGGACACCCGTGGAAATCCGCAGAGGTCTGACTTGCGCAAATCGGGCCGGAATGTATTACCCAGAAACCCTGTCAAAGTCCAAACCTTTTTCAAAAAACACAAATTTCAGACATTTCACTCTGCTTACTCACCGAAACACTATGCCAACGCCACATGGCCTACCTTCCTGCGCTCCCACAGGTGTCCAGATGAGTTACCTCACAGGTGTGGGTGCACCTTCAGGTGCACAAAGGGTGAAGCCGAAAACACGGGTAACCCCAACTCTTTTCGCACAACAGGATTTTGACTCATGTGCACACCATACAGATTTGGGCCTAGGGTGTCCAAGCCACCAAGGAAAACTGGGAACCCCATGCATTTCTGAAAAGAGGACACCCGTGGGAATGCACAGAGGTCTGACTTGCATGAAGTGGCCCAGAATTTATTACCCAGAACTCCTGACAAAGTGAACAGTGTTTTTTTCCCCCACCAAATATCACACTTTGTTGGGGATTGTGGGTAATAAATTCTGTCGCGCTTCGCGCAAATCAGACCTCTGTGCATTCCCATGGGGGTCCTCTTTTCAGAAATGCATGGGGTTACCAGTTTTCCTTGGTGGCTTGGACACCCTAAGCCCATATCTGTATCAGTGTACACTGCAGAAAAAATCCTGAAATTCAGCTGTCGGAAAAGACTTGGGGTTAGCTGTGTTTTAGGCATTCCCCTTTGCGCCCAGGTAGGTGTACCCACACATGTGAGGTACCGTTTCCGTCGGGCCACCTGTGTGACGCTGGACGGTAGGCCATGTGGCATTGGCGGCGTGCCTCGGTGGGTGAGCAGTGAAATGTCAAATTTTTTTTTCAACAAAGTTCAGACTTTGCCAGGGATTGTGGGTAAACATTCTGGTGCGATGCGCGCAAGGCAGACTTCTGTGGATTCTCACGGGTGTCCTCTTTTGCAAAATGCATAAGGTTCCCTGTTTTCCTTGCTCGCTTCGAAATCCTAGGCCCAAATCTGTAGGTTGCCCACATGAACAAAATGTGCTGTGCCGAAAGGCTTGGGGCTACCAGTGGGTTAGCATTTTCCTTTTGCGCCCATGTAGGTGCACCCACACTTGTGAGGTACCATTTTCGTCGGGACACCTGTGGGAACGCAGGAAGGTATGACGCAACATCTGTTGGCAACGTGTTTCGGTGAGTGGACAGGGAAATTTCGACATTTCGCTCTGGCCATCCACCAAAACACGCCGGCAACAACACATTTATTTATTCACATTTGTAAAGCGCACAGCAGCCCGAGGGCATCGTGGCGCTGATAGAGAAGACAAGCTTGCTGGTTACAGTGGAGGGCAATGTGGTTACATCGTTATTAGCATTACAGGACAATTTTGCGTGATGAAGTATAGATGCAGACAAGAAATGATAGTCAATCTTAGGTGTGAGGTGGAAGAGGTGAAGACAGTTAGGTGAATAGTATGGTTTTGAGTGATTTGCGAAAGGAAAACTGGGAGGGTTCTGCTCTGAGCGAATTGGGAAGGAAGTTCCATAGCTTAGGTGCAATATAGGGGAAGCCAATGCCGCCGGCTTTGGCTCTTCTGATGGTGGGTATGCAGAGTTGGTTAGCATGATGGCTTCTTTTTAGGACAGTCGGAGGAGTTCTTGAGTATGGTTTCAGCTAAGTAAGAAGGTGCGCCTGAGTTGATGCATTTATGTGTAATGGTTAGGATTTTGAAGTTGATTCTTTAACTGGGAGCCAGTGTGCATTTCGTCTTGCTTGGGATACGTGGTCAAATTGAGGTAGGTGCAGAGCTGCATGGAGCATGTTATTTTGCACTATTTGGAGTTTGTTGAGGATTTTTGTTGAGGTGCCTGCTAGGAGGGCGTTGCTGTAGTCTACTCTCACTCCTATGGTGGCCCTGGCGATGGATAGGCTGTTTTGGGAGGTTAGGAAGGGTTTTATGGCATAGATGAGTTTGGTGGTGAGTGCGGATGCAGAAGAGATGGCGCTGACCTGTTTCGTCATAGAAAGTGTAGCGTCTAAGTAGACTCCTAAGGTCTTCACAGATGCAGAGACTGGGATGTTGGTGTTGTCAATGGTGAAGTGGGAGTATTCAGGGCCAGGTTTGGCTAAAGTTTCCTTAGGTGCTAGGATGATGACCTCAGTTTTATCCCTGTTTAAACAGAGGCCATTGGTGGCCATCCATGTTTGTATGGTGGTGTGAATCTGAAGGAGTGCTTCAGTATCTTGGGTGTAGTCTCCAGTGAGGGGGAGGAGGACTTGGGTGTCATCGGCATAGTTGGTGTAAGCTACGCCGAGCACGTCCAGCAAGTCAAAGGGAGGTTTGGTAAATGGGTTATAGAGGGTGGGTGCAGTGCAAGAACCCTGAGGGACTCCACAGTCGATGGTTTCAGGGAATTCATTGGCCAGGTCAGAGTATACTTTCATGGCTCTTCATTTTAGGAAGGAAGTAATCCAGGAGCTGGCTTTGTCTGAGAAGTGTGCAACGTTAGAAAGGAGGGAGGTGAGGATGTTGTGGTCCACAAGATCAAATGCGACGGAGAGATCAAGGAGAAGGAGGAGGGCAGGTTTATCATTGTCCATTATTTTGGTGATTTGATTCTTTAAGTCTAGGAGGATGGTTTCGAGGGGATTGGGTCCTCCGTATTCCATATCTGTGACAGTAATTACCACAGCTGTGCTGCTTCGGAAAGTCTTTCGGCGTCTGCATCGATACGCTGTCCTCAAGGGCCTCCGTCGAGCTGACATCGAATGTTATAAGTAGGACGCACGACGCCCATAGCCTCAGTTCCGTTTTTTCCACGAACGTGTTAGCTTTGGAGATCTCGGTGCGCCTCGACTCTTCTGAGTTCTGTTCTTTCGGTTCCTCGAACCTTGTCGTTTGTGAATATCTATGATGTCCTCGTAGTCTTCTACCCCGCGGCCGGGTTTTAAGAAGTGTCGGAATGCGGGTCCAAGATGTCATTGACGGATTCGCACAACGCCTGCCTCTGGTGCCTCGGTGAGGACCACGAAACGGAGGACTGTGTAGACTGCCAGTCGCTTACTTCACAGGCCTTGCGGAAGCATAAGAAGAAGCTTTCTGTAGGTAAGGTGGCCAAGCCCCGGAAGTGGAAGTCTGCCGGCCTTTAGACTGACGATTCCAGCGGTGACTCTCTACAGCGTTGTCTTCGGTCCGGGGGGGGATCTCTGTCCCGGAGTAGGTCCCGCCATTCCTCTGCCTCTTCGAGGCACTCACGGAAGTGCCATCACTGGTCGCCTTCCTTGTCCGAGGACTCCGCCCGTCAGCGAGTTGCTTGTCCCAACAAGCATTCCACTCCTGCCGAATGGGATTCCTTTCGGCAGGAGATGATGGCGATTTTTCAGTCGCAGGTCTCCGGTCCACCCGTGCCGTCGAAAGACGCCGGCCGTGACAGTGCTAGAGACACCACTCGCACGCATTCGGGCTCAAATGTTCGTCGCGATCACCGGGCGCCTTCGAGGTCCCGGTCGGACAAGGTTGGTCGCTCTAGACATGCCCGTTTCAGGTCCCGGTCCTCGACGCCCTCGAGACCGTTGAAGCCTGTGATGTCTTCGAAGAAGACATTGACTCCTGCGGCGCCGAGGTCGTCGAGGGACTCTCTCGAGGCTCCACCCCCAAGGAAGCCGTTGACGCCATCGGTGCTCAGGCTGTCGAAGGACACGCTCGGGCTCTGCCCTCGAGGACTGTCGAAGCTGTCGGCGCCGTGCTCGACATCGATGCCGATTCCATCGACACCTTTTTAAGACTGTTTTGTCAGAGGTACCACGTGGCAAGGCTCTGGCCAAGGCAAAAAATGTCGTCCCTTTTTTTGTGCCCTCATTCCAGCCTCTGGATTATATTTCTGAGGTGGATGAAGGGTCTGAGAAAGGTAGGGTTCCAGAGGAGGTAACTGATGCGATTTTGTCTGGGCATAGCCAGATTGAAGACGTGCGGCAGTCATTGCACGACGCCAGTGGTCTGGACACACCTCCGAAGGTGGAGTTCTGTAGGCCTGAGCCTGGCACCCCTGCTGAGCCCTCCTACTGGCGCCTTAAGTCGAGGGTAACGGAATACTTGGGGTGATCTGCGCCACCAGTGGATTTTCTGCAGGATGGCCTGACGGATATCCTTGACCAAGGTCCGCCAACTGACCCGGTACTGCCATTCCATATGGCCTTGCAAAGAAGGGTGGCGGCGCCGGCTTGGACTGCCCCGGAGAGTCTTCCGGCAGTGAGCAAGTCTTTGCCGCGAAAATACCATCCAGCCAGTAGCGACCCCTGCTATTTGACCACGCACCCCACTCCGGAGAGTTTGGTGGTGCAGGCGGCTACGGCCCCAGCAAAGCAGGCGTCGTACCCTACCATCCCACCCGATGGGGACAAGCGTTTTGATGGCTGGGCGAAGAAAGTGTTTTCTTCAGGGGGTATGGCTTTGCAGGCAGCCAACTCGTGTGTGCCTTGTCACGTTTCACACACACTCTGTGGAACTGTATTTCTCCAGCATGGGGTCTGGCATGGATTCACATGCTCATGAATATTCCCCGTCGTCGGGCTGGGAATCCTCGGTAAGGAAAAATCAGTTTTGTTTCTGATCTGTCTTTCGTAGTAGTAACCAATCACTGATCTCTGCGTCATACTGACCACAGCCAATGACTGCCCTCTCCCTAAGCCCCGCCCCTGGCAGCCATCTTCAGATTTTTACCGCACGTTCAAGTGTTGGGAGTCCTTGTGCTTAGCTCTCGAGCTTTTACTGCGTGTTTCGCGCTTTTTCAGGTGAAATTTCACTTTTTCGGTTAATCGAGCCTCAAGCTACACCGTTTCTACTCCCGTTAACGGCTACCCGTTGCAGGATTTTCCTACGCCCCTCAAGGGTGAAGATTCTGTCGAATCAACTTCTTGGAGGATTCCAGAAGATTCGCGGCCTACTTCGAGATGGCCCAGGACGCAAGTTCGTCACCCGGACCCAAGCTGTTTCGCAGCTGCCCTGGATGCGGGCTGCAGAATGTGTTTAAGGAGGACGAACATTCGCGATGCCTCTACTGTCTTCATGGGGACAAGACTCATGTAGAGAAGGACTGCCATTTCTGCAAGAACTTGTCGGAGCGGACCATGAGGGACCGTCAATCCCGTCTCGCCAGCTGGCTGGAGAAGGGCTCAACGGGTGAGAAGAAGAAAGGGTCCGAGCGGGCTTCTAAGTCCTGTGCGGGCGCCCCGGCGACGGGGGCCCAACACCAGGCCAAGCGCTGCGAGTCCGCTGGCTCCGTGAGCCCCGAAAGGTCAGGCTCTTCGGTCGCCAGGCAGGGCGTGCCTTCCCCGGCACTGTCAACCACGAGCCAGCGCTCCGGTTCGGGGAAGAGGAAGTCCGAGACCCCGGGTAAGCTTCGGGAGAAGCCCCGTCCGATCTCTGAAGAGGGGGAGCGAGGCGTTGCCCCTCCCCCTAAGGAGAAGGCCCGGGACGCACCTAAGGTGGTGAAGGCCCCTACCCAGCAGGCAAAGGCCTCTATCGAGGCGATCGCGGCGACTCTGGCCAAGCCGGCAGAGACCCCGCCAGCGGAGACTGCCTCCGGGACTAGAGTTTCCCTGCCGCCAAGGAGGGAATTCTCTTTTCAGCCCATCGTCATGGCCACCATGATGGAAGAAGCGAGTGGGGGCACGGTAGCCTCCTCGAGCTCGGAGTCAGCCTTGGAGGAGGAACTGACCGAGGCTGTGAGGAATCTCGAAGTCCAATTCGAGAAGGTTCGATCCCGTAAGGAAGATCCTCGGGAGATAACCGAGGAAGACGACGATGGCGAGGAAGAGCAGCCTTCCCTTCCGGCGCAGCCGGAACCTAGGCCTCAGGATAGCTCGGCAGCCATTTTGTCTGCGATCCAGTCCTTATGCTCTGAGATAAGGACGAGATTACCACGGCCCAGGCCGGAGGACCCGCAACCTGGCCCGTCGGGAAGTCCTCAGAAAAAACGACGGAGGACCCAACCCTCTCCTCCACTCGCCCCCGTAAGGCCTACAGTTCCCTCCTCATCCTCCCACGAGTCGGGAGATGACGGTGCGATGGGCTCGACGACAGGTTCTGAGGGCAACGACGACGGAACGGGTCTCCCGGGCCTCGCCGCCCGACGAGATTGGCTCATTCCACGCCATGATCGCCAGGGCGTCCAAATTGTTCCAGCTCTGCCCGGAGGAGCAGAAAAAGGAAGGTTTCCTCTATCAGCGCCGGGAGGCCAAGAGGAAGACTGTCCTCGCGGTGCCTCTAATCGATGACATCTGGGAGGAGGGGCCTGTCAGTTCTCAAGAACCCCTCCACGGCACCAGCCAAACGTACCGGTATGAGAAGTACCGGGTCCCCGAAACCGCTCCCATGTGCCTCAGGGCCCAGCCAACGCCAGACTCGGTCGTCTCGGCGAAGAAGAAAGCGGCGGGGTCGGGAGCCTTGACGTCGAATTCCCCGCCGGACGGCGAGGGAAAGAAGTTGGACGCCATGGGGCGGCGGGTCATTTCGTCAGCGGCGACGACGATCAATGCGGCCAACGCCCTGGCGATCGTAGCCCGTTACGACAGGGAGCTCTGGTTTAAGCTGGCCCCCATATTGGACTTCCTACCAGACAAGAGGTCCGAGGCCCTGGAAATACTTCAAGAAGGCGAGGTGGCGTCGGACCACGCCATAACGGTGGCAACCGATATTGCCGATACCGGGTTCCGCCAGCTGGGCAACGGAGTTTGCCTACGACGACGGGGTTGGCTCCGGGCGACCGACTTCCATCAGGACGTCCAGACCAGGGTGTTGGACATGCCGTTCGACGGCAGCAACTTGTTCGGGAAGGTGGTGGACGAATCCCTCCAAGCCATAAAGACGGACACGGAGACGGCCCGCACCCTAGGAGCCCTTCAGCAACGACGGCCCTTTCGGAGCTCCGGAGGCAGACAGGGTGCCTCCAAGGGATCCAGCGGTGGCTCCTCGTCTCAGGAGGCCTACAGGGGTCGCGGCAAGCAGGGAGCGCCTCGCCGCCGTCGGCAAGGTGACCAGGGCGGCAAGGCCACCACCTCCAAGCAGGACTGAACCGGCCGTGGCCTCGGGCCCCCACCGAAGCACCCCGGTGGGAGGCCGGCTGACGAAGTTCGTCGGCGTGTGGAAGTCCATCTCCACCGACCGTTGGGTGCTCGATACCCTGGCAAGAGGACACTATCGAATTCCTGAAGAAGTGTGTCGGGTGTGAAATTCTGCCGGGGTCGGCCGGGCCGTCCGCAGACCTCCGGGCAGGGAGGCCCCAACTCCTCCCGTATATCCCAGATGAGATAGAGTATGAGACACACGCAAGAAGCAAGGTGACTCTGCTGTTTATTAGACAAAAACGGCAGGGATGGGTCAAGGATCCTACGCGTCCGTCCTGACACACACACAATCGTGGGGCTCGCAGGCCCTTTTTACCTTAGTATGACGTGCCACTTGCGTCACATTGGAAAGTTAGCAAAAAACCTATTGCCACTCTTAATTGGTTGCTCGAGTGGTAGGGTTAGTATAGCATACGTATAGAGAACAATGTTAGTGGTCAAAGGTTAGTCAGGTGATATATCTGGGTTGTCCCTACAATTAGATACATGAGAATTGTTACATGAAGACCCCTGATGATTGGTTAATGTTAATGGCGTCAGTGATAAGAGCCCCATGTTCTGATTGGTGCGCTCACGAGCCTCCCTGTCTGGGACCATCGCTGTTCCCAGCTCTTGGTGCACCTGTCATTTGCAACAATGTTTCACTATGAGTACGTGCAGGCAATGTGAGGACTTATTCATAAGCTGGAAGGCCGACTACTCCCACTGTCGCAGATGTCCATTGAGCCTTTTTATTGCATCTGCCTGTGTCTTGTAACGAGGGATCCAGACGCCTTTTCTGGCCTTGGCATCCTGTCAGGTTCGGCTTGGTCACGTGAGGTGGGACCGTGTTTGAGGCAGAATTCTGCACAATTAATATTGTTTTTCCACTGTGTGCCTGCTTTACTTTGCAGGTGTGACTTTGACGTTGGTTTGCGGCGTGCGAGGTTGCAACATCGTGCCCTTGATTGTCCGCTTTTGGAATGTGGGTTTGCAACATTGCGACCTTGGCTGTCTGCTTTCGCCGGGCTCATTCTGCAGGATCAGCAACCTGACTCTTGTTCTTTTAACGTCCATGGAAGCTCTTGCTTGCGGCCTACTTGGGCCTGGTGTATAGGTGGAACCGTTTGGTGCACAGGCGCTTTAGGTTATAGTATCATATTGTCTTATCCCCAGTATCGTGTCTTCGTTATATTTCTCATTATGGCACCTGGTTTTAGGAGAAGCGTAAGCAAGCTCTTTAGATGGGTTCATGATGCGTCTTGCGTTTCTGCATTTTGAGAGCCTATGTGGAAAATAATAAAGATGCACGTCCGTGAGTATGTCTGTCGCCTACGTCATAGCACTGAGTATATTCTTCGTGTAGATTGGTGCGGGAGTGTCCGGTGTGTATAGTTGCACAGGTGTGCTGACCGTTGGCTAGGTCGTCATGGCATCTCTAACGACGTGTAGGTTTTAGTCTAGTTGATCCGTGCTGCAGGTGTCGGCATGGACAGGGCGGGCTGCTGGGCAGGCAGATGGACACATCCGGATGTTCCTGTACCAGGGTATTTGGTCGTCTGGTAGATGGGCAAACTCTTCTCGTGGCGGGTGCCTGGGCCGTGATCCTTTAGGCCAGGCGCGAGAGGGGAAGGACGGGAGCCTGGTCTTCCATTCTCCCACTTCAGTCCCCCCCTCTGGTCGACTTGTCGACCACAAACATATCCTTTTCGTTATCTCCTCTTACTCTCCATATCTTAGTTATTCCTCCTAAATGTCCATAGTGGTTCACATGATCTTCAAATAACCAATACATATATTCACAGGTTCCTCCAGGAGTACAGTATACCCATTTCCCTATGTAACTCCTGGGGTTTCTTGGGTTCTCGATCTTCACAGATGGTGGGTCCAGGTGGTTGGTGATGATCTGGTTGCGCAACTTCTCTCTCTCTTGTATGATTGTGCCTGTGTGTTGGCCGTCATCTGCTGGCATCAAGGGGTGCATACCGACCATTTCAAGCAACTCGTCAGTGGTGCGTGCCTTCCGGGCCTTCCAAAATCTTATGATCAGTGTAGCTCCAGCCAAAATAGTACAACCAACTATAATTTTCAGTCCATCTGACAGCCAAGATGGCATCCATGACCATAATATTGAAAACCAGCTCTCATCCTTTTTCACACCTTTACTTTCATCCATCATTTTGGAGTGCATCTGGGCCAATTGTGAAACTGCTTCTGTCAGTGTACCGTTGTCAGCATCGTTGGCAGGAATGAACGTGCAGCATGATTGTCCTATCTTTGCGCAGACTCCTCCTTCCATGGCTGTGAGGAGGTCCAATACATATCTGTTCTGAAGTGCTACCATCCTTATAGCTCGCAGCTCCTCTTTTATTGTGTTAAATCCATTTACTGTAGAATTGATGGTCATCATTAGTTCCCATCTAGTTATCTGGAGCCATTTTGCGTTTGCGTAAGCCTGCAGTCCCGGATGTATTATTGAGGAGAAGAACATTGCTGCTCTGCTGAATAGTCTGTGTTCTGGCGGAATTGAAGTGAGTGCCGTTTCCGACCTTCCCCATAGGTAATTTCCTGTCAGAGGTTCTCCTTCTCTTTTCCTTCTATTTAGGACAGTATTATTACCGTTGTTCCTGTTCCCTGGCCCCTCCTGAGGTGGTGCAGATCTCTTCTTCCTCTTGTCCCCTTCATCCATTTTGGGAAAGTTCGCCACATTCACATGCTTCTGGGGTACCACTAGTGATGGTACATTGACGTGCACCATCGTGCATACACCATTCCACAGAGGGGGCAGTGTGTGGTATGCCTTTTCTCCACAGGCCCAGTAATGGTCCATTATCACTGCTGTTCCTGCTCCCCCCTCAGGTAACTCCATCACGCTTGCACAGTTGGTATTGTATCCTGCGTCCACCTCTCCTTTATGTTGGTCGCATACCTTAGGCGCAGTCAGCGGCAGTATTGTTATTGGGTCTTCATCCGTCTCTATCCACGTGAGCATGGGCACGTACTTGATCCAAGTCGTCCAACATCTGTGGTTGTGTGCATCGATAGTTGAAATAGTTTCTTTTGTTACCATGTTGCTGCCAATCACTCCTATCTCCCATTTGTTGTCCATGTACACCTTCCCTGTTATCGTCACCAGTGGCCTCTCCCAACATCCTGGTTTACCAGGAACTTCAGTGGCGTACCAATCACATGGTAAATACTGCAGTGTTACTTTCTTTGTTTCCCCTTTTTCAGGACCACTTGTTATGTATCTGAATGCTTCAGCATGTAAACTGCTCTTGTGCTAACTCAAATAAGTCTTGAGGAAATTGTTTTCATATGGGTATGAGTCTCGTGTTTTCCACACCAGATGCACCACTGTCCCTTGAAATCTTCCTTTCGTTTGGAACAGTGCCAAGTATATTATGCATCGTGCTGTCTTCATCTATTTCTGTGGCAACGAATGTTCGAGAAGCGCTCATGGCGTATGGTATTAATGAGCAAACGTAGCAGCTGTCTTCTGTTGTCTGCTTACCGATGCGGGTCATGTGTTGGTACCATATGTTGTTTGAGATGTGTGCTGAATCTTGTATATAATTGTCAATACTTTTATTATCTGAGTATGTGCTGCGTCAAACTCTATTTTGCTTGTGTGCGATTTTACTAGTATCACCTGACGTAATACCTGTTGCAGCTGGGGATGGGGGTGTAGTAGGTTTGGGTACAGCAATAAGATTGATAGCATAGCTGTACTGCCATACAGAGGCAGCCAAGAACCCGGTGATCATCAAAATCCCTATTATTTTTATTACACATGCTAATTTCACCGGTATTTTGCTCTTACCTTGCTGCAGTCCGGCAGCGTATTCTTGCGACGTTAAAGTTGCCCGCCTGAAAATTCTCAATATGCTGGTTATTAAATGTTGTTTTTTTTGTTTTTTTTTAAGCTCTCCCTATCAAATAGTCATTCAGTGCCCAGGCGAAGAGCTGTTCCCACGCTAATCTAAGCGATCTATCTCTTAGGACAGGCAAGTATGGGTGGAGGTGGGGCATTGAATATTCTATGGCCAAGAGGAATGCTGTGTAGTAGACACGTACCCTTCTTCTTTTCAGGTACATTGGCCTTTTTATTTCATATACAAATTGGTGTGACAATTCTTCTGGGTAGTTATCGTCTGAGGGTACCATCTACTCCTGGGCAGTGAATTTGTTAGTTATCTATTTTCTTAGCAGTACAATAATACGCAGTTCCTGCATGTGCGAGGGAAAAGAGAAAAGAGCATTCACGTGTTTACATGTGTACGTGTGCAAGACAATGTCCTTCAGTTCAGTTATTACTGCAGTGGGGGTAGGGGTCAATGGGCAGGGGGTTTGGGGCTCAACTGGCGGAAGTATCTTTACTCTTTGAGCATGTGACCATGGGGTGGGCAGTATGGGGATCACCCCTTTCTTCTTCAGTTATTGTCTCTGGGAAATCTGGGGAGTGACAGGGTATGGGAACACTTAGGCCGTTAGCTGTGGTAGAACTCTCTTCCTCCGTTGGTGATGTTGTTGTTGTTCTCCCAATGGACCTGTCGGTGGCGCTGGGGGGGGTCTGGAGTTTGTAGATCTTTACATCGTGTAGGTGGTTCCAGGCACGCTTGTCCTGTAGCTTTACTGCTCTCGTTGATACCTCCTCTACCAGATGGGGGCCAGTGAATCGTGGACTGTTCCACTTCCTGTTGAAATTACGAAGTAGTACGTGGTCACCTTTAGCAACTTTACACAGTCTTTCCTTTTCCAATTCTTTATCCACGTCTTCTTGTTGATTGCTGTTAGACCCGCCCCGCGTGCGCTCGAGCTGTTGAGACACAAACACTACACTAGTAATCAAAGAAGACACATATTGGTACATTTCATCACCAAGAACACTCGCAGTACTCTCGTGGTTGGTAAATGCTCTTGATGTTGGCATTGGGGGAAGGCGCATTTGACGTCCGGTAACCACCTCGTGAGGGGTGAGGTGGTGGTCGGACCCTGGTCTATTCCTTAGCTCAAATAGGGCTAATGGAAGGCAATATAACCAACTCTTCTTTGTTGTTTGCTGTATCTTTGCAATTGCCTCCTTTAATAGGCCATTCAGGCGTTCACATACACCGTTGGCCTGTGGGTGGTATGCACATGCAAATTTATGCTTGATGTTCAGCAAGGATGTGATGTGCTGGAAAATTTCATTTGCGAAATGTGGGCCATTGTCTGACCTTAACACCTCGCACACTCCCCACCTGGGGAAGACCTCCCTCACTAGGAATTTAGCTGCTCTAAATGCATCTGGGTGTGAACAGGGCCCTGCTTCAATCCACCTCGAGAATGGGCATACTACTACAATCATATACCTATTTCCTGGACATATGTTGATCATATCAACATAGTCAATATGGAGATGTCGGAAAGGTCCCTCTGGCCGGGGTATAGTACCTCTTCTCCAGCATTGGATCTTTCATGGATTCACATGCTTTGAATATTCCCCGTCGTCAGGCTGGGAATCCCCGGTACATTATATAGACCCTTTCCCGTAGGAAAACTTTTTCGACGCTTATGCGTCCTATCCACCTCGTTTTGCATCATGCGTGCCCGTGCCGTCAGGACGTCATGATATAAATACAGGCCCCGCCCCCGCGCTCCCTCAGATTTCAACCGTCTTTCAAAGTAGTGGGATCCTCGTGTTTTACTACTAGTGAAAACTAGGTTGTTTTGTCTGTTTCGCTTCGGCGAAGTTCAAATTCTGGTGTATTATGTCTGGAAAGGCGTTGTTTCGCCCATGTGCAACATGTGGCCTAAAAAAGGTTTATGAAGGAGACGGCCACATGGACTGTATCTACTGTCTCCATCCGCACCACACGGCGGATACATGTGAGATATGCCAGGGTTTCTCCAAAAAAACCCTTAAGGACCGTAAAAGAAGGCTGGTCGACTGGCTTAATGACGGAGCGGGTGCCTACCCGGCTTCGGAAGTTGGCTCCACGGCCTCCAGGAGCAAGTCGGAGCCTCCATCGAAGAAGGTACGGCCAGCAGAAATTCGCGCTGAGGACAAGCATAAGGGGAAACATGCTGGATCCTCCTCATCACATAAAAAGCCCTCCTCCTCCTCATCTAAGACGGAGAGGCTAGCGCTGAAAAAATCCTCCTCAGGGGACCGTCCCAGGTCTTCCATGAGTCGAAGCTTCAGCCGGGAAGTCGGCATCGAAATCGACGACGAAGTCTAAGGGCTCGACGACGACGACCGGCTCGTCGACCTCGGTGTCATTGACGATGCCTATTACCGCTCAAGCAGCAGCGGTTGGGATTCCTTCGTCGACGGAGACTCAGTCTATGGCCTGGCTGCCTGAGGTCTATGACCCGATCCCCCCTGAGGTCTTACTGCAGCCAGACACGGCCTGCTCGGCGGAAGGGGAAGGTGACATGGTTCTGCAGCCATCGGATTTAGGCTTACGGCCTTCCACGTCGACGACGACGAGTGCGAGCGGGGGTATGGTACCTATATCATCCACGTTACTGACCCCCCAGACGGTTTTGTCTCTGGATGTGCTTAATACTCTCCAGAAGCTCCTCCAGCGGCTGGATACGCAGGTCCCTCAACCTGGGACGTCATCGTCACTTTTGTCTGTACCTTCCGTCGACGAGCAAACTTGTACGGCTCGCTCGACGACGAAACACCCATCGGCTCCCCAGGCGGTTAAAGATCGTCCTCGAGCTCAGGAGGAGGGTGAGTTGTCGGAGTCCGACTCTATACTGGATGTCTCCGGGTCAGACATCTCCTTGTCACCGTCGAGGGACCCAACATGGAATTCGGATGTTGAGTTGGAGTCTACGAGAAGCCAGACACAGCCATCTCCCCCTGATGATGTGGGAGCCTTCCATGCAATGATGGGGAAAGCTTGTTCTGAATTCGGCTTGATTCCTGAGGAGCAGAAGAAAGACTGTTTCCTTTTTGACCATATGGGTCAAAGGAGAAAATCGGTATTTGCCATCCCAATCCTTGACCACGTGTGGCAAGAAGGTCTCAAGACGATGCGCCATCCGTTCTCGGAGCCAGCCATAAAGGGACGTATCGAGAAAAAGTTTAAAGCTCCGGAGTCCACTCCGAAATGTCTAACGTCACAGCCTCTGTCTGACTCGGTGGTGTCGGCGGCAGCGGCTAGGAAGGCCAGGGTCCAGCAAAAATGTTCAACGCCACCTGAAAGCGAGGCTAGAAGGCAGGACGCCTTTGGAAAAAAGGTGCTCTCGGTCGGAGCGACGACAGTGAGAGCAGCCAATTCCTTAGCGATCGTGTCACGATATGATAGGGAAATGTGGCACAAACTAGCCCCTATCCTAGATCACGTGCCAGACGAACACCGGAAAGCAGCTATGTTACTGGTGCGGGATGGCGAAGAGGCCTCGAACCACGCTATTAATATCGCAGTTGACCTAGCAGAGTCTGGTTTTAAACAAATCAACCATGGAGTAGTGCTTCGTCGACAAGCGTGGCTCAAATGCACTACTTTCCGTCCTGAAGTACAGTACAAAGTCCTGGACATGCCATGCGAAGGGGAACACCTGTTTGGCTAAAAGGTTGATGAAGCGCTGAAAGGGATGAAAGAAGACACGGATACTGCTAGGTCCCTCGGCGCCCTTCAAACGGGTAGAAATTTTCGTTCTTTTCGCCCCTTCAGGGGTGCTTCTGGAAACTCCCGCTTTGGAGCCTCGAGGGACCGTGGATTTCACAGGCCCTCGTACTCTTCACAGGGTTTTAGACGAGCGTCCCAGTCGGCACGTGGAAGCAGGGACTATCAAACCTCCAGGCGGCGAGGCTCAGGTCCGTCGTCGACGAAAAACAAGCAAACCAGCAACCAATGACGGCCTTCGGAACGTCCTGGGGGTTCGAGTCTCATCACTTCGACCGATGGAAATGCATCACCACAGATCGATGGGTCCTAGACACGATTCGCATGGGTCATGCGCTGCAATTCAAAGACAAGCCTCCGCGTCTCCCCCCTTTATTCTCGACACAGCCCCACCTCCGAATCCTACGACAAGAGGCGGCGCTTATGTTGCGAAAAGGGGCGGTAGAAAGAGTTCCTGTGGCACAGGAAGGACAAGGAGTTTATTCCAGGTTCTTTGTTGTCAAAAAGCCAAACGGCAAATGGAGGCCCATTCTCGACCTGAGGGTACTCAACAAGTGGCTAAAGAGCCTCAAATTCAAAATGTTAAAACTCCAAGAGGTTATCAGGTCGGTGCAACCCATGGATTATCTATCATCACTAGACCTTCAAGATGCTTATTTTCACATCCCAATTCGCCCACGACACAGGAGATATTTAAGATTCGTCGTCGGGAGAATGCATTTTCAGTTCAAGGTCCTCCCGTTCGGGCTCAAGTCCTCCCCCAGGACGTTCACCAAGTGCTTGGCCCCTATAGCGGCCCATTTAAGGAAGGATGGTCATCATGTCTATCCATATCTAGACGACTGGCTGGTCAGAGGTTCATCCAAGGAACAAACACGAGACAGTCTACGAGCCACAATGTCCATCTTACAGGAACTGGGCTTCGCAATAAACTTCAACAAGTCCTCTGTAGAACCTTCGAGGACCTTGGTCTTTCTAGGAGCGGAGTTTCATACACACACAAGCCTGGTGAAACCATCCAGCGAAAGAATTCAGAAACTTCTAAACAAGGCGTCGGAATGGAGAGACGGTTCCAAAGTCTCAGTGCGCAAGTACATGTCCCTGCTAGGGAGCATGTCGTCCTGCATTCCGTTAATAAACAACTGCCGTCTGTTTATGAGGCCTTGCCAGGAATTTCTAGCGGACCGTTGGGCGCAGAGCAGAGGTCGCTGGTCCGACAGACTGGTCGTCGACGAACAACTAGTTCAAGCTCTCGGCTGGTGGAAAGTGTCGACTCATCTAATGAAAGGAATGCCTCTACTGGAACCAGAATTCCAAATGACGGTGGTGACGGATGCATCGCTGAGCGGATGGGGAGCTCATCTGGATACGTTACAGGTACAAGGCCAGTGGTCTTTGCAGGAGTCCTCCCTGCATATCAACCTGCTAGAACTGAGAGCAGTGCGATGGGCTCTGAAGTCTTTTCTTCCTCAACTGAAGGACTCGGTGGTGCGTGTCATGACGGACAACACCACTACGATGTTCTACTTGAGGAAACAAGGAGGGACACGTTCCAGGTCCCTATCGACGGAGGCACAGAAAATCTGGCATTGGGCCCTACAACACAACATGCAAATCTTAGCGTTCCACCTACCAGGAGTGAAAAACGTGGAAGCCGATGCCCTCAGCAGAGAAATGAACGAAGTCCACGAATGGGTGCTGAACGACCAACAACTTCAACAAGTATTCAAGGAATGGGGACAACCTTCCATAGACCTGTGTGCAACGAAGAACAACAAAAAATGCCATCAATACGCAAGCAGATGGCCTCATCAGGGCTCACTGGGGGATGCGTTCTCATTCCCATGGACGAACAAATTCCTGTACGCATTTCCTCCATTTCCCCTTGTCCGGAGGACGTTGCAATGGATCCTCAGGTACCCATGTCGGGTAATTCTGGTGGCCCCATACTGGGCCAGACAGGTGTGGTTTTCAGACCTACTACACTTAGCAGCGGCGGAACCAATGAGATTCCGGAAGGCCCCCGACCTTCTGCCTCGACAGGAGGGTGTCGTTTGGCATCACGACCCGGACAGCCTCCAGTTGACAGCCTGGCTCCTGACTTCGCCGAATTTGGTCGGCTAACGATTCCGGAGGACTGTCGCCGTATCCTGCAAGCGTCAAGAGCACCTTCCACAAACGCCTCATACGCGTACAAATGGAAAAGTTTCTGTCAATGGTGTGAGGATCAACCAGGTTTGGTCCCGCAGTCGATTAAGCCAGAACAGCTCCTTCCATACTTGCTGCTCTTAGCTCAAAAGGGCCTATCGGTGTCGTCAATAAAAGTACACCTAGCAGCCATTTCCAGGTTTACTCGTTGACGGCACTCGGCACCATTGTTCAGCGACCGCCTGATTAAGCACTTCCTTAAAGGCCTCTTTCGGATTTTCCCTCCAGAGAAGAAATTTCCGCCGGAGTGGAGCCTCAATCTGGTCTTAACGTCTCTTATGAAGCCTCCTTTTGAGCCAATGTCATCATCTCTAAAGTTTCTGTCGTGGAAATTGGCCTTCCTGCTGGCCATCACTTCAGCCCGACGTATTTCAGAAGTTCAGGCTCTAATGGTAGACCCACCATACTTGCGATTTTTCAAGACCAAGGTAGTCCTAGCCACTAACCCACAATTCATACCAAAAGCTCCTTCGGTGTTCCATAAACAGTCCTCTATTGTGTTACCTACTTTTTTTCCGGAGCCATGCTCGGGAGCGGAGCGCATGCTACACACATTGGATGTAAAAAGGGCTCTCAAGTTTTATCTTCATCGTACGCAACCGTTCAGAGAAACGAGACAGCTGTTCGTGGCCTATGGTTTGGGTGCTAGAGGAAAAGCCATTTCAAAGCAAGGACTATCAAGATGGGTGTCATCTACTATTTCGTACTGCCATTCCAGGGCAGGGAAGCCTCTTCTACGACGGCCAAGAGCTCATTCAACTAGAGCAGCGGCATCGTCGACGGCACTGTGGGCCGGAGTCCCTCTAGGGGACATCTGCATGGCGGCTACCTGGGCGACTACACACACCTTTACCCGCCATTACTGCCTGTCGCAGCAACATGCCGAAGACACCCGGATGGGACAGGCGGTGCTTCGACACCTATTCCAGTAAGGTAAGCCCCGGCTGCGGGGTTGCATCCTGTGGAATTTATGACTGTATGTGGTCCGTTTTTTCCTATGTTAACTATTACTGATGTATACATGATCATAGGGAACGGCCTTTGCGAAGAAAGTATATGGGTTTGCATGCACGCCTCCTCTTGGGGGTAGTACTGCTATGTAATCTATTCAAAGCATGTGAATCCATGAAAGATCCAATGCTGGAGAAGGGAATAGTTTCTTACCTGTAACTCCATTTCTCCAGCATTGGTATCTTTCATGGATTCACATGCGCCCACCTGCCTCCCCTGATCATGCAAACCGGTTTCCCCACTACTTTGGGGGCCGAAATCTGAGGGAGCGCGGGGGCGGGGCCTGTATTTATATCATGACGTCCTGACGGCACGGGCACGCATGATGCAAAACGAGGTGGATAGGACGCATAAGCGTCGAAAAAGTTTTCCTACGGGAAAGGGTCTATATAATGTACCGGGGATTCCCAGCCTGACGACGGGGAATATTCAAAGCATGTGAATCCATGAAAGATACCAATGCTGGAGAAATGGAGTTACAGGTAAGAAACTATTCCCTTATCACCTTTAGAGTATGGCCGGCCGTAAACTGTTGACATGTGAGACAATTGCTGATAAAATTTGACACATGAGAATTTAACTCTGGGCAAAACCAGTCTTTCCTAATTCGTGCTGCAATTACTTCCTTGCCTGTGTGGGCTGGATAATGTAGTTGGCTCAGGGTGGTGTTCAAAAGTGCCAATGGTATTACAACCTTTCCAGTGCCACCCTGGCGCCATAGTGCGTCGGATGGTGACATTGTGCATCCTCTTTTTACCCATATTTCTTTTTCGGCCATTGGTGCAGCCGCTTGTAGCTCCATAATCTGTGTGGCTGGGAGATGGGTGTACCCTTCTCTTATCAACATCTCCTTAGCCATTCCCCTCGCTCTCCCTCTCTGTGACTCTGGGGGGTTCCATATCTCACCAAAGTATGCAGCATACTTCGCATGTGCGTCTGCTGCTGCATTCCCTTTCGAGATGTGGTCTTCACCATTGGTGTGTGCGGTGCATTTTACTAAAGCTAATTCTTGGGGGTCATTTATTACTTCAATTAGTTCAGCCAATAAGAGGGCTTGTTGCACTGGAGTGCCATCAGCTCTCCTAAACCCTCTTCTTCTCCATTTCGACAGCCCTGAGTGGACAGTGGATGTAACATATGCGCTGTCGGAGTATATGGTCACTCGTTTGTCAAAGCTTTCCTTCAACGCCAAGATCAGTGCAACTAATTCCGCTGCTTGAGCGGAGTAATGCTGTGGTAATTGTACACATTTCATTGCCACACACACCGGTACCTCCATCATTTTTACCACTGCTGCCCCAGTCCTCCTTATACCATCCCTTTGATCGATAGTTGATGACCCATCAATAAACAGGAGCTCACCTCCCTCTAGTGCGTTTTCTTCAACCTTTCTAGTACATGAGTACATTTCAGTTATTTGCGTACAGTCGTGGGCATAATCTCCCTCCTCAATTACTTCTGCTAGGAACCTTGCAGGGTTGACCGTGCTACATCTAACAATTGATAGTTCAGCTCTGGATAAAATGATCTCATAACCTGATGCTCTTTGCGTGGTTAGGGTGGACTTAGGTTTATTCAATATCGCAAATAGTGCATGTTCCACAAACCGTGTAGTTGGGCACCCCATGGTGATTGCTGATGCATCTCTACCGCAAAAGCAGCTGCGGCGAGACCTTGTTCGCAAGGGAAGTGACCTAACATCACAGGATCTAAGTGGCCGCTGTAAAATGCTACTGGTTTGTAGCCCATGCTTGTTTTTTGAGCCAACACTGCTTTCATTACTGCTGAGTCGCAATGTGAAAATATAAAAAATTGTCGCTCATAGTCTGGGGATGCCAGTACCGGAGCAGTTGATATCGCATCTTTTAATTAATCAAAAGCCTCTTTCATTTCCATCGTCCACCCCAGCTTTTTCTCCCCTTTATTAGCTTCCTTTAACGCCTCAAGCAGGGGTCCTATGTACGAACTGTAATCAAATACCCATGCTCTACAGTAGTTGCACAACCCCAGGAACTGCTGCAGTTCCCTCACTGTTTGTGGCATTGGAGTGTTTGAAATGGCCTGTGCTCTTTGTGGTGCAATCTTTCTTCCATGTTGGGATATAAGCTGACCAATGTAAAGTACCTGTTCTTGACAGTACTGTATCTTTTCCATGTCTACCTTGTAACCTTTTTCAGCCAATATTGTCAACATCTTTAAGGAGTCCTCTCTGCATGTTCTTTCGTTTGTACTGCAAATTATTATGTCATCCACATACTGCAACACTGTGCTTTCCACTTCAATGTTACCCAAATCCATCTGTATTACTCTATTGAAAATTGAGGGTGATTCGCAATACCCTTGTGGCAATCTGGTGTGCTTCCACTTTGTGTTTCTGTAAATGAAGCTCGTCAGATCTTGTGAGTCTGGGTGCAATGGTATTGAGAAAAAAGCATTTTTAAGGTCGATCACTGTAAATCGTGATGCTTCTGCTGCAATGCCACACAATATTGTGGCCGGGTTTGCTGCTATGGGATATTCTGCTTCTACTATGTTTTTCAAGGGCCTGAGATCCTGTATGAAGCGCCAAGACCCCCCTTTAGCCTTGCGCACTGGGTATACAGCCGTGATTCTGAGGGGACCAATATGCCATTATTTATAAGGGCCGTTATGGTTTTTATATATGCCCTCATCTGCCTCTTTTGATAGTGGGTACTGTTTCACTCTGGGGAGTATTGCACCTTTTTTCAATTTTATCCTTACTCCCCCTATACTTTTTATGCACCCCACGTCATAGGGGCTAGTAGTACACAATGATTTGGGTACCTTTGACATATCCTCCTTAAAGAAGGGGACTGGGGTGCATGCGGGTGCCTCAAGTGCCATTGCAATTTTCTGTGCTACTTGTTTGTAAGCCACTCTTAGCCATATTTCCACACATCATAAACACCATTTCACCTTCCTCCTTTTCTTCTGAGAACAGCTCCTCATCTGACACCTGGGTGAGCCTACATCCTTCTTCTAATGCTATCACTGCCCTCCATGCTCTTCCTTCTCTGTCTTGGGCATGTACAGCAATGTAATCAGCTGTTGCAATAATGCTCTCAATGTCCATTAGAACCACCTTTCCTTCTGGCTCATTAACAGGTGTTTCTGGTCTGAACAGATAGGCTGCTGGCCTCCTCCATATTTTCCCTTCTATCCCTGGCATCCATGCAAATGCCATATCTGTTCCATACTGGAATAGTTTGCCATCTACTGGCTCCGCCCTAATCGCTGTCTGTCCGCAGTATGCTTGCATAATCTGTCGTGCTGTGAGCATGTTAATCCCTGGAGTAGAGCAAATTATGCCGTCCTCAGTAAAGGAGATCGTCATATTCAACCTGTTCATTATGTCTCTCCCCAGTATATTTACTGGTGAGGCACTATAATATAGAAGTGGAACTGACAGGTCATAATCTCCAATAGATAAGGGAATGTTATCAGTAAAGGGAACCAACCCTCTAGCCCCAGAGAATCCTTGGGTGTTCATGGCTTCGCCTGACATCTTAAATTTACCTTCCCTTATGCAAGACCGGGTCGGCCCGGTGTCAACAAGGAATGATAATTTTTTGTCACCTATCGTTACCTCTATGCGTGGTTCCTCCGCACTATTAGGTGTTACTGACAGGATGGGACACACCAAGGCCGTCTGTGGGCTGTCCTATTGAGGGTACAACGATTGGCCATTTCCTGTGTAAGGGTTGTGTCCCAAGACCGTCACCCTACCCAGTTCTGTTTGTTGTGCTTGGGGTTGTTGTGTTATCGCTACCTGTTGTTGTGGCAGTGAATATGTCTGTGGCTGTTGTTGTGTTATTAGTTGTTGTTGTTCATTCCCCTGTTGCAACGTCTGCTGTTGCTGTATGCCCTGCTGTTCCTGTGAGGGCCTTGGTTGTCTCTGTTCACTCTGATAGTGTTCCTGGTCTAACTCTACACGTGCGTGACATGTGCCCTAATAGTCCACAACTCCAACACACCGGTGGTTCCCTACTCTGCCATGGAAAGCTCCCTGTGTTGTCCTGGTATACTGGTTGCCCTGTGGGGTAGGAATTTCTAAGTCCTCCCACCTGCTGTTGGGTGTTATATCCGTATCCTCTCCCTCTCATAATTCCTCCTCTCCCCCTGTTATAATTATAATACCCAGCTCCTTGCATTGGGTGTCTTCCTCCCATGTTGGTCGTGTATGGTTGGAGTGGCGGCGCCTGTTGTGTTATAGTCTGTGAAGGTGGTATTTGGGAGGAATCTTGTGCAGCCACTACTTGTGTGGGGCTTTGGGTCATTGTTGTAGGCGTAGTTATTAGTGCCCCTTCCATTGTGTATTTAGTAAGCTTTTTCTGTACCAGTTTAGCCTCTTCCGTTTTCCTGTCCTCTTCCTTTTGTTTCATTTTTCCTTGCCATGTCCTGCAATGATGCACTATAGTCAGTTGTATTTCTGGCCATGGTTTTACTTCCATTCCCACTACTTTCTTTAGTTGTTTCTGAACTCCTTCTGGGAGCCCTTGTACTAGTATATGATAAAATATTGCTGGTGTTTTATCCCATTGTTCTCTAGTTTCCATGCGCCACTTCTCTTGGATTTCCTGGATATAATCAACAGGATCTTCGTTCTCACGCATCTTGCGGGAGGTAATTGCTCCTATGTCTGATGTGTCTGGGTACTGTACCCTCAGTGCCTGCCATAGTGCATGTCTGCAGTTTGCGAATGGTGCCCCATCATGCGATGTGTTTGTTATTGTTACCCCAGGGAATCCCGCTCTCTTCCAAATGTCATCCGCTGTATCCCCTAATATCGATATTAGAAGGCCCTTTACATCTCCTACTGCCAGTTTCTGTCCTGCGGTGTTTTTTTCCATTTCATATATCCACTTACCCGCACCTCCACTTAATGATGGGAGCCTGCATTTTATATTTTCTTTATCTGTATGCTTCCAAGGGACATACTGTGGTCTAACCCCTCCTCTCTCCAGAAGTGGCATTAAGTTATGTCTCGTTTTACCCTTTGTGTTCCATAATATCGAGTCCTCACACCCTTCCTCCTCTTCCCTTTCTTCTACATCGTCAATTTCGTCCGTATTTCCCCTGCTCGTAACTCTTTCTTCATCTTTTCCCCTTCTTCATCATTTCCTGTATTTAATGTGGGCATGTGTATTCGTCTTTCCTGCCTGCGTCTAGGGAGGTCTCTAAGCCGACATGCATAGGGTGTCAGTTCGTCTGGGAAGGGCGCGAGTTTTATTGTGCGTAACGAGCGTGAGGTGGTTGAGCATGTAGGGTGCGATGGGGGAGGGCGTGATGGGGATGGGGATGGTGCGGCCTCATGCGTCTGTCTTTCCGCTATTCCTTGCTCTCCCTCCTCACTTCTCTCCAGCTCATCCTTTCTCCTACGGATCCATGGTGAGTCTGTGTTGGTCCGGGTGATGTATAGTTTATCTAAGCTTTCCCTTTCACTGTTTCTTCCTTCCTTCTCCACTCCTTCTTCCTCACTACAAAAGTCAGTCATAAACGGCACCCCCCACTCGGTCTTTTTCCCCTTGATTGTTACTGTTTGTAAGTCTATTAGGTCCAGTTCTCCTTTTTCTCCTTTATCAACCGCTCCCCTTTGTGCTGATGTTGTTGCTACTTCTGTGTTTCTATATACATCCCCCCCATGCTTCACTCTCCCTTCTCCTATCTTCTCTTTCTCCTTCATTTCTCTCCTCCATCTCCCTACTATTTTCCTCCCTTTTCCTTTTTAATTCCTCCATCACTTCACTACTCATCTGTTCCAATATTCTTTCATCCTCTTTCTTCCTTTCCCATTTCACCCTTTCTCTTTCTACTATATTCTCTATCACCCTCCCTTCTTCGTATTTCTTAGTCGTTTCTGATAGTAATCTCCTCTTCCACGTTGCCATTTCTTTTTCTTTTTCTTCTTCCCTTTTCTTTTCTCGAGCACTACTCTTGATACCCTTTCTGCTGCTGCTTTTACCCTTTCAGCTTCTCTCCTTTGCTCCTCAGTTCGTTCCCTTATTTTTTCCAATTCGTTCTTACCTTCTTTCCTTTTCCTCGCTCTCTCTCTCCCCTCCCTCTCGAGCTGCTTGATCAATTCATTCTGCTCATCCCTTAACTTTGCTAGTCGTTCCTCCAAAATCTCTTCCTTTTGTCGTAACAGCTCTTCCCCCCCCCCCTCATTTCACTCTCCCTGGTATTATCCTCGTCTGTTTTCTTTACTACCTCCTTCTCTTCTCCTGTTAACGAAACTCGTAATTTTAATAATATCTGTGCAGCTACCCACTCATCATTTCCTATTTCCACAGTTTGTTCTTCTCCAGTTCTCCCCTCCCCTGCTGGCATCTTCCCATGAGCCACATATGGTGGAGGGCTGTATGCCGGGTTCGAGTATCCCTCAGCCGCCCTTAACTGTCCTCTTTCTATTTCTCCTAATTCTCTTAAAGGGTACAACCCCCCCTCCCTCTGTTTTCACTCCCTTTGCTAGGGGTATATCGTTGCTTGGTTCCTTTTTTATTTCATCTGATGTATTATTCTTTTCTCCTCCCTCTCCTCCGTTCCCCGTGTTCTTTGGGTCTTCACTCCCCTTTTTCCCATCCTCTCCTTCCTCCTTGATCTCTTTTTCTTCCGGTATTTCCCCCACAGTGAACATTCCATTTGGTCCTGGTCGGGACCCTTGGAACATCCTCCATAAGTTAAACACCTCCACGTGGTTTGCCAACTTCTTCCCTTTGTATGTATTGTGCAGATGGTTTAATAGTGAATGTTGGGCATATGGATCGAAGCTACCATTAGGCGGCCACAGTGTTATTGTTTTGTTGTCCGTCCCCTGGGTCCATTCTATGCTATACTTAATCAGTTTCTCCCTATGGGGTGGCAGTGTTGTACATATGTGTTGTAGTGGGGTAGTGAGGGTGTTCCCCCCCCCACCCTCCCGATCCTGTCCCGTATGACATAGTAGCACTCCACTTGTTACCCTTCCCCTATCTGGTAGTGGTTATCTCACTAGCAGTTTACAATATACAGCCTTATATCGTTACCTGGCCCCGTAAGTTTGGGGACTTGCGATAGTCCGCTAAGGAAAATTACAAAAATATAGTATTTTACATTTGTATATTTTCTTCTGTCTTTCTTTCTTTCTACGACACCCTTACGGCCGAGGCGCACGTAGCCCCCTGCGGCTGCGTACCCCTTATGACGTTCTTATACAGTCGTCCTATTTTCACGTGCTCCTCCTCCTTCTTCTACACTTGCCGTGGCCGGCGTTCTCCGTGCGCAGCCACGTCCCCCATTTCGCCTTTCCTCGATCAACTCATTTACCGTTTATCTCCGTTTCCACTCCCTTACCACAGTTCTCTTCCCCACCACTCTCAAAAACGAGGATGCCTTGTGCTCGCGATATCCTATGAAAGCCCTACTGGTGACGTCACCGATCTCTTCGAGCTACTGGTAAGTTCTTCATATATTCTTTAAGTTCAAAATACACTTGCAATCCACCCCCGTTAACCTTACAGCTGTCTTCCTGTCACTCCTGGAACAAGGTAATCAATAATATAATCGGACTGCGCACGCTGCGTCGCCTCGCGTGTGATACGCCCCTCGACAGGAGGGCTTAACCAGCCAATTATCTTCCGTATTGGGCAACTAACTAGCTACCGCCTACAGGGAAACGTCATCTACCTATCGAGTTTCTTGCTCGAACAATAGGGATCCTCATCTACTCATTGATCAATAAATGCCAAATCGTAGGAAACCACACACACCCACCATTACACGTAGTCGCGACCTAGGCCAATCAGTTTCTACGAGCGGCCGCACGTGATGTTTTCGTGCTCCGCCCCCTCTCTCGTAACCGACTGCTCTCGCACTTGTTCGGTTACCATTCATTCCATTGCCAACACTAAATTGTCAAACCTTCGCTGCGCACCTGTGCAACACCTCCCACCTCCCGTATTTAATTCCTCCCCCCTCCCTCACAATCTCACATTGCTTGTTGTGCGTGGCATGCTCACCAAGTTCTCTTGATGCGGGGCCGCTCGACTGCGTGCACCCCTCCAAGCGGCTCGCCACGTCCTCTCGTCTGGACCACGTCTGGACACTCGCCAACCGCGGGCGGGATGCTTCTCAACCGGCTCCCGAGGGCCAATATCCGGATTGCGCTGTCCGGTCTTCTCGCAGCTCCGCGATGGTCCTGTAGTCCTCAGAAGGGGGCAACGGCAGAGGGGGCCGCGCCGCCGGGCCTCCTCGCAACGGGAGTACCTGGAAAAAGTAAAAATAAAAAAGCGGATCTTAAACCGATCTCAGCAGTGCCTCCAACTTGTCGGGTGTGAAATTCTGCCGGGGTCGGCCGGGCCGTCCGCAGACCTCCGGGCAGGGAGGCCCCAACTCCTCCCGTATATCCCAAAAGAGATAGAGTATGAGACACACGCAAGAAGCAAGGTGACTCTGCTGTTTATTAGACAAAAACGGCAGGGATGGGTCAAGGATCGTACGTGTCTGTCCTGACACACACACAATCGTGGGGCTCGCAGGCCCTTTTTACCTTAGTATGACGCGCCACTTGCGTCACATTGGAAAGTTAGCAAAAAACCTATCGCCACTCTTAATTGGTTGCTCGAGTGGTAGGGTTAGTATAGCATACGTATAGAGAACAATGTTAGTGGTCAAAGGTTAGTCAGGTGATATATCTGGGTTGTCCCTACAATTAGATACATGGGAATTGTTACATGAAGACCCCTGATGATTGGTTAATGTTAATGGCGTCAGTGATAAGAGCCCCATGTTCTGATTGGTGCGCTCGCGAGCCTCCCAGTCTGGGACCATCGCTGTTCCCAGCTCTCGGTGCACCTGTCATTTGCAACAATGTTTCACTATGAGTACGTGCAGACAATGTGAGGACTTATTCATAAGCTGGAAGGCAGACTACTCCCACTGTCGCAGATGTCCATTGAGCCTTTTAATTGTATCTGCCTGTGTCTTGTAACGAGGGATCCAGACGCCTTTTCTGGCCTTGGCATCCTGTCAGGTTCGGCTTGGTCACGTGAGGTGGGACCGTGTTTGAGGCAGAATTCTGCACAATTAATATTGTTTTTCCACTGTGTGCCTGGTTTACTTTGCAGGTGTGACTTTGACGTTGGTGTGCGGCGTGCGAGGTTGCAACATCGTGCCCTTGATTGTCCGCTTTTGGAATGTGGGTTTGCAACATTGCGACCTTGGCTGTCTGCTTTCGCTGGGCTCATTCTGCAGGATCAGCAACCTGACTCTTGTTCTTTTAACGTCCATGGAAGCTCTTGCTTGCGGCCTACTTAGGCCTGGTGTATAGGTGGAACCGTTTGGTGCACAGGCGCTTTAGGTTATAGTATCATATTGTCTTATCCCCAGTATCGTGTCTTCGTTATATTTCTCATTATGGCACCTGGTTTTAGGAGAAGCGTAAGCAAGCTCTTTAGATGGGTTCATGATGCGTCTTGCGTTTCTGCATTTTGAGAGCCTATGTGGAAAATAATAAAGATGCACGTCCGTGAGTATGTCTGTCGCCTACGTCATAGCACTGAGTATATTCTTCGTGTAGATTGGTGCGGGAGTGTCCGGTGTGTATAGTTGCACAGGTGTGCTGACCGTTGGCTAGGTCGTCATGGCATCTCTAACGACGTGTAGGTTTTAGTCTAGTTGATCCGTGCCGCAGGTGTCGGCATGGACAGGGCGGGCTGCTGGGCAGGCAGATGGACACATCCGGATGTTCCTGTACCATGGTATTTGGTCGACCTGCTTCACCAGAGAGATCGGCAGCTGTGGCACTCCTCCCCACAATCGTTCAGCTTGGTGGCATGGTGCCCGAGTTCAGATCTTTAGAACACCTCAACTTGTCTGCTGATAACATGCATATTATTCAGGCGGCCAGGAAGCCCTCGACTAGTTCTCAATACAGGAGCAAATGGCTTCAGTTTTGCCACTGGTGCTTAGCCAGACAGCTGGACCCCAAGGGGGCTGCGATCGATGCAGTGCTGTCCTTTGTCTCTCATCTACCAGAATCGGCATCCATGTCTTGACATGCAGGACTTACTTTGCTGCATACTTATACACGGATCAGTGCTCTTTTTCACTGTCAAACCCAGTGGTTAAAAGGCACTTTGTGGGTCTCATGCGTCTTTACCCTCCTGCTTGCAAACCGCATCCGACGTGGGATCTGAACATGGTCCTTACGGCCTTGTGCCATAAGCCCTTTGAGCCAATGGCTACTGTAGACCTTAAGCACCTTTTGTGGAAAGTGTCCTTCTTGGTCGCTGTGACTTTGGCAAGACGTGTGAGTGAGCTCCAGGCCTTGTTGGTGGAGCATTCCTCTCTGGTTTTTCATAAGGATAAGGTTGTCTTGAGGATGAATCCTTCTTTCCTTCCAAAAGTAGTCTCTGACTTTCATCTGAATCAGTCAATCTCCTTGCCCGCCGTCTTTCCAAACCCAGTCTCAGAGGCTGAGAGGGTTTTGCATTGCCTGGACATTAGAAGAGCTCTTAAGTTCTATCTGGACATAACATCTGAATTTAGGAGTTCTTCTCAACTCTTGGTGACCTCCGGTATTCTGCAGGGTAAACAGGCCTCCAAAGCGACTATTTCCAAATGGATCACTGCCTGTATTATAAAGTCTGACGCTGTTCAGGGTCTTCAACTTCCAAAAAGGGGTTCATGCACATCTGGTATGGTGCAAGGCAGCTGCTGTTGCCTTTCAAAAGTATGTCCCCTGGGAGACCATCGTGAAAGCGGCTACCTGGTCCTCTCCGTCGGCTTTTTGTAAACACTACTGTTTGGATCTGAGCTCTAGGTCTGATGCTCAGTTTGGCCTGGATGTGCTTAAAAACCTTTTTCAGTAAGGAGTTTTCCATCCACCTGTAATTCCTTTGAGGAGTGCTTGGGAATCTCCATAAGTATGGAGGAAAGGGGACGGGACGTAGGAGTAAAATAAGGTTACTCTACGTAGTGACCACCTTACTCCTACTCCATGGTCCCCTTTCCTCCATATGCCCGCCTTCCCCTCTAATAAGGTTCCTCTGTTATTGTTTAAAGGTGATAAAAAAGGATTGATGGGCGATGTGCTGGGCGGGGATAAGGAGAGCAGGGTGGTCCCCTTCCCCCCCACCCCCTCACCCCAAATGGGTGGGGGGCACCTCATGCAGGCCTCCCTGGGCTTCCTACGAATGGCTGCGTGAGGTACACCCCCCTCCATTTGGGGGTTGGGGGGGAGAGGGCCACCAAGAAATGTGGAACAGGCCCTTCAGTGAGTGGGGCAGTAAGGTTTGGGCACCCCGGGGGCAGATTGGCACACCAATGTGCCAATCTGCACCAAGGGAAGTTTGGTAAACAAAGAAACTGAATGGTATGTTGCACTTTAGGGGGGCTGAGGGACACCCTAAACCTCCGGGGAATTTTCCAATGTAAAGTCGAGCCATCTCATGCAGCCCTCCCTGGGGTCAGATGCCCCTTCCTAGGAGCAGATAACTGCCCCCAGGGAGGGTGCATACCATGGCCCCCAGTCCATTTTGTATGGGGGGGGAGGGACACCCCCTTTCCATAAAAACAATTCCCTGGTGGTCTAGTGGGGGCGGCGGGACTCCCGCGACCATCCCACCCCCAACAGCATCCATTTATTTCCTTTGTTTTTTTCCCCTTAAGGCCTGTTGCCTAGGGGAAGATGGGGGCAGATGGGCACCTATCTGCCCCAGGGGGCCCTAAACTGCGGACTCCATCCTTTGGGGGGCCTGCACACTTATTCCTGGTGGCCCTTCCCCACCCCTCCAATTGGATGGGGGCCACCTCATGTACTCCTGCCTGAGGCAGAAATCTGCCCCCACGGGGGGCTACAAGGGGTGCCCCCCACCCTTTCCACTTGGTGTGGGAGGGGGAGAGCCACCACCCTTTACCTAGTAAGCAGCCCCTCTCCCCCCGCATTCAAAAGAAATCCCTGGTGTCTAGTGGCATTGCTAGCCACGGATCAAGCGCTCTGCGCCTGATCCGTGACCAGCAATGCTGTCACAAAAGGTGTCGTTGGAAAGGGGAGAATCTCCCCTTTCCAACGACACCTTCCTTGATATCCGGCTTGAAATACAGCTGGAGATCAAGGTGGAGACTCACCTTGTGTTTTCACTGCGGCAGCCGAAAATGTTTTCACTTTCATGTCGGCGTGCATTATGTATGCCGACGAATTTAAGGTAATCCAACCCCCCGGGCAGTGAGGAGGGACCTCCCCCTCACATAGCCCGGAGGTTGGATTACTGATTTGAGCGATCCCTGCATAGCAGGGATCGCTCAAAACAAAGTCCAAAAAAGGATGAGCAATCTAGTCCTTGGCAACCTGGAGGTAATGTCAAGGACGAGATACCTTGTCCTTGGCACTTGAGGGGTTAAAGGAAACACTGCAGCATTATTGAATGACGAGTTTAAGAACCCTTCGAAAGTTACAGTAGTGCCTGTTGACAGGGACCCAAAACGGCTGCCTGCAGATGGTGGTTAAGACCACTAGTGAGGGGCTGATAGGTGATCTTGTAGGTGTGCATTGTTTTTATTTTGCCAATGGTACGCACAGGGTCCAAGTAGGCCTTCGGATTGAGCTGTTTGTTGTGATGCAGAGCCGTAGACAAAGCAGAATTCTATTTCCTCATCTGATATCACTGATATCGTCAGCTACTCTGAAACCTTTGACACATGGTATAGTGCGGCTCAACGTCTGTCGACTTAATCGTGCCACTCCTAGACTCTGAACTTGACGTTGATAGTACATATATTACATCCCCACACTTCCACAATGCTGTGTGCTGTCAGGAAAGGTGTACTTTTGGGCCCTAAACTCTCGCATTTTAAACACTGTGGCTCAACTGGCCCGCATGGAATCGGTGCAGTGCCTCGGAGTGGAGCATGACATTGAGCAGCACATGAACCCAAAGTTGATCAGGGAACGATCAGTCAAATTGGCCCTCGGGTGACCTTCTTTGAAGTCTCTGGCATGATCAACTGCTAAGTCGTCAGGACGCCAGTAGCGAAGATGCCATGCACGAGAAGCAGGCCAAACATTGCTAAAGGCGAAGAAGTGTTCCCACTCCGTTTGAGGCACACAGTTCCTAGTCCTCCCATAAAAAGTAGAAAAGGTGTTCACGCAGACGAGAGAGAGAGAGAAAATATGAGAGAGAGAATGAGAGCATGAATATGAGCATTCAAGACCCAAATGATGCAGATACTCCAGAGTACGACTCTGGCCTTGATGCCGTGGGCAGTCCAGGCACCAGTAGCGCCCAGAGGATCCAGCACCAAGGTAGCCTCTTCCGGTCTCACTCCCTCGACTCTGACCACAGTGCCAATGGCTCCTGAGGCGTTGGCTCTGAGAGGCTCTGGCTGGGCAGTTCCGTAGACGATGGAATGGTGGTTCATCTCGGAATTGAGGTCTGACTTGTTCCAGTCAATGAGTTTTATCTTTGACGAGGAGGATAACCTGGTCCCCAGTCAAATGGAGCCGATGGGTGATGCGGGGGAGGGTGGGCGTGCTGATTTCTTTGCTGACCTAGTTGGCCTGGCAGAAGGGCTGCATGAGGCAAGTGGGCTTGATCACTCAGCTGACCTTGACCTGGAGCAGGCATCACATTATGGACACCACCAATGCCCCATATAATAACAGTGGAGAGGGTGGTTTTGGCCCTGGCCTTGGGATCCCAGCGAAACTGCTTCAGCCTTACAACCTCACTGACAACCTGGACAAAGGTACCCAGTCGGAAAGGACACTGGCCTTTTAATGCAGCCTTCTCAGATTCGTTTCGGAAGCTGTGGCAGTGGCCATGTTTCATTCCAGCTGTTGACACTGAGCTGACAAACATTAGCTAGACTGGGTGTGCAGGGGCGTCCCTTCCTGGCAGTTCATACCACCCCAGAGGGTTTGGTGGTCAAAGCTGCTACAATTGGCTCATAACCAGCTACGTCCACCTCTAACTTGCCAACAGAGACCGTCCAAAAAGATTGACACTTCACCATTAAGAGTTTTCATCAGGGACAATGGCGTTAAAGGTAATTAATGCCAGCTGTACCTTTTGAGAAGTGCTCATATATTCTCTAGGATGATAACTGATGTGGCTGACCATCTCCCAACAAGGGCTTCTTGGACATGATAAATGATGGGAAGGAGGTGGCATGCCAGGCCCTTCAGGTGGGTCTTGACACTGATGATTGTGTGGGTCGTGTCATGGGAACGTCTATGGTGCTTAGGAGTGTGGCATAGCTTCAAAGCTCAGGATTTTTCCCTGAATGTGCAGGCCAAACTATTGAACATGCTTTACGATAGCAAGCACATTTTCTGGTCTGAAGGTTGATGAAACTTTGAAGAAATTCAGAATCAAACTTGCTGCAAAGTCCTTGGTCTTGGGTGCAGCAGTACACCAAACAATCCATCCTCTCTTCCAGAGGTAGGCAGTAATAGGTGGTCTGTTCCCTTTGGGAGGAAAGTGCAGCTACTGCAGGCCAAGCAGTGCTAGAGGTGTTTCACTAGTCCTGGATGGGTTGGGGGGGGGGGGAGAAGGGGTGTTAACTGGGGACCACTAAGGGAAAGTCAGCTTCATCAGAATTGTCAGGTGGTGCCTGCTGTGCCGTTTTGAGTTCTCCCCACATTTCCCTGGTTGGAGGGAGTGTCTTCAAGCACTGGGACAGGTGGAAAAGAGAACCTCTGGTGACTGGGCCTTGCAGCTCCTCAGAGAGGGATATTGTCTCCCCTTCTTTAAAAGACCACCACCCCCTCCCCAGCAACCGGACCAGGGGCTCCAGTAAAAACTAAGAGCCCTGCTTTTAAAGAGTGCAGTGGTAAGGGGTACCACCTGAAGAGAGAGGGCTGGACTGGCATTCTTGTGTTTGTCTGGTAGACCAGAAAGGGGGAGTACTCTGAGGAAGGACAAGTTCAAGATGGGTGACGTTGAAGGAGATTCTCTCGGTTCTACAACTCCAGGACTAGTGTCTATGAACCTTCAGGATGCCCATTTCCATGTGCCGATCCATCAAAAGCATAGAGGGCTCCTAAGAGTTGACATTGGGGGCACTCCCTATCAGTTCAGAGTGCTACCTTTTGGCTTTACCTCCGTGCCCAGGGTCTTCACCAAGCTGATGGCCCTTTGCTGAAAGATTGGGGTGCCCATTTTGAGGCTCTGCAAGTGAACCTTTGCCCTCCCCTCCAGCCGGTTGATGTGCCAACGGTGCTCCACTGGAGACCAATCAGGCAAGCCCTGATTGCTTTCATACCTTCCCTCGGGGGAAGCATGCCCTAATTCTGATGGACAACACTGTGGCCATGCAAGAGGGTGTACGGTCTCTGCCCCTATACAGGCAGGTGATGATACAATATTTCTGGTTGCTGGAGAACAGGGTCTCTTGCTTCTGCAGCCCATCTGACATTTCTCATGAGTGGGGAGTGTGCCTCGAAGGTCTTGTGGTAGTGGTCCTGTTTGCCAACACAAAGTCCAAGCAGTTCTGGTTGAGGGAGTTCCCTGTGATACGGGACCCGGGGAGATGCGTTCCTAATTGAGTGGGTTTTCAACCGCCACTACCTGTTTCCTCCGATACATGTTGTCCCCATGGTTCTCGGGAGGTTCCTGGCTACCATGATCTTAAACACTCCAGACTGGGTGAGAACGCTTGGACCTTCTGGAAATGGCCATCTGCCCACCTTATCACACCTCCTATCCTAATCGGATGGCTGGGGCATTCACCCGAACACTGAGTCTCTCAATAGGCATGCATGGCTCTTGGGAGGATGAGCTAGAGACCTCTCTGAAGAGGTACTTGAGGTGTGATGGCTGCACGCAAGCCTGTGTGATTCACAGGTCAGGGGAGACTAAAATTATAGAGTACAGAGCAGTTGGGTCCAAAAGGGAGGTTAATTGTTGGGTGTTGGACAAGTCGCTTTCCAGTGCCCACCCTCTTCAATGATGGGGACAAGTTGAACTAGTTTTGCAGGGATCAGGAAGGGCAGAACAAAGGGTAGATGGAAATTACAGGGGCAGGGCAGGTGGGTGTACATTCTCTAGAAGGGTTGAAAGGGGACAGTCGCAGGCTTTAGCTGAACAATGGGTGAAACAAGTTGCTGGAGGGAGTGGAGTCCTGGGGAAGGAGCATGCAGGGGACACAGAGCAAGGCAGGGTCACACATACTCTAAGGGCACAATGTCAATTATGGCCAATGTCCAGTGTGCCAGAAAACAAGCAACTACAGGGATTAGAAGTAAAAGTACAAAACGCAGTGATCAGGAAATTTTGCAATGAAGTACAGTGAAGCGTTAAATGCAATAGTTAAATACAGGACAAAATACACACACTGGGGAGCATGCAGAATTTAACAACGAGCATAAACAGTGCAGAAAATGTAGTCTGGGGTGAATATATGGTCATGTGCAGTGCAAGATAGAAAATACATTTAGGAAACAATGTGCCCCATTACGACTTTGGCGGTAGCCATGCCGGCATGGCTGCCGCCAAAATCGAGTCCGGGTTCCCTGAATGAGGAATTACTGGGCCATTCCGAGTTCGTAGGGCCCGGTAATTCCTCCCTCCAGGAACCCGGGCCCGGACCTTCCCCATTCCCATTTGAGCCCCCATACGGCTCAATGGGAATAGGAGAGGGAGCAAACAACGGGCCTATTACGAGCGGCCTGTTGTTTGCTCCCTCTTCCCCTCGCGGGACCCGGTAAGGACGCCGGGCGTTACTTACCGGGTCCCGCTGTAACGCTCACCTGACTCCCACAGAGGCGCTGGCCTGGTTCGCGCTGCTGTGACCTCTTCTAAGGTGATGCGCAGGGTTCAGAAGACGGACTGGACCGGGCCCCCCAAATCTGGCTTGTCTGGCTCGCAGAAGTATCCTTCTGTAGGCGAAAATAGGGGATTAACTGTCTGCGGGGTAATGCAATCAGCCTCCCACTTTCCCCCCTCACCCTCCTCGAAACCCTTCTGTGATTCCTCATAGCGTCTCACCTTAGGGTCTGGAAGGACGAGCTCTCCATCCTGCTTCTGATGCAGGGGCGTGTTGGTATCCAGTTACTTCACTGGATTTTCAGATTGGTGAGAACCAAACTTGCTTGGCTTCCAGGTAAGTTTTTTGATAAGAGGTTCCCCTTGTGTCCATGCATTAATGTACTAATGCTAGTGTCTTTTTCCCCATAGTGTCCGGGGTACCGAATGCCGGGGAACAGGCACCAACCCGAGATGAGAGGTGAAATCATTGTAGAAATCAGGTAAGTCTTTAATGAGCGTTTTTTGGTAATGTCTTTTCATTCGCTCATTAACGCTGATGTCTCTTTTTCCCCTTAGGGGCCGGGGTCCGGAAATGCCAGGATGCGGCGCGGACCCGAAATGAAGAGGGAATGAATCAACAGGTAAGTCTTAACATGGAGATTAGCTTTCCTTATTCCCTTCTCTCTCTCACCTTTTGTTCTGGTCTTTTTCTCCCTAGGTGCTGGGGCGTGACTGCGAATCCGGATGATCGCTGCTGAACATGGAGGCGCCCAGTAAAGGTGAGTGGAATGCGGCGCTGCAGCCATCGACGCGATGAGCTTTTAAATAAGTCTTCCTTTTCAGGATTGTCGGTGAGATGTCTCCGGGATGCGGATTTAGCAGGTAAGGACTTTTCCTTCTTCTGTTCTCTTCCTTTGCAGGTGATCCAGGATGCTGGCAGGCATGGCAGAAGTCAGGATGCAGGAGCAGACACGGTGAGCGTCTAGCTGCTAGATGCAGAACAACGCGAAGCACGTGTGGCTGTTCGGGTGGGGTTTAAATAGCCTTGGAAGAAGTTCCAGGTATGTAACCTTCCCCGACCACGCCCGGATGGTAAATTAGTCCCACAGGTAAAGTAGTTCCTTTCAGGCCTCAAGGAGGCCGGGATCCTGCAGCATGGTCTGCATCAGGTAAGTGCACCCAAGCACATCCATAATGAGCCTGGCGCCTATGGCTTCAGGACACTGTCCGAAGGGCCCCTATAAGGGGTTGCTGGGTCCTTCCTTGGGGACTGGATGTCCGCTTTCGGGGACTCAGGGCTTGAACCGGCTCCCCGGGAGCGGGCATCATGACACCCGCGAGGGGAGCTAGTAATGAGGCGGAACGGGTTTCACGGGTCCGCCTCCATTAGCGATGCCCGTTAACCCGTTCCGCCTCAGTCGTAATGAGGCCCAATGTCTTGCACAGCCATTTCCACGCTGCTGGTGTATAAACAGGCACTTTACCACTGGATTGTGCTCTGCATCTCTGAATGCTATGAGAAGGCAGGAAAAGGAACTACTGTCAGGCATCAGAGCGCACTCCATTAGGGGTGTGGCAACCTCTTCTGCGCTGCAGAAGATTGTACCGGTGAAAGTTCTGCCAAGCAGCCACTTGGTCATTGCTCCACGCATTCATGAAACACTGCATCCTGGACGTGGTTTGTGGTGTTAATGCTGATTTGGAAGAGCAGTGTTGCAAAGCTTTCTCATATCGACTTTAATCCCTCTAAATGCTGTACTGCTTTGGGAGTCTATCTGATGAGCAATCTGTAGGAGAATACAATACATTAAAGGAGAAATTGCTTACCGGTAATCTTCTTTCTATGGATTCTTCTGCAGATTGCTCATCGTGCCTCTCTACTAAAGTATTATGGCCCCCACCTGCTTAGTTTATACTGATCTTGTGGGACAACAAAGGATTGTGCTGCTCACACGAATGAGTATTGGTGGCTTGTTGCCCTACAGTGGTTTTGACTTCCTCACAAGAATGTTTTTTTGGCCTGTCAAGGCGGAATGCCTTTGGATTCTTCCCTGCGGCTGCTCGGCATGGGGTAAAAAGGTGGGGAACTGAAGTGTGGGGGTCCTAGTGCCATGATTTATGTTCTACCAATGTCGCATCCTAAGTTGAGTGGCACGGTCGAGCTGTGATTGAGTCGATGGACGACATTGAGCTGCACTATTCCCCCTGTCAAAGTTTCTGAGCGTGACGCTAGAAGGGATATCGCGGATGAGGAATCTGCAGGAGAAGAATCCATAGAAAGAACATTACCAGTAAGTAATTTCTCCATCTGCTCATCTGGTTAAATATTTAGAATAGCTGTGTTCTACGAGTCTTACATTTCTTCAGTTGATTATTTTGGTGGTGTATTGGATATAAATAGCACTATTCTCATGTCCAAATACTTGACGGATTAGCGCAAGTGGTTTTCAATGGTTCCTGTAATTTTTCCTGTGCATCCTTGAGCATTTGTGTTTTAGATTCTGACCAACTAAGCCGTTTCGGTGTACCAGTCGAAATTGCGATCTCATTGTTGCTGGTGCACCCTGGTGCTTTTAGCTTCTAGTGTGTTTTGCAGGTACACTATGCAATAACGGTCGAATGTGGCTATTGGGGGAAACCATTTGGCTGGGTCTTGTGTAAAATAGTGTAATTTGTCCAGGAACTTGCATGTTTTTGGAGGATAATGTGTGATCATGAAGGGGGCTGGACTTCCTCTAGGAGGAACCAGCACCCCTTTAAACTTGCTACCACCCATTCTAACAGGGCAACACAAGGAATGGTTTATTGTGTATTTTGTCTGTTCTGTCAGCGCCAAGGGAGACCATGCTACGAGGCTGGTGGAGTAGAGACAGCTCAGGTTGGCAGCTGTAGCTTCAGTGTTCAGTGCTTTGGGTATTACCACATGAGCACTGCTCCTCGCCATTCACTGTCTCCTGCTATCCAGTATATAGTGCGGTTCAGCACCAGAGACTGAGTATGGAAGAGACGCGGACATTAAACACACAAGGAGGAAAGGAAAGCCTAAAATCGCTCTTGTATTAGGATGAAGGAGGTGAAACAAAGTCTAGCTAGCGACCAGTTTGCACACGTATGGTTCGGTTAAGAAAACAGCTGACGGACGATAGTTCTCACATCCAGTATTTTTTTTCTCCGCACTTATGCCAGTCTCACTCACACGTTAATCGCTACTCTTATATTCAGTCTTTTTCCTCTAAAATATTGTACATAGTTACAATGCTTGGGTGTTAATTACAGCCTGTTATCTTTCTGTGAACGTGGGGGACAGCCGCTCTTTTGTCCATGCCAGACTTAAGTTAAATAGGCAGAGTACCTTCCCTCCTAGTTACTTCTTACCAGATCATATTATTACCAAAGACATGACGTGAACAGCATAACGTATAGCAATTGAATTAACTGTGCTCGCCAAACCAAGCCTTGTCCGTTCCCCCGCCCCCTTCTGTGGCTGTGTGATCAAAACCCCAGGCACGCCTGCCAGTGATCCTCACTTCAGACACAGTCCTACCTTATGCCCTCATGATTGCTGGTAGTTGTCCAGCGACCCCTGGGTTTTGGTGCATGGCAACAGGAATCTGACGTTCGCTACACCAATTTGCCTTGTAAATTTTCCATCCAGCAATAATCTGATAGTCATTAAGTATTTTTAATGGCACTCATCAGAACAGCAAAGCAGACACCAACAGGACAGGCTAGCATGAACACACGCAGATTCCAGTGTTCAGATTGAGCAGCACCCCCCCTTAAACCAGGTTACATTGATTTTATACCTTTGCTTAACGGTTCTATGTTGTATCATCGTCAGTTATTTTTACGTCTGGTGTTTTTATGAAAGCATTTTGCTGAAAAAGTAATTGAAATTTGTGTTTGTTTATTTTTGGGGGTGTCCCCCCCCATACCCAGCCCTTCCTCTTCCACCTATTTTTAACTTCCTGACCCCCCCCCCCCCCACCAGACAACATTGGATGATAACAGTGCACATTGTATCAGATTGTTTGCCTATTTTACAGTCTTCTCAAAGGCACATAAGCTGGAACTACCTTTTCACGCCAGAGTGAGAACATCTTGAAGCATACGCATATTGATATTTTCTGCAGGGTCTAGTCCAGACTCTAGCAGTGCCTGGTCTGCACAATGTTGCTAACCTAAACAATGGAGCAGTCTTGCTGAGTGAAGAGGTACTTTAAATCTTGTTTGAGACAGAACAGAACCATACAAGAAGTGAGCAGAATGTGAAGGGACATAGCTTGCTTGGGGCATGTGCACAACTACGTATGGTTATCTCTGTTGGAGGCACAGCCGCACAGTAGACTATGGTAGCCACGAGCAAGGCTTTGCATTGTTGTTAAGGCTTACAAATCATTAAATGTATAGCACCATTTTACAAATCTCTACCACACCTAGTGTAACTATTCATTGCTTTGGATGCATAATCAGACTGTCCAAGCATGTGCGGTGTGTGCTGGAGTCTAAAGCCTAAAACATTAAGCCAATTAAAAACATTTTAGGACGCTTAACCCAAGGATGCTGGTGGGCTCCTGGCATCAGTGTCTGACCAGGGCTGTTGAGAAACCAGAAGCCAAAAAGGGTAATCACTGTGATAGAGTACCAGGAACATGAGCTTTTTGAGACTCCAAATGAAAGGATGCAACCCCTGATACCCATAATTGTCAAACCTTCCAAGGAGTTTTCCAAGCGGAAGACTGTCTTCCTTACTATGTCACAAGGAATTCTCCAAACAGCGTGGTACCAGATTTCTGCCCTGCAAAAAGCCAATCCCTCCAGCCTAGAAAATGACAGCTCTTCCCCAAGACGCGTCCTATATGCTGCAGCATGAGTCATCAAAGGACTCTGCAAATATGACCACATCACCCTGGCCATCCAACTGCACTGGTTCCTGCTGCAAGCACGTATAGTCATCAAATTCTGCTGCATCATCTACAAGGCTGTCGCCCTCAAGTCCTCCAAGCTTTCTCACTGAGAAACACTGTGTCTCTGGGGGCCTATGATCCACCAGAATTACAGGCATGTACAGACTTGAACTGCACCTTCTGTCAATGCCTCCACTCCGGAACATATTCCTCTTCAACACCAGACTCGCCCTATCACTTCTGCATTTCAAGAAGGAGCTCAAGACTCTCTGCTTCAAGGAATGGCTACTCCCTATCACCTAGGTCCACACACCCTCCAGTTCCCCCCTAACCTGGCAGTGGGTGATATGCTCTGTCCATCCCAGCTTCCCACACTGCCCCGGACTTCTCCCCTTGTTGCTTGTAGATCCCATGTTGCCAAACGGCCTGCTCTCCCCGTTGTTGACTCCCTGCTGCCTTGTATCTTTGCTTTCCTCACTGTGTCATTCCCCCTATGACTTAGGAAGCGCTTAGTTGCTTCCTGAACCTAGGACTGTGCGCTAAATACCGTAATGTCATGTGCCTGTGTGTATCCAGGTAACACACTAGCCCCTAAACCAACACAGATCAGCTGTCTGACATTTCAGCCCCCCCCTGCGCAGCAGACAAAAATGGCTATCCTAGCTTTTGGAGACAAACATTTTGGTATCGATATAAACCTATGGCCTCCCAAACCAAAACAAAAGAGGTGATGGCTGGAAGTTTACAATTAATCCTAACCTCTGGCATTGTTCTTCGTATGCCAAGCCATTAAAAAAAAAAAAGACCATATGCAAATCAGTCTTGGTCCCACGCCAAAAAGAGTAGTCCAGCTTGGTCACATCCCTTTTGCACGAGACCAGAGGCATCCCCAGCCTCATTGGGCCTCATCAGTGAGGGAGGAGTAACTTGGGTCTTTCCACTTTTGTGTAATGGCTTGGCAGGTTGCACAGAGCAATTCCAGAAGTTAAGATTAATTTGAAACCTTCCAGCCATCGCCTCTTTTGTTTAGCTCTAGCTATGCCCTATACCCCCACCCACCAACCCACTGAACCCTTGTATGATCGGAATACGTGAACCCTGTTCCAACTGGTGAAAAGGAGCTTCATGTGATCAAGTACCGTACCAAGAGGAAACCTCTAAACCCCACCTGTTTGCCCACGCCCTGTTGATTATGAACCACAACATCTACTTGACACTGATCACCAACCAAACTCAAGGAAAACACTCCAACAGCAACAATACTAAAATCACTCTAAACATCTTGCTATGTAGCTAGATACCTACAAGGGACCCCTGAAGATAAACATTTTCAGGAATACCAGCCAGAGAAAAAGACAGACACATGGCTCCATATAGACCCAACAAAAGTGCACAAGAAGAACCTGCAACTAGTCATTCTATTTCAACACCTACCCACACTGACCAACTCACCTTAAGGGGGAGAGGGGCGGGCACTTAGCCTGACACCCAAGTGAACACCCACCCTCCATCCATTCCTTATGTCCTCAGAGACTGAAACCACCACCTCTATGCAAGCCTAAGACAGCATGGAAGAATACATGGAGCAAAAACCAATGGGAAAATCTGGACCACACAGCCTGTCTGCAACCTTAATACTAGATGAGTGCCAGGATAGGAAGAAAATCAATATATCTCATCTACCAGACAATAAAACGACCACGCCTAACCTGCTGAGACTGCATGCTGCCAAAAGAAAACACTGCCTCCTCGACAGGTGCTATTGCAAACAGGCCAGTCCTCTACAACTGGCTACTAGAGGGTGATACAGACTTACTCTTAAAACAGAAACCTGACTGTCTAGATTTAAGGTGATTTGTGCATGATGTCATCCCATTCAATTTAAGAATTTCCCATGCCAACCTTAAAAAGGAGGAGGAACTGCCCAATGACGCTTTCATAGTAATAAATATCCTGAATCACTCCTGGTTTATTGCAGTTTCGACCAACAAACTAGCAGATTTAGTCTGATAATAAACTGCCTATGTTTTTACAGCCCCACCTTCAGAGAAATGCAGACTATATGGGCAATGTAGTGGTTCAGCATGAGCTGAGGACTTCAACATCTGGTTTAAAATGCAGTCAATAATTATGATATGCTTCTGTATGGGGAGGCTCTTTAACAAACAGCTGGTATAAGGAGCAACACACAAAACTGGCTGCGTTCTGCTACAAGGAGTGCCTCACTGCTGCAGCTGACTCTACCTTGGAGTGATCACCTTGCCATCTGTTTAGTCATCTCGCCACCGCTCACCCCTACAACTCGCAGGGAAACTAGTCATGCGTCGGCAGGAGTGCGTGGAAGACAACCTAGAGGCACTCTACACATTAATAAGGAAGACAAAGCCAGACTAGAAGCCCTGCACTCCCTATACCTGGAGGAAGAAACACGCAACATTAATAACTGATCACTGAGCCATTGGACAAACTGACCCCCTGAAACAGTTTGTTCCTTCCGACAAATAAGTTGCCAGATGACGCAAAGACTGAAGTAATTAGACAGGAATGTTGAACAGACCTGAAGTAAATGTTACAATAAAGATAACGTAGCATGCTAGTGGCATATGCACCAAGTTGCTGTATTAAAAGCAAAATAATCCTCCACTATACCGAACTGGAGCCCATCCCCAGAAAGCGTCTAAAAATCAAAGAAATCAAACCCAAATGCCAGCAAATGCACCCTGAAGCCATTGCAAGATCTATGGGACATAGCCTGTCCCTCCACCAAGAGCGTTCATGCGATACAGCATGTAATCGGTCAGTCGATAGCAGACTGTAATTGGTAGCCAATACTGAAATCACCAGTCAGCGGTTGTCCCACCTTCTGTAAACAACTTTAAACTAATAAAACAATTGGAATTTGCCCAACCTGTAAATGCAATTAGGAAAACGGTTTCGCCAACAGACCCTTGCCATACAGGCATCTTCCAGAGTTAAAAACATCCACACTACCGTGCACCGAGGAGCTCATCACTGGCACAAGGAGTTGTACTCTTTGATTACAAGAGGTATCCACCCCAAAAAATAGAGTGTGAGAAAATGCTGAATTCGGGCACTGAAAACTAAATAAAAATTGAAACAAAAATGTCGAGTAAGGAGAATGGGAGTGTATCCTGCTCTCCTTACTTTACAAAAAAGGAAATGCAGGGGACAAATATAACTATATTTCTTAAAGCACGCTGCGGCAGAGGTTCCGCCTTTCAGGCGGAACTCGCATCGCAGCAATAGAGCCGTCGAGAGGAGCAACAGGTAAGTCGACTGCAGAGGTAAATATGGATGGTAGGGGGGTGGGAGGGATAGTGGGTGTGGCGTGATTATTTCGATGCGGGCATGTTGAATTAGTGATTTTCGTTTACGAAATAATCACGTACATCCATTTCAAGACTGCCTGCCCAAACACAGCAAGAAGTCTGGAAGACCATCAACCACTCTAATCACCAGCATACCCTGTGAGGCATAATTACTGGGGGTAATCATAAAGCCAAATTCTGTACAATGTTGAATTCAACATCATCCTGGACCATGCCTGTGTAGGTTCCAGACTTCTGAGAGGAACCAAATGGGCATGCTGATCTGTATGGGATGAACCCTCTGCTCACATTCTTCTAGAGACTATTGCAGCATTTGAGTCCGGCAGTCCTCCCGGATTAAGACTAAAAGAAGCCATCCTGGATGACAGAATTACTCTGGATGACCATCCCTCACAGATGGAACAGTCCATCTGGTTACCCCTTGCTGATTGTTTCCATTCCACTTTACCTGTAGAGGGCTTCAAAGATAAGCTCTCATGCCACTCCTTTTCAAAGTCTACATACCCCACTAAGTAGAATCCTGGCGTGTCATGGCTTTACATGGTGCTGCTACCCTGGCAACACCCATAGCCTTCAAACACTAAACCGACAACAAACACATACCTAGAAAACCTAATCCATGATCTGCATTACGAAATAGTCTTACTTCACAATATTGCCATGGTTTACAGAGGTGGTGGATCTTCCGGAAACAACCAAAGAGGTCGAGCACCTCCAAAATTCTGAAGACTAGTTGACTTAATACTGGAGCCTCAAATAATTGCCTTGGTCATCAATGCTTTCAACTATGTCCTGGCGCATCTTGTTCTGCCTTTTCATACCTTCCCACAACGGGCCCTGGCGGTCATTTCCCTTCACCTAATAATTTCAGAGAATTCAAAACTTGGAGACAAAAATACAATTCACTTCGAAAAAAACATGTTTGCAGCCTTCTGGAGCCCATCGTTTTTGTTTGTGGGGAACTTTCCTATAAAAAAATAAACAGAACGTTCTCAATCATATATCCAAACAATTCATTCCTACTAAAACCCTCTTCATGGCTTCTGAAATTAACAAATATGTGCAGAATCTCCCCAATCCATAGCAACTGAAATACTAGCCATCAATAGAATGAGACTAAAACCATGTTAAACAATACAATAAAACCTAATTAGCATGATTAAACATTATGACCTTGAAATATTTATATATTATAAATCATCCTTGTACAAAACAAAGATGTTATACATTTGACTGAATAAGAAACCTAAAAAGCATAACTTTAAAACCGATTCGGATCAGGTCATCCCTTTTTGATCTTCAGCGATCTACATCGCCAGGCCTTTTCTCAATAATTAGAAACTGCGAAAATCTCATCCCGTCTATATTATATTTCTTAACTGATAACTATTTAGACAGCTCTTCTGATTTAATCTGTGAATTATGTTTACGCTGTGGTCATAAGAACATAAAATCCTTGCTCCTGGCCCGGATACGTCATAATGGATAGCATGGGTTGGAGCTGTTCACAGAAGTTACAGTATATTTTGTAGAAATCTGTTCTCAGATATAATAAATAATTTAGCATTGTGCTGGGCCAAGATTTTGGCTCCATATATAGAAGCTTGCTGGGCTTTCATCCTTCATATTCTCAGTACTGAGGTCATCAACGTTCTCCAGAATTGGATCTTTCATGGATTCACATGCTCTTGACTATTCCCAGTTGTCCAGATGGGAATCTTTGGAAACATTAAAGCAGTTTACCTATACATTTGTAGACTGTCACAAGTGCTCGATTAGACATTTTGGTCATTCTGCCCATAGCCAATTAGACAGATCCTGCTTAATAGCACCCCTGGTGGAAATCTTCTGATTTATTTACTGCACTCTAAGTGTTTGGAGTTCTCGATAAATCTTTCTTCAGATATTCTTTGATTTTGTCTATTTTTGATTTGTTGCTTCCATAATAGCATCTGGTTTATTGCTGTGTTGCTTCCCGCCGGGTGGTGTGAACATTCGGCCCATTCCAACGACTCTGGGGTTGCTATATTTGTTCCATCCCATTATGAGCCCTTCAGGAGTCGGTGGACAGCATGACAGACACGGGGAAGAAAAGCATGTTTAAGGCCTGCTCGACTTGTCACCTTGAGAACGTGTGCATCGAGGATCGTAATGAACGTCTGTACTGTCTGTACCACTTGAATAACTGTACCATCTGCTAGTTGTTTTCTTGCAGAACCGGCAAGGACCTCCACCGGAGGTTAGTGGCCTGGTTGGATGAAAGTGCTGGGGTCTCTTACTCGGCCTCTGTCTGTAGTTATGCCTCTGCTAGGCACAGCAGACCCCCTAGCGCACGCTCCCTCATCAACAAGGTTGAGGTCCCATGAAGAATCTTTCTGTGGGAAGAAGTAAAAAAAAAGGGATATGGATCATACACGCTGCTGCCCTCATTGACCATATCATAGACTTCTTTGTCTACGCTGATGGTCCCCTCATTGACCACTACGGCACCAAGAGCACCTTTGTCGGCAGCTTACCACCTTAGCGTTCTTCAGACAAGCGACACTCTTACACGACTACGGTTCGTACATCTACACCTTTGTCGTCAATGGCTCATGGGCGGTCCAAGTCCCCTTTGTCATAGTCAACACTTGTCATTCCATTAACGACTCCATTGACCACCTAGTCAACGACCACATCAATAATGTGGTCACATTGACCACATTATCGACTATCAAATAGTCGTCTACCTCCTAAACGCTTAACGCAGACTACCTAGTCATCTAGACCTACTCTGATGCCAAGCACGTCGTCTTCGTTCCCAATGCCTGCTCAGAGGCTCCCGGTTTCCTCTTTTCCAAAGGGAGATGCTATGGGCAGAGATGCCCTGTCAGCGTTGTCTTACCTCCCCATGCCTACTCTTACTCGGCCACTGTTTTCACTGATCCATATGCACCAGCTGCAGTCCCCTGTCTGACCATGGGCCCTCCTGAACAACTGTTACGGCAGGGTGCCAATTCTGACATGGATGCACCATAGGAAATATTCTCAGAGGAAGATGCTGTGCCTCTTCTGGACATGACACCACTGGCTCTGTCGAAGCAAGGTCCTTCTCTACCTAAGCAAAGCCCTGCTCAACCGTCTCCCGTTGCATCTGTCCCAGTGAGCATGTACTCTGAGCCCCCAGCAGGCTCCTGTAGCTCCTACACCCTCAGGATCAAGGGACGTCTTTTTGGACATACTGTCCAATCTACGCACGCTGGTTTCGAAGCTCCAGAACCGGCTCCACAGTTGCCTCCTCCTGCAAAACTCCATGCGTTTCCTGCAAAGAAACGGTTGACTCCTCTACCAGCCTCCGGACCACCCCCAGAGTCTCCACTTTTTCCACCTGTCGCCCTCAGTGATAGACCCTGATGGCTAACCAACAAACAGTTCTCCACGCACTCAATAACCTCTTTGAGTTTTCCACCATAACCATTAAAGAGGTTGAAGAAATAATCTACTCTCTTAAACCGTCCAAATGCCAAGGCGACACTTGCCCAGCCCCTATCATTAAAGATGCTGCCAAACAACTTGCTCCCTTCATCACCTCCCTCATCAACGCATCCTTCACCTCCAACATAGTGCCCAACAACCTCAAGGACTCCTGGGTTCTTCCGTTACTTAAGAAGCCCACCCTTGACCCTAATGTCCCCACCAACTACAGACCCATAACGACTGTACCCTTCCTACTAAAAATCCTCGACAGAGCTGCCTATCTCCAGATACAGAACCACCTCGAGAAAAATAACTTACTAGGACTCAGACAATCAGGATTCCGCCCCAAACACGGCACTGAGACCGCCCTGATTGACCTTAAGACACAGATGGACAACATTAAAGACAATGGTAAACTAGCCCTCCTTCTCCTCCTCGACTTATCGGCCGCCTTCGACCTGGTCAACCACGACATCCTCTGCAAACATCTATCCTCAGCAGCCAAATTTTCAGATAACGCCAACGCATGGATCCATTCCTTCCTTAACAACAGATCCATGAGAGTCTTCGCACCCACAGCCTCTGCCATCCCATCCCCAGTCACTTGCGGTGTCCCCCAGGGCTCCTGCGTCTCCCCCACTCTATACAATGTATTCACGAAACCCCTCTTTGACATACTGGACCGCTTGGGTGTCATCTACACCAACTACGCAGATGACACCCAAATACTGATCCCTTTAACAGGCGACTACTCCACTGACCTCACTGCTCTCAACAACATTTATTCCATTATACAAGAATGGATGGCCAAGCATGGCCTATGCCTTAATGACGACAAGACCGAGCTTCTTCTCCTAGGTTCCCAACCCAGACTTAATAAACTCGACAAACTCTATCAAGCATTCACTATAGACGGCAATAACATCACCGTCTCTAACAGCGTCAAAACCCTAGGAATCTACCTCGACTCCTCCCTCACACTGACAAGACAGATCAATTCCATCTCATCAGCCACTGCTTACACCTGTAAACTTATCAACGCCAGCAGACCTTACCTCTCACCATCCAACTGCATCACCTTAGCCAGAGCGCTAGTCCTTTCCAAAGTTGACTACTGCAATGCGCTATACTTGGGAACCAGTCAGAAAAACATCAACAAACTACAAGTCATACAAAACAACGCCTTGCGAGCAGCCCTGAACATACCCAAACAAGAACACATCTCGGACGCCAGACGCACCTGCCATTGGCTATCCATACCACAAAGAATTGAATACAAAACCATCTCACTCACACACAAATGCCTAGCTAACCAAGCACCCAGATACCTATCCGACAACCTCAAGCACCACACCCCAGCGCGCCCTACCAGATCAGCTCAAACACACTGCTTAAATATCCCAAGATTTAAGCTCCAAAAAGCAGGTGGCTCCAGCTTCCCCGTGCTTGCCTCCAAACTTTGGAACTCACTTCCACTCGAGCTGAGATCAGAACCGTCCTTTCACAGATTTAGACACAACACCAAAACTTGGCTTCTATCCAAAGAAACTGCCTAGCCCTACCGCACTAGCATGCACCAAGACTGTAAATTTGTAAATATGTAATCGATTTGTACATTTCTGCTGCATTATTCTTGTTGTATTCATTATTCTTGCTGTATTCATCGCAAGCGCCCGGATGCCCTAGGGCCAGGCGGCGCTATACAAATAATAAACTAAACTAAACTAAACTAAACTCACTACCAGTGGTCGAAGTGTACGAAATGAAGTAGTGGAACTATGTTCCCTGCTGGCCTGCCCCTGCTCCTCACAAACCCCATTGCCACAACCCCTCCCACGCACAATACACCTCCCACCCCAAACACTTGCACCTGCTGTTTAAGGGAACGTTCAGTTCAGTACAGTGCACTGAAAGTGAAGGTTTCAACTTCTTCCTACTCTTTTATTTTAAAACAAAACCATTCCGGAAGGTTTCCTTTTAAAATAAAAATATAGGAGCTGTAAAAGGTAATTTAAAGTAAAGGAGCACCGCTCCCGACCGCTCGCACTCACTTCGACCGCTGCTCACTACAGACAAGTTTGAGGATCTGGTGCTAGGTGACCGTGGTGGGACCAAGCCTGATTTGAATATGGTCTTTCCCCTTTTGTAATGGCTTGGCAGTCGAAGAACTATGGTCTGGAGGGTTTCCCAGAGCAATGCCAGAGGTTAGGATTACTTCCAACCATCACCTCTTTTGTTTTTCATGGGTGACAGCGAGCCAGCAGATCTGCCTCCAAGAGATTTGCTTCCTGTTGGGATTGGCTCCTTTCATGCCCTCATGTCGCGAGCTGCAAAGCTTTGATGTCCTGCAGAAAAAGGGGGGATTCCTTTATCAGAGGAGGGAATCTGCCAGAAAGTAAATGGTAGCCATTCCAGTGCTTGAAAATGTTTGGGAGGACGGCCTTTTCTGAATTCAGAATATCTGTGCCACCCACAAAGGATCACTTCGAAAAGAAGCACACAGTCCTAGATCCAGCACCCAAATGCCTATGCGCATCGCCTTGCCCTGGACTTGGTTGTTTCAGATACGACCCAGAAGCACTCAGCCAATTCTTTGTCCACTTGTATGGGTCATCTCTACAGCCACTACCACATCAAAGCAGCTAATTCATCAGCAATCCTCTCCCGCTATGACTGGGATGAGGCACTCCCACTGCTGCACAAGTTGGAAGCATCATCCGATTATGCCATCTCTATCATTGCAGATACAGGATTCCACCAGATGGGTAACCGTGCAGTGCTACGACATCAAGGTTGGCTTAAAGCCACCAACTTCCGACCTGAAGTCCAGTCCATGGTTGACGATATGCCTTTTGATGGCATGGACCTATTTGGATGAAAGTAGATGAAACCCTACAGGCCATCAAGGCAGACACCTAAACAGCTCGTTTGTTGTATACTCTTCAACAGCGTCGCCAGTCCTTTCGATCAGGAAAATCAAGTTTTTCAAAGACATCGAGGAATTATAGATGCTCCTACTGGCCGCAGACATCCTGTGCCGGCTCCTCCCAAGAGGGTTCTAAAGAAAGATTGCAGTCATTTTACAGATGAAACCAGTGACCATGAGTAATTTCCTCCAGAGGTCAAACACTGAAGCAAGCCTGGCCCCCTCCCCCACCCCAGTAGGGGCGTCGCTTGCCGACTTACTCAATCAGTGGAAATAGATCACCCCCAACAAATTTGCTATCCATTGTTTAGCAGGGCCATACCCTGGAGTTTTTGCGGCCCTAGTCTGCATTCCTCCCATCCCAAAGGTGGAAAAACACCTACACCGGTTATTACAAGAGATACAATACCTCCCAAAAAAAAGAATGAAGGGGCAATCAAAGTTGTAGCAATGTGCCTGCAGGGCACCAGAATGTACTCCAGATACTTTGTGGTGAAGAAAAAGTCAGGAGGTTGGAGACCTATGATAGACGTCAGACAACTCAAAAAATACCTCCAGTCTCAGACTTTCCACATGGTAACACTTAAGCACATCTTGGACCAGCTGAAAGGAGGGGACTTCCTTTTTTCTCTAGACCTAGCTACAGTGACGTTTCCTCTGAATCAAGGTCCCAGGAAACGCTACCAATCTGCCTTCTGCCTAAAATAGGTGTTTACCAAATGGCTGACCCGTGTAGCTGGCCACCTCTGTTCAGGCATTCATGTTTACCCGTATCCGGACCAATGGTTGGTGTGCGCCCCATCGCTTCCACTAGTGATGGAACACACCACGGATATGATAGATGTCCAACATCTCTGGGGTGTTCAGTGAACTTTGCAAAGTCTTGCTTACGTCCTGCTCAAAACTCGCTGTGCCTGTGCTCACGCCTCAACACACTTGCGTGTGTTGCCACACCTTCGGAAGATGGTGAATTCTATCCTGTACAAGGTTTAGCACCTGTCACATCCACTAATTGAGTCAGTCCGCTCCCTCAAGTCCCTCCTGGGAATAATGTCCTTGTGCATCCCATTGATACCCCACTGCAGACTCCCAATGAGACCGCTTCAGGAGTTCTTGATGCCCATTGGTAGCAAATGTTGGGATATTGGGAGGACAAACGTCACCTCATGCCTTTCCACAAGCCCTCCAATGGTGGAGTTGTTGTCTCAACCTAACTCGAGGACCACCTTTTCACCTTCCTGCACACCAGGTAACCGTTATGGTGGATGCCTCCCTAGAGGGATGGGGAACTCGCAGGAGAATTCCACGCGAGGCCTGTGGTTACCTGGACAAAAAGCACTAGACATCAATGTCCTGGAGCTACGGGCATTGTTATGGGCCCTGAAATCTTTCAAGCCACAATCGCAGAACAGGGTTGTTCGCATCTTCACTGACAACACCGCCATGTTCAATTTTCGCTAGCAAGGTGGGATCCGCTCCGACTGTCTGCATAGGCACAGGTGCTATAGGCGTGGGCGCTGGCACACATGTTCCTACCAGGGACATCATTTGGATTAAAAGGAATAATGTGATTTATTATACAGAGTCTGTCCTGAAAACCTGCTTAAAGGTGACAAATTATGTTGGATATCATACAATCTTCTAGATGGTAAAGTATGACTTTCCCCATTGATCTTACTAGAAATTATGGTTTCTAGCCATGAGCTGGGGACCTCCCCATTGCATTGAATAATAATGTAACATAAGGAGCCCTTAGGTTTCTCTTTGAAAAGATCAGCATGTAGATAATCCAGGTGAGGTGCTTTTTGTGAAGTCTGGCCTCCTAGCCTCTTACACCTCGAGTATTGAAAAGGTAAGGAGGTGGGTTCAGTTTGAATACAAAGGTCTCGCATTAAAGGTATAGGGTGGCACTCATGACTGTTGCGATATGTTTTAAAATGTGTAACCCATTCTTCAGGCGGAATTCTGGCTCCAATGGGGCATCCCTCATTTTTGTCTATCCATACAATCTTCCAGAAGGTGTGTGCATTATTAGTTTTGGAAGTTACCTCCAAAGCTTTCGTTTCTCAGTGTATATTATTTTTTTCTTTGCTATTAAGATTTTCTACTCCATTCGGGCAGCAATGATTTCCATTCTATTGCATCTCCCTTGACCTTTTTAACCGATTAAACAATTTGGTTTTACAGGTGTTGCATTCTTTATCAAACCATGTTTCTGGCTCTGCACCTTTAGCAAGAGAGCCCCAGATATTTGCCATCCTAAAGTTAGTGGTGGCTAAAGTCTTCTCTACCACAGGCCTTTCATACAATATTGTTAACATTTCTTCCTCGTGCTTCAATTCCCATTTTAACTACTTGAAGGTGGTGCTACAGTCGCTAGGGATCAAATAACTAATTCTGCCATAAGCGCCCCGGCACTAGGTGTCCAACAGTGTACCAACCTTAGTGTTTTGCTCATTTGCAACACCTAACCACATTCTCAAAGGTTTGTATGTTTGTTTATTTGGTAATGCGCACCAAACCCGTAGGTAACTGGGCGCAGCAGATAAGAATACTTTAGGCTTAGTTACAACACGGTATCAATACAGTACAAGACATAATGGATACAGGTAGGTTACATTAATGATACAGTAAGTTACATAGATTCAGGAGGGGTACAGTAGAAAGAATACATAGGATGATGATACAGTAAGTTACATGGGTTTAGGAGGGGGTGCAGCAGTATATGCTCGGGGTCGGGGATACTGGAGGGTACAGCAGGTGTCCAGGCTTATGTGTCGTTGGACCGCAACCAGTTTAGTGAGTTGCATCTGACGCTAAAATAGGGTTGATCAATTCTAAGGCTCAGAGGTAGTGCATTCCAGTGTTGTGCAGCTTTAACTGGGAAGCTACTTCCTTCAGATTTGGTAAGTTTGAACCTAGGTATCTCTAGGCAATGGGAGTTGGCTACTCTGGACGGATGCATCAAAGTTTTTCCTAGTCATTCTTTCTGAGACGTATGGGGGAGCTGTGTCGTTGAGGCATTTGTGGGTGAGCGATACAGTTTTGAGTAAGATCCTATCACTTATTTTTAGGCAGTGGTAGGCTCTTCTGATATTCGAAATATGCTCTCTGTTGGTTAGATTAAGGGCAGTTCTCAGGGCATTAATCTGAAGTGTTTGAAGTTTGTTAAGGATATATTTGGTGGCTCCTAGATATAGTGCATTGCAATAATCTAATTTTGACAGTATTAGACACCTTTCCAACAACAAACATTTACCAGGTTATAATCTCTATGAGATGTTTGCCTTCTCTTGCCTTTGCTTGTCTGGCATGTCACCCCTTATCAAACCATTGCATACTCTGAGCCCCAGAATGAGCTACAGCTGAGCTACTTCGGCTGCTAAGCGATTTTGCTCTTGGGTTTCAGAAGACTAATTGTATACTATATTGGTATACTCCAAATCAAATTCTCCTCCCTAGCAATCTCTTATATGTCACCTAAAGGCTTGTAGTGTAAATCCAAATTACCTGCAAAAGTGTTGTCTGCAAAGTTTTCTCTGTTGGAGCCCAAATCTCCTGAAAGCATATGATGTCCTGCTAGGATGATGAATGGATGTCATGTAAAGTTTTAGTCTAAGACTAGCAATGTTCCTGGATAATATATGGATTACTTTACTCCCCAAACCACCATTCCAGGTGAGCCAAAAGGCCTGTCAGTTGACAGCACTTGAATGATGGACTGACTCATCAGCTGCTGATAGCCATGCTTCTGCAGCTAAGTTAGCCTTCAAATTAGTTAACAAAGGAGGCTGAGTAGGTCCACCCTCCCAATTTGGCAGTTTACATGGGGATGTATAATTGTGTTTTGGATCCCTAGTCGGGTTGGTGGTCATGTATCAACATTCATGGAGGGGGCCCTCATTCATTGGGTGGTCAGAAAAGTTGAAAAACCACGAGGCATGAGATCCCACACTTTTTGTGCCAAATGTGATGTACTTCTACTGTTTCCTTTTGAGCCACTTAAAAGGGGTGGGCTGGAGATGGCGTACATTTCAGCAACCTTGCTTATGTGATTCAGGTCTGTATGATGCAATCCCAGAGGCCCAAAACATTGTGCACAGAAGCACAAATATGTGCATTGGGGTGCAGGGTCTGCAGACCGTGGACGGCGGCAGCCAGAGCCTGCAGCAAGTAATCGAGTGGTGGCCAAAAAGTGCAGGCAGAGGAGGGGCGGGGAGTAAGGTAGGAGGCCAGGTACTAAAACACCAACCTTGCAGGTGCAGCCTTCTTTGTCTGGAATCTGAAGGTCGGTGTTTTGTTCCCTGCCATCAGATCTAGATCCTGCTTATGTTATCAATAAGTTATTTCCCAACTTGAGTTATAGTTTGCTTTTTATCTTGACATGCAATATGAGATCATAAACCGCTCTATATAAAGTGTTCTACACCCTCCATATTTTGGGCCACAACTGGAGCCATTTGCCATTTCAGGAGATCTATCTTCATTCATCTCTGCCATTTCTTTTTTCAAATCTTGCTTTCGTTCCTCTGTATGCATTTCATTAGACATAATACCAACTTCTTGAGGAAGCTTGCTAGCAGCCTTGCTCAGATTGAAAGGTACTGACCACACGTTAGAGATTTATCCATGTCTACTGGAACCCCGCCTGCACCAGCTGAAGTACATTTTTGGAGTCTTTAGTGGAATTATTGTCGGGAGTCAAGTTCATGCATGGATCGACTGGCACAGTGATGATAGGTGATTTGAACTCACAATGTATACTAGTAAATCAGGAGGGTGGTACCAATTTGTGTACAAAACCGACAGGAAATGGGTTGAAATGGATAGCTTTTCTGGAAAGCTGGAATCTAAAAATGGTAACTGGAAATATAAAGGGGGATACTCCTCCTGCTTTCACATGGTCATGTGGTGCTTTAAAATCAACCTTTGATTACTTGATCCTTTCTGAGAATCTGTTAATTTGATGCTAATCTTTGGAAGTTCTGGGTAAGGATTTCAGTGATCATAATATGTTGTCTGCTATGCTTGATCTGAAACTGGGTATTACTAGATCGTGTACTCATTTGAATGGGATTGTAGGTAATGGCAGAGATTGAGTGAGGTATGATCAGAATGGTAACATCTTGAATAGTAATTTGAAGAGACTGGTAAATGGAACATCAGAAGATGAATTGTTTTGATTTTGTGATCGTTCAGGTTTTGTCAAATTTCTATGGGATTTTAATCGACCTACCACAGTAACCCGCTCTTCTTCTAAAAGTCATCCTCACTGTTTTGATGAGGAAACTTGGTTGAAGAGGGAGTTAAGGAAAGCTGTTAGAAATCTCAAACATAAGAAAACCACCCAAAGTGAATTTATGGTAGAGCAGAAAAAATAACGTAATTGGTCACGAACACATAAATATCTGCACCATCAAAAAGATGGGAGACAATGCTAATGGTTGTGATGATGATAAATTATCGCAATCTGAATCTCCCTCAGACTGAATAACAAAGTGATGCAATTGCAGACGGAATATGGTGGAATTATTTCGGATCCATTTATAAGCGATGATCACCTGAAGATAGGACTGGTAACCCAGGGGTCACATGGCAATTGCATTTAACTGAGGAGATATTGGTAAATCTTGATAAAAAAAAATCTTTATCAAGAGCTCCTGGCCCTAATGTCCGGACTAATACAATTCTGAAATCTAACACGGAATTATGGGCTACTATCTTTATGGCTCTCTTTTCCAAAGTCCTAAGGTCCTTGTGCATTACTGTGTCGCGGAAATCTGCGATCATTGACACCATCTGCAAAAATGGTCATCGGGTGGATCCAGCTAATTACCGATCCAGCAAATTACTGCCCAATCGCCCTTTTGGATATGGATGGGAAGAGCGAAACGATCTTATCAAAATTACAAACAGGCTTTCAAAAAGGTCTTTCAACTTTCTTGAGTGGGTTGGTAATTTCAGTCCTTTCACAGTCAGTTGGCAGGAAGTCGTGCATTGTATGGGTTATCAGAGAGGAGATGAGAGCCATAAGACTGATGACTCTTCAGAATAGATACTTCTTGGACATGATCACAGCTATGGATGGAGGTGTTGTGCAAAAATCAGAGAATTATGTTGCACATTCATACCTTCTCATGATGACGAGAATGGGACCTTGACAAAGGCCATAGAGATGCTAACGTCCAGATGATAGACAAAGTAGAAGACATTGCTTGACGACAGCTGGTTTGGATCACTCTTTTCTTAGGTTTCACAATGGATGGCAGACATGTTCAAGTTCCTTGGAGCCCTTATCGTGTTGGGGTTTCTGGCATTTTGTGTGATCAAGATAATAATCGCACAATGCAAGAAGACTGCAAAAGAAAGCCATAGGGATGAAGATCCTGATCGATGTTGAATCAGGATGGAAGGCCAGAGACTTGACCGATGAAGAAATAAGAGATTTTGTAAAGGCCAGTTTCCATGCACCTGAGGAGACACATTTCTTGTATCCAAAGAACAATAAGAAGTATGTGGGAAGAGGGATCTATTGCAGTCCAAGTGGACAGTGGATGCTCATCACTTGGAACAAGGATAAGCATGTGAAATCAGCAGGATTTCTGAAGGGAGTCATAAAGATATGGATCCTAAAGAAGCATTTCTTCAAACAAGGATGTCTAGATGTGAAGGATGTCTAGATATGAAGGATGATGGGAGAGTGGTCGATGAATCGCCAAGAGGGGGGAGTGTAGAGAAGGGAGCGTAGAGAAGGAGCCAAGTACCCCCACCTCAATCATCTCGCCCACCTTGCCTATATGTTGGAAACCATAGTGTGAGACACGTGCGGTACGAGTGAGAATACTGATACCAAGGAGAATCCTGGAGGCAATGTTCCCATTGAGAAAACCATACCTGCATACGAGACAGTACGATGGCCAGGAAGAAAGCGGACCAATGAATGGCAAAGGCGAATGGTGACGCCATACAGAGTCGAACTGACGCACATGGTAGAGATGTAGAGACTAAAGAATGGAGATAATCTATAAGGCATCAAGAAAGTATTGAAGATAAGTGACATCTTGGGATCAAGATGAAGAAACTTATGCTACAGAACTGATGAAGATGTCAAGTCAGTTTATACGTGTACAGATGCAGAGAAATGAAAGCAGACAAAGTATTCTTGAGGCTAGCTAAGTAGTTATATATGCGGCATGCGCCAATATATATATATACATACACACAGAAATAAAGAATGGATGTTTCCACTACGTGTTATAGCAGAGCTGGGCTAAAGAAGGAAGGCCTTGTTTCCAGTGGGTCCCGTTAGAAAACAAGTGAAGTACAAAGTGAATCTTAGAAAGGCAAGACTGGATGAGCCAAGAAGCCAAGGTCTTATCATGCTGGAGTGAGCAGATATTGGATACAAATCGTGTGAAAGAACAGAGCTCCTTTTCAGGAGGCATAAACAGAAGAATGAAGACGTCGGAGGTCTAATAAAAAAATAATATTTTTAATACACGAGAGGCTCGATTTTGTGGTCTTCAGTCATGTGGAGGGATGAAGTTGGACGAACATGATGGTCACACCTATGCATGAGGGTAGAGCATGCCTTCACTCCCCTGAATTCTCCAAAGCAAAGAACACTCCCAAGGACAAGTTCAAAGCCCTAATTGACAGCAGACTACTGAGGTGATGATGGACGAATATGTTAATTGGTGGGAAGCTATGGTTGGAGACTAGCTCACCAGCACCTGGAAGCCCAGTCTGCATGCTGCTAGATGTAGGTGGAAAAGTACTGACGGAGGTTAGAGTGCCAATCAATGGTAGAGGACCGCATGATTAAGGGTCCTATAGTTTGTAACCAGTGGGACATTGTGTAGTTAGTGACGTTCATGATGCCATTTTAGGGGAGGGCTTAGTTGCCCCACATGATGTTAAGAAACCGATCACATTTCTTCACTGCCTTAGACGAGTATGGATCGTATACTTAGATATTCCTTTAGACCCTATCATTTTCTTCAATAGGTTTTTGTAGATTGCCACATAGGATGATGTTAGTAATACATAGGTTGACATCACCTATGATGATTTTTTGCTATAAAAGAATGTTTTTTAAAGATGCATTGAGAGATCTTATGCTGAGGCGTCCGTTGTACTCCCTGTTTTAGATAATTGATATTAAAACAGTTCTCCTTTTGCCAACTACCTGAGTCATTTCGATTATTGATGTTTGAGTAATTTCCGCATCACCATCCATCGCAAGGGTATTGCTGCCTCATCTTAAAGGGCTGGAATACCCCAGTTCACAGGAATTGGGGAAATCCACGCTTTCAATATCACCAAGTCCCCCTGGACAATTCACCACTAAAGACGACATACAGGCCTTCATGCTGGACATGAAAACAGAATTCCGGAGCTGCATGTCCGAGTTGACTACCAAAATAGAGCGCACAGATCAGAAAGTCATGGAGCTAGAACAAATACTTGGGGACCTAGAAGATCAATCCCGGGAACAAGCTGCCTCGCTACTGGAAGTCCACCAGCAGATTCGCTCCCTGACAAACCAAAATGAGATCTTAGAATGCAAGCAAGAGGATTTGGAGAATAGGGCTAGGAGAAATAACCTTTGGATTAGAGGGGTCCCATGATCGGTCCAAGATCGCGACCTCCCTGACTATGTGGGGGAGCTATGCCAGTCTCTGCTGCCCCACCTGGAGAAATCGCAACTGCAATTGGACCGCACCCACAGACTTCGCCCCCGAAGGGCCTGGACTCTGAGCCTCCACCGAACGTCATCACCAGAGTACACTTTTATACCACGAAGCAGGAAATTCTCTCGATGGGCCGCTCCCAGGATGAGCTCACCTTCCAGGGCTCGCCCTTACACTTTTTTCAGGATCTGGCAACAGCTACATTGCAAAAGCAGCAATCCCTTCGACCCTTGACGCTCTTCCTCTGTGACCAGAAGACTGAGTATCGCTGGCTTTTCCCCATGGCTGTACAATTCCCATACAAAGGAATCACCCGAGTGATCACTAGCCTGGAGGATGCAGAAGAGATACTCAAATCTTCCCCATGGAAGGGGGATAGAGCTTGCTCTCCCCATGCGTCTCACTCTGAGTCAGACGACCTCCCATCTAGGGGGAAAAACCAGCATGGTCCAAAGTCCAGAGGGGACAAAATAACAACAAGATGATTGCACACTTCTGAGGGGCATCCCCGAAGCCCAACATAATACAGCCCGGAGACGCAGAAGGATGACGCCATGCCAAGGAACCACAAGCCTCAAAACGCATGATGATTAGATGGGCTCCATGTGGCCCAAGCCTACCCCCAGGCCAGGAAACTACCAGAATCCCCTGGTGCGATATTTGGACAGTGCAAAATAGTTGGAGGGCTATGAGTCCATGGTTGGGACTCAGCTCACACTGTTGTCAGTTACAATTGAGTTATCACATTAAAACCTCGGATGGAGCTGTTAGACATCTCTCTACAAACTGGATATGGTTTCACTGGTTCACCTGACCCAGCCTCGCCCCCCAGGCCCCGCTGGAACTGTCAGACAGTAGGGAGACCCTCCACCTGCCACTAAACTTTGTTTTGTTAAATGTTAAAGGTCTGAACTCTCTGACGAAGCAGAAATCCATCCTAAAGCAGCTGAAAGACCTGGAAGGCTCGTTCGTATTCATACAGGAGACCCATCTCCTCCCAGAAGACTTTCCTCTGCTTCGCAGTAGGGACTTCCCTAGACGGTTCTTCACCTCAGGCGACACGAATAAAGGGGGTTCAGCAATTTTCCTGGCAAGGGGAGTCCCCTTTTAGGAGCGGGACACAATCAAAGATCCGGAAGGCCAATTCATAGGAATTAAGGGACTCCTCTATGGACAACTGTACTCCCCAATCTCGGTCTACGCACCAAATGCAGGCCAGGAATGCTTTCTTGAGGATCTCGAGGCCTCCCTTCTCCCCTTTCTGGAAGGTCTATCTCTTATTGGAGGGGACTTCAATGGGGTCCCGTACCCTGATAAAGACAGAACTTCTGCTCCGGCTCCTAAAGATTTCAAGTTGGCACTGAGTATCCTACACATCTTAAGAACGCTGGGAGTGGTCGACACCTGGCGAGTGTTATACCCGAACAAGAGGGACTTCACATTCTTCTCTCATGTCCACCGCTCCTCTTCCCGAATGGACTTGATGCTGGTCCCTCTTCAACTGCTATCCTATACAAGTGATGTGGTAATCGCCCCAAAGCTCCTCTTGGACCATGCCCCAGTGTGCCTGCAGACCAGAGCCTAGAACCCAACTCCAGGCCCCAGACCGCAGCGGCGTCTTTACAACCCAATGTTAAATGATTTAGCCTTACGGGATGAAATATCCAAAGCAATCAAACAATACTTTCAAGAAAACCCTTCGGAACTCACCTCCCAGTGATCACTTGGGATGCCATGAAAGCTATTATGAAAGGAGTGCTCACCTCACACATGGCAGCCTACCACAAACATAAGCAGCAGTTGAGAGAGAACTTGGAGCAGGAGATCCGGGAGATTGAAAACAAATATAAAAAGGGATGGTCCCCCAAAGTCCACGCTGCTCTCCGTATCGCTAGGAATAAATTGGAGGCATTATATGCTGAGGAAAGGGCCCGCTCCCTCACAGCGGTGAAACAGAGCTATGATGCGAAAGGGCAACAAGGCCAATCGCCTCCTAGCCAGTAAGCTGGCACAGGCAAAAAAGCGAAACCATTGTGGGCCTCAAGGGTTGGAATGAAACCACTCACTATGGGGGAACAGGAAAATTGTGCTTGGCACAAGAACCCTTTGAGGGAGCCATGTGGACCCTGGGTAGATCACCCCCAGCACAGAAAGAATAGATTACGTCGGCAGCCCTACCCATTTGACCAAAGAAGATGTTGCAGTATTGGGAGACCCAATCTGACAAGAGGAAGTGGGCGGCGTCATTAAGGCCTCAACACTGAGAGCCTCAGGGCCTGATGGTTTCTCCCCAAAATTTTACAAAGTTTTCTGTACAGGAGGTTGCCCCCTTCACCCCTCAAACTGAACGTATTGAAGATAGACCCCCTCCCCTTCAAACCGAACGTTGATAACTTGTTGGGTTGATCAATGACTCTGTTGCGAAAATCAGAAATATAGTGCCTTTCAGGAAAGCGCTTAGAAGAGCGATGTAATGTGTAGGGTCACAGTGTCTTGTGTGATAGGTTGGTTAAGTAGTATATGCTTATTATAAATCACTAAAAAACTGTATTCAAATCGGAGCAGGTATCAAATTTTGACCAGGAATAGGTTGATCCATAATTTTGTGATAAGCCAGGCATGGTCAGGCAATTTCTCAGATGGTGGATTTGTGCTAAATCATTATGACATCAATGGACAACCTTTTTATAAAAGTTCATACAGAGGACACTGATAAAGAATGAGCTAAGTAAAACCTGTTTAGACTAGTTCTGAGTGGCAGGTAGGCCAACCAATCACAGGCAGGAAAAAGGGTTGTACACTGATCATGCCATTACCTCACTTTTCTAGATTTTATATAAGGGCGAGAGAGCCCAGAGGTTTTGGGAGTTTGCAGAGATGTCTTTGGTGTGCAGTATGTTGTGTCCTGCCTTTCTGAAAAGAATAAACCTGATGTCTTTTGAAGTCCAGTCTGGGTGTCCTGATGTGCTTCAGAGTCCCTTTCCTACTTCCTGGGTGCCAAGACCAGAAGAGGGTGTGAAGACCCTCTATTTACTTCAGTGCCCAATTGGCTTCCCCCCTAACTATTCTCTTTAACACATTTGGTGCTATCAATTGTAGAGGAGGTCCCAAATACAGCCCGCACTCCAACTGTCCATTTTGAAGTACCAGGAACGTTTACACTGAAATATGTGACGTATGATGAGCAAATAAACCAGCAGAGAGCCGCAGTGGGGCTCTACCCATTGCCCATCAGCAGAACAATGCCTATTGAAGTACCAGTACCAAGGAAACCATGGACAGTAAGGTATCCATTGAGGAAGCCATATCAACCAATAAAACTAAATGAAGATCGTCTAAATACAGTCCCTGAAGAAACCAAAAAGGTCTTGATGGAAGATGAATGGTGATGTCATGAGAACCCGGACTGACACACATATAGAAGAAATGATGACCAGAGAATGATGTAAAGAGACAAAACGCCATGAACAAGGATATGAACTGTAAGCATGACAAAGATATTCAACCAAGTTTACACATGTACACATGCTTTGAACCGCAAGACCGCTTTTAAAATCGTGCGTCTTGCTATGCTTAGTAGAAAGATAGTGCGGCAAGCGCCACTATACATAATCTACCTCAAAAGAAGTACGTTTTATAAGTATACTTCCACTTTGCACAAGAAGCAGAATCAACCAAAAGGTTACTAAAAGTCCACACGAGAAGAGTTTCATAGTCGGCGAAATCAAGACTACAGCGGCAGAAACGAAACTCAGCAGAGGCAAATCGTGCCTGGAAAACCAAGGTCGTATCTGTCAAGATGGATGAGCAGCGACTACAATTAATTGAAGCAAAGAACAGAATATACTGCTCTGAATGGTCAAGATAAGAAGCCGAAGGCAGGTGGTGGGTGAAACGAAAGTCAAATACACAAATTGTACGAAGAAGAAGCAAATTCACGGTGTCTGAACCACGTGACCAGCCGAGCGAGTAGAAGTAAGCCTTTCACACCTACGCATGGAGCCTTATCGTACCCATCCTCCTTAACTTTCTCAGACCAAGAGGCAGACTCAAGGCCAAATTACAAGGCAGTAATTGACACATGCCCACTAAGGTGATGAATGGCTGTAACATAAATTGAAGGACAGCTGGGATACAGACTTACTCCCTGCACCTGGCCTCATTATTCTGGGTGCTGCTAAGCAAAGTGAGAAAGTATGCATGGGGTTGGTGCCAACCCAATCACAGTGGACCAAGTAATCTAGGGTCCTATAGTTAGTAGAACCAATGGGAAGTCACACTTTTAGTGATGTCTACAGTAGCCAGTTTGAAGGTAGGGCCTAGATGCCCCACCTGACAGTGTTTACCCAAACCCGTTACCCCTTTACTATATTTAGATATAGTACCTATAGTAAAGTTACCTTTTCCAAATCAATAGAATTGTATGCCAACTTGTAAGCATTACACGTCAATGATGACAAGTTTTCAGTATAAATGTTATGATTTTTGTGAAGTTCGCTGGAGTTCAAGCGAGAAGGAAGATCTCGTCACTGCTAATATTCATAACTCCCCGTTTTTGTACTTGGGACTCCCTTTGCCAAACCGTTGAGTTGTCATTATTGATTTTGTGTTGGAGTATTTAATCTGCACCCCCATCCATCTCACGGGGGCTGCTATCTTGTCTTAAAGTGCATCTGGGCAAACCTCGACTCTATGGGCCGGTTGGGGGTCCCAGAGCACACAATGCAGACCTCTGCCATGATCTGGACCCTCAAACCAGGTAAACATCCCAAGTAATGTGCTTCTTGCAGGCCAATGTCTCTCTTAAACATTGACAGTAATATCTACTCGAAGGTGCTAGCTGGCCGCCCTACTCCCTTCCCTAATCGACGCTGACCAGAGCAGTTTGATCGTAGAAAGAAAAACCGGGGACAACATTAGGAGAGGTCTAAACCTTATTGATTTTACGACACCAGGGAAGGGGGAAATGGCTCTATTGGCGTTAGACACCACCAAAGCGTCTGATAAGATAGACTAGTCCTTTTTGCACCTGATGCTGGAAGCGTTTAACTTTGGTCCCCAATTCAGTAACATGATCATGGCCAACTACTCCTCCCCAAACACTCTACTACATATTAACTGCATGCGTTCAGCCCTGATCCCCCTTGACATGTGGTACACAACAGGGTTGTCCCTTCTCCTCTCTCCTGTTCACCCTGGTTATGGAACCATTAGCGCAACATGTCCGGAGTAACCTTTTGATCAATGGTGTACAGACTCGGGATTCCACACACAGGCTTTCTCTTAATGCTGACTACGTCCTTCTCACAATCTCTGACGTCCAGCCATCCCTTGAGGCTGCCCTTCAGGAGATCGGGGCCTTCAGGGAGGTAGTAGGCCTTAAGATAAGCTATGGGCAGTCAGTGGCCCAGGGGGTGGGTCATTCTCCACGTGACATCTCTGCCCTCCCGCCCATATGCCTGATTTGCTGGGCCACGGGCTCCATGGAATACCTGGGAGTCTGGCTCGTGGCCTCGCCGGCAGATCTTTATGCAGCCAATTATCCCCCACTTTTCCAACAGCTTGTGAAAGATTTAGACAGATGGACAAAACAAGAAATATCATTAATGGACTTTATCACAGCGATAAAAATGAATCTGCTCCCTCGCCTACTGTACACCTGCGCCTCCCTCCCGGTGGCGATCCCCAAATAGGCAATAGATAATCTTCAACTCAAGGTCATGGGTTTCATCTGGTGGGTGGTGGGGAGCTAAAATACCTAGGAGAACTATGATGGGTGAGTCCAACTTGGGAGGTCTAGGAGTCCCGAATCTTCAAAAATGTTGTGAGGTTGCCCAACTATCACACCTACTGAAATGGACATCTGAAGCGTCCCATCTGAAATGGATGGAGATTGATCAATCACAATGCTTTCTCCGACTCAGTTTTCTCCCATTCATCCCGCACACACAACATAAACACTGGCCGCTGTTCACCGCAACTAAGGTCACATTGAAGTGCTGGGACAAGGCACCAAGGGGGAAAAGATTTCGACGGATATAGGCCCACTTCTCCCCGGTCTTTGGCAACCACTCCTTTAGTCCGGGTTCGGGTTTGCCACTGGTTTCATTTGGAAACTGGAAACGGGGGAGGGGAGGAGGGTCTGCAAACACTGGACCAATTATATGTGGGAAATCTTCCCTGCACGTTTGAAGACTGCAAGAGAGAGTTTCACCTGTAGGAATCGGACAGATTCCCTTATCTCCAGCTGCAACATTGGATCACAAACCCCGAGACCAAACACAGGGCCACATGCCCCTTAAGCCCGCTAGAACTAACGATTTGGGAAGGTCCGAGTAAGCAGGGCGTCTCAGGACTGTACAAACTTTTGAGGGAGGATCTCCTATCTCCCCGCAGACCAGACTTCATGCCCTGATGGGAAACTGATCTAGGCCTCCAGCTGGATGATTCCGATTGGTTGGACATCTGGGCTAGAGCCCGCTCATCCTCCAGATGTGTTACAAACAATGAGTGCACCCTGAAGCTGATATTCCAATGGTATTATCCCCCGACACAGATTCATCACTTTCAAGCTTCCATTTCTCCCACTTGTTGGCGGAATTGTGGTGCACAAGGAACATACTTCCATATGTGGTGGAGCTGCCCCCGGGCCCAATCATTCTGGGAATCATTTGCGAGGGTAATAGAGGACATAACGGGAGCAAACTCCCAATCTGTTGTAAAACCATGTTGCGGGGATGCCTAGTGGAGGGATCTATCCCAAAACGGGGGTACCTGCTAAACTCCTAACACAGTTGCTGCTGGTGGCACGCATCACCTTTGCTCAACGACTGAAAGCCCCGGAGGGCCCAGATGTAATCTTTTGCTGGTGCAAGATTTGGGATGTATTGGTATCAGAGAAGGTAACGGTGGCTGGAGAAGGAAAGCTTCACCAATTTCACGCAATTTGGTCTCTACTTCTCGAGTTTCATGACCGATACCCAGCTCTGACCTTTAAGCCCCGGCTGGCCCGACTGTATTTAAGCCGGGACGATAAAAGAAGTGGGGGTTTGGGGGGAGGAAACAAGCAGGGACACTCCAATGGAAATCGGGGCTGGAAGAGAGTTCACGCGTTTATTTTACTTGAATGCCACCTATACTTGCTGACACTGTATTGAAGGTATTGTATCCTACTAACTCTTAAACAATCAAATGCAAAGAGAGTCAGTACATGCCCATTGGCATTAGTACTTTTTGTATTGTCTTTGATAGCCGAAGGGACTCTGCCCAGGGAAATTATGATATAGGCTTGACCACCCCTTTTTTGTTGGTTATACAAAACTTAGCACAGCCCTTGGCTGTTGTGGTCCCCTTTTGTAAATTAGTGTGTTTCCAAAATACTAACGTGTGTTGGTCACTTCCAGCCATTCTGGGCATCCCCACGCATACATAGTCCTGGCAGAGTCAGACACGTTAAGCTACACTGAAGCACAGATTTTGAAGGCTATCAGTGGCCTAACTATTTTTGACAATATTCCCGAGTTGGAAACCAGCGATCCGGTAATCACTCGGAAGCGTTATTGCGTGCCAAAAAGAAAGGGTTCCGGATGGAACTCCACGGGCACTTACTGAAAGAATATCTCAAATCCAACACGATTCCTTTAGATCTACAGGTCCACATTCTCCTAGCAGTGCTCTTAGAGGATTAGGAATACAAAGCATGTTTAGCCAGATTTCAATGCAATGTAGCCGTGATCTGATGCTATTGACTATCAATACTTCGGAAAGACTGGCTACCAAACAAAAACAGGAATTGGAAGTCTAGGAAGCTGCCTTTTTGGCAAGTGAGGCGGTCACAGGGGCAAAAAACAAATTGGAGGCACTCAATCAGAAATGGGAGACATTTAAGAAGTTTAATTTACTCAACAATTCCCAGAAACTGAAAACAGATATTGCAGCCTTTCAAAAGAAAAAATGTATCCATATTTGGCCAGCGACTATGTAGCACCAAATTGGAATAACAGATTTCAAAACAGGCCATTCTATAACAAATGGTGGGTAACCTTTTCAGATACCAGCTCGTCGGGCAACGACCTGATCAATCAGTCTCGGTCACAGGGTACCAACAATATAGGTCAGAATTTTTTTGGTTGGGGTGGACCCAGAGGGAGACGTCCACCGAACAGAGGCAACGCCCCTTTAGTGGGATGGCAACAAACCATCCACACCAGACAACAGGGATACCCCAGATGACAACTGGTGAAACTGTTGTGTCCAATTTATCCAAACATCATCTAACTTCAGCTGAAAAACAAGTCCTGAGAAAAGGACATAGCTTTGCTCCAACCAGAGATAATTCTAACGACAATCTCGAAATCGAACTAAGGAGATTCTTTAGAACGATTAGATTGAGGGCGTTTTTCTTGAACAAACAAGGTGGCACCATTCCCTCTCTGATGGGTCTAAGACCTAAATCATATTTTACACCTGGTAACAGTGATATCCCACCAGAGATAATCACTTTTAAAAAAATGGTCTTAAAAGCCTTACCTCAGATCACGACCCAGGGTAATGCATCAAGACATAGTCAGAACTTGACCACCGAGGAAAATCTGGCTTTAAAAAATCTATTCAGCAATAAAACCATAGTGATTAAGCCGGCCGATAAGGGAGGGGGTATAGTAGTGATGGACAGACAACAATATGTGAACATGGCATTTGCCATTATTAATAACGAAAATCATTACCTTAAAATCGGAATGGACCCCACAGATGAACTGATGGGAGTGCTGCAAGAACTGTGCACACACGGAATAGAGGCAGGCTTTCTACATACAGAAGAGGCTTGTTATTTGACCCCGAGAGAATGTCACATGCCAACCATATATGCACTTCCAAAAGTGCATAAAAATGGTTTAGATCCGCCTGGCAGACCCACCGTTTCACTGTGCGGTTCTATTCTACAACCTTGTGGGCAATACATAGAGGAGGCCATTCATGATTTAGCGGAAGATTCACCATGCTTTCTGAAAGCACTATGGCCACCATAAATTACTATGAGGGCCTACCAATGGACCGCCTTTTATATGAACATTCCCCAGGAGGATGCTGTGGCATGTATTGAGACAAAATTGAACAGCCGTCCATTGCCGCACAATATACCTACAGACTTTGCCTCGAGTCTTCTCAAAATCGCCCTATGCAATAACTTTTTCCAATTTCTGGACAATATTTATATCCAGAAACAGGGGACCGCCTTGGGGGCAGCCTTTGCCCCCAGCCTAGCGAACATCTATTTGATGAATTTTGAAAATGGCTTTATATACAACAATTTTCCAAAAAAAGGTAGCAGGCGCCCCTTTCCAGAAAGAACATGGCATGATGACCTGGTCTGTGTTTTTTTTCCTACTTTGAGAGTTCGCAGCGATCGCTTTTTGCTCACTGCACCTTTCATAGATGGGAAATATCAATTTACATATCAGTCTTTGTCCCGCCCACATGGGCAGTCCAGCACCAAAATGCTATGACAATTCTCTTCTGAACAAGAGTACCAACAGCAACCCCATACACGTGTTTCAGCCTTGTTGGGCATCATCAGTGAGGTGGAGCAGTGCCTAACTGAGCACAGTGAGCAGGGAGTCCACGTCGGGGTTCCCCCAGGTAACTCAGGGTGACCAACCCCAAGTTCCTTGCAAACATTTTTCAAAAAAGGTAACGCCTTTTTTGTGAATTTATTTACAACAACAATCCTTTCGAAAGCCACGTTTCCCATTGGAAGCGTAACATTGATGATATTTTTTTCATTTCGACAGGCACTAAGGAACATCTTGATGCATGTATTACTTGGCTCAATTAATGTAATAGGAGTCTTACCTTTACCGGAAAGTCAGACAAGTTACAATTACCCTGGATTTGATTATTTCTCACCAGCAAGGAGTAATATATACATCTCTGCATAGAAATCCAACAGATCGTAACACCTTATTAGAATATTCGTGCCAACACCCGCATTCACAAAAGGACAATCTGCTCTATGGGCAATTTCTCTTTTTGCGAAGAAACTGCAACAATATTGGCGATTTTGAAGAACAAGCCAATTTATTAGGTAACCAGTTGTTTGAAAGAGGCTATCATTGGAAAATGTCAAGAGAGCACCCAAAAGAGCGTGTTGGACACCGAGAGAACATCTGCTCAGTCCAAAGGAGGAAAATACTGATACTGATAGAATTGGATGTGTCACCACCTTATCGCCACAAACCGTTCAAATTAAAACAGTGATCAAAAAATATTGGAATCTAGTTACCAACACAGGCTGTACAAATGGTTTGCCATTGTTTGCACTGAAATGGTCTAAAGATCTGCGGGATTGTTTGGTACACTCGAGATTACAACCCATTGGTACCACCCTCGGTCAGAATAGCCTGCAGTGTGTGCCATCTAACTTCGAGGACCCAAAGTTTCAACCAGGATCAATTCCAATGACCACTCCGACAGTTCACCAACTGTCAATCAAGCAATGTGATATATGTGATTAGATGCCTATGTGAACTGTTATACGTGGGTTTGACGACTAGAAAAATAACCACCCATATTTGTGAACATAGGTCATGAATTTGGATGCGGAATACGACAGCACCTTTGGTGTCTCACTTTTTGGCAGAAAATCGCACAGAGGAAGACCTACTTTGGACTGTAGTTGATTAATTGAGGCAGGATAAAAGCCAATATTCCATGCAATACAGGCTGCTAAAACTGGAACAACGCTGGATCTATCAGTTAGAAACATATGAAACTGGCCTCAATGAGGATATACAATGGCCCATGTTGTTAGCACACCAACGTTGGCCAGCCGGAGTTGGAAATGTTCTAGGTTCCATAAGTTGCCTTACCTATGGCCGTTTCCCCATCCTTCCTTTCCTTGCCCTCCTTAGAGCCTGGTGACCTTTTCCAGAGTGAGTTCTTTGCAAATTGGTTGGTTTAAATGACCAATGTGCAGACTACCCAGAAATGGAGAATGCGCGAAATGGCTTGACCATCCATCGGTTGAAATGCCATTCTTTAATCCGGCCAGGCGCACTGGATGCGGTCCGGGAATTTAGGCTCGATGATACAGAGGTGTCATTTAACATATATAAGAGAAATATCTGTCACAGCGCTGGAGCCTCGGTACAATGAGTAACTGGCCAAATTGAGAGATTCCCACATATCTCACAAAACAGTGCTGATTTTCCATAGTTAGTGGCCACAGCACAATCCTCTTTAATATGGCGGCACTACGCGGGTTGCCTGTTCCGGAATGAGGGATTTGAAATGCTGCATGTCTTAGCAGTTACGTCAGATTCACGTGTTGACGTGAACTGCGTCGGCGGCCACAAATGGATACAAAGATACATCAGGTGACTGCCAAACTTCTCCCCGTACAGCTAGACGGGCTGCGGGGTGATGGTGAATGGGATCTTTATCCATGGAATCTAGGCACCGCAGTTGTGCAGGTAAGGAACACCTCTGTTCGGGCTAAGCAGGCGGGTCATTGTTGGCGGAACTACATCAAGCCTCAGTTCCCCCTTTCTGCGAGGAAAAACCTTTGGTTTCCTGCAAGGCGGCAGACGTCTTCCATGGTTTACTGGACCCGGAGTTCATCAGGCACCCTCTCCCCTTAGTAAGGATGGGGCACGGGGACCACCACGGCCCTCAGACTGGCAGTGAACCGTTAGGGAGACCACAACCAGTATTGCTTTCTGCCGCAACGGTCACTGTGACATTTACACGAGCATGGTGTATTGTGGATAACTGGACCTGCAAGACAGGAGGGTACTCGCTTGGTTCTAGTAGCGGACCATTCAGTGAAACATTTGTTTTTTGGTTTTCCATACAGAAAAAACAACCCCCCGCCCCCTCTCTCTGGAGGAGCTACCGTGGGGACATCAAACACGGATCCACGAATGGTACACCTCTTTGTGGAATTAAGCTTGGGAGAGGGACTGGTACAGTCTCGCAAGACCCCAGCAGTCTGTGACTTTTATTTCAGGTAAATGGGCTCATATGAGGCACGGTCGAATGGTTACAGTGCACCACTGGGTTACCTTCATATTGGAATAAGCTGCAAAAGAAAGATAGTGTGTTTTCAATGTTTAGCATACGTATTTGCACACACAATATGGTACTTTCAGGTGGAATTACTAAGAACGAAGACCGATCCTGCAGGGTTCCCATCACAGGGAAGCTGGAGGAATCGTGAGATAGTGAGAAGACATCACCACCAATGGAAGATAGCAGTTCAATTGAGAAGACTGTACAATTGAGACATCTCAGATAGGCCTTGTTTTAAGGAATGTAGACTATACCTAGAGGTGTGGGAGGTTTTAATATGTCTCCGGATCATCTAGAGATGATTGGAAATTGACAGGCGGTGTGTCTTACACAGTGCCATTGACTGTTTTGCGATGCGTGGGGGCTCCCCCCTTCCCCTTCCCTACTCCTTGCTTGGAGGGCTGGGAGATAGGCCTTTTTACAACCCTTCTAATTACTGGAAGAATAGGTTTTCTTTCTTCTTGCTTTATTTTTAATTTTTTAATTTTTACTAAAGCACGTTTAAAGTTGCAGTATAAGGGATGCAAGAATACAGCAATTCGCTCACCATTAAATTTAACAGTGTAGTGAGTCAGGGAAGTGTTAAATAGTTACACCTACCCACTAAGCAATCCTTTATTGTAAATCTGACAGGTATTGTTGATTAACAATGTATGTGTGATTCGTTTGTAGAGAGATTTAATAAGAATGTTGTTCTTTCTTCTGGGGCATGTATGTATTCGCTCATTGATGGGAATTAGGAATACGTTGAGACAAGAAGAAAAGAACTGTGAACAAAACCACGACTAACAATTTCATGGTGATCGGAAATTAAACGTCTATTGTTTTCCTTTTGTCCTGATGATGGCTATGGCAGGAAATTATTCTCAAGCATAGCCCGAAACTCGAGTAGACACGACATTTGTTCAGGAAGAAAAATGTGTAGTTCTTTTGTGCATATAGGTTTGGCGATTTAGCACATTAGAATGATCATAATGTATGCCAACAACATTAAATAAGAGCGATTATTTTTGTGGCAATGAATTAGGTCTAACATCAAGGGTCTAAAGGTTAGGCCCATGGGACTGTTTTAACTAAAAAGTGATAACTGCGTTTCTTTGCACACGTATGAATGTTTTTTTAATGAGGTTGTCAGTGATGGAGATGAGTGTTGTATGAATATGATCACACGTTTAGGCGTGGTGTTTTTAGAGAATGAAATTGTACCTTATTAGATTTTAGGTTCAAAAGTTCTGCACTCAGATTTGTCATGCAATAGATATGGGTGATTATCTATTGTGTATTGCTGTTTTTGTGATAAAGTTTATATGAAGAAAAAAGAATAAAATTACAAACAAATCAAGAAAATAAATATATAAAAAAATCTAAACCTCCAAATTAAATTTGCTTTGAAGGTATTGTATCCTACTCACTCTTAAACAATCAAATGCAAAGAGAGTCAGTACATGGCCATTGGCATTAGTACTTTTTGTATTGAAACTGTATTGTTCATTGCTTCATCCGATTAATAAACTCTGTTTGAAAAAAAAGTAAAATGCCATCTGCCACTAATGTGAACAAAAAAGTAGAATGGGGTAGGGATGGCGGGTTTGTGGGTGCGAATGAGACCATATGGAATTGTGTGCACTACATTTGGGGGGAGGGGAAGTAGCAGGACTTATTTCGTGGCTCACACCCCCCACCCCACACACTCTTACAATGCAGGATACTCCCCTGGGGGCAAGGCAAGTGCCCCTTGGGGCCCAGGGTGCTTGAGGGTCGCAGTCAGTACTGCTGAAGAGTGTGGCCTGACGATCTTCTGCATTAAGAATACACTGTTTTGTGGGCCTCTATTCTAAAGGGCTGCATTAGTGGGCATGGCACAAGGCCTTTATTAACGGCCTCTAATGTTTTTGATTTTTTTTTTTATCTTCCCGGTTCATTTTTGATACAAATTAATGTCATCTACTAACTCTGCAAGATATTACTTACTTTGCCGAGTTCGACACCAAATGCTCTTTTGCGATTTGAATTGGGCACTCTCTCGATGCACATTCAAGCATTCTGGAAAAGATGTAATCTTTTACGGAAATGTATCTTAGGAATAACTACGAACAATGTGCTAACAGCACTGGCAGACTATTTGCTATGCTCTCAACATCCATTTCCAAGGAATTGGAGAACCTCAGTGTTCAATGATCTGAGTGAAGCGAATATATCATTAGAACTGTTACTCCAGATCCCGAACAGGGCCAAATTGAAATTGTACACATTTGACTGGCAAAACACACAACAAAAATGTTTAGCATTAAAGGACTTTGACAGAGCATTATTCGGTCATAAGAAATTTCGAAAGGCGGCCGATTATCTACTGAAATGTCCCTCAGTGATACTGAGAAATCAGATTTTAAGATTTCGATTAAATCTGTGGCCTACAAATCAAATTCTGTTGAGAAGAGGTCTAATCAAGGCAGAAGTTGCACATTGCCGATTTTGTAAACTTGTTGAGATGGAAGAGACTCTTAAACACCTATTGATTGTATGTTCTGGTTTAGAAATACAAAGAGAAACGATTATCCATAAACTCACCCAATCACACTATTTATCTCGTTCTAATGATGAGTTATGGTATGAATTGTTTGCCACATCAAAAATCTCAATAAGAATAGCCACAATGCAGTTTTTAAAAGCAATACTGCATCCAGCTGAATCTACAATTACGTACCAATGCTAAAACATGTTATAGTAATGCAAATTCACCAAAAATTGAACTCTACGGTGTGTGGCTTCTGATGAATTGAATTGATTAATTATTGTCACTGTAAATAGGACTATTTTATGATGATAATTTAGAATCTTTAGGACTCTTATTCTCACTGAACTGAAATTATTGTTCATCTATGCATTTTGAGAATTTGTGATGAGAATGTAAATTATGCTCATTGTAAATGGAAACAATGTATTTTAATGTATTAATTTTTTTTAGAAAAGTTTTGTTTTGAAAAGGTTAAATTAATTTGACCAACCAAAATAAATAAAAAAAAAAAAAAAGATATTACTTACGAAGCGGGCCCAATATTATAAACACTGACCAGGCTCCCACTATGGCATCTCTTTCAGACTCTTCAATACTTTCCTTGGCATCACAGAATTGTCTATCCAGCCGTTTGGAGGGAGAACAAACTGTACACCTGCTTTCTAGTTCACTGGCCACAGATTCCTGCATAGGCCCCTTCTTACGAGCCAAGTCTCTAGGTGTCTCTTTGCTCACCCAAGCATCTGGGGATTGATTGTGTATTCCCTGCAATCAACCTCTGGGGGAGGTCGAAAACTCCTTTAGAGCTGTGTCTGAGTTTGGAGAACGAAGGCCAAAAATCTGGGCCTTGCAGAGATATTATTTTCTCGCTAAGCCATCGCTTTCTGAGAATTCTGCCCTCTCTGTATCAGCAACAGCAAATTCTGCTGCCAAGAAGCTGGACATGGTCTGACGTGCTGTGGATTGTTCTACGACTGGTGAATCTACCACGAAACTAGGAGAAAAGGATGATACGGATTTACAGAGTTTCAGCTAGTCGACAAACATGGACATCTACGTTACACTCCAGTCTCTGGTTCGACTCTATGCCATTTTGAGTCAAGATTTAAAAGCAAACTCGAGGATGATTGCCAAAATGTGGCAGTCTATGGGCTGTAGTGCCCTACATTCGGGTGTGGATGGCAGGGTTCCTAAACATCTATCTCCGTTGGGTATTTCCCCTGTGTCGCAGCTACCATTGACTGTGTCTCCATCTCCCATGCTGACTACTTCCTTTGGCAATTCATTAACCACTGTGATTTCAATGTACTCCCCAGCGGTGGTGGGGCATACCGGATGTGTATAGATACGTGCGAGGTCAATAACAGCATAATGGAAGTTTCAAATCATCCTGATAATGGGACAACAACTAGATGTGGCTCCAGCACCCCACATTGGCAAAGGGGGGGGAAAGAAATCCAACATCCAGAAACATGCCCACAAGAGGCAGCACTCAAAGTTCCTACTCTGCCTAAATCCTGCTGATTCTGACTTGATGGTTCTGCCAGGTGGAAACCTTGGATGCGCCCGCTTCTTCGACCATGGGCTTCAAAAACGGAAAATAAAGAAAAATAAAATGTTTTTCTGGTGAAGGTGTAGCAAATAACATTGTGGAGAAAAAAAATATATTCTAGAGTATTTTTCAGCCCATTCGATGGCCTCGCAGGAAGGCACTGGTCCTGCTGTCCCCTTTTTAGACGCAAGAGAAGTTGTTCCTCCTTTGGCTGGTCTTGAAACCACCTCGGCAAGGCAGCTGATCCAAAGTTCTCTACGCTTGAATCACAGGAAGAGGACGGACTCAGTGTGCCTAATGATGGAGGCTCGCCAGTGGTTCGCATATGATGGCCTGCAGCCCTTCGAGGCATGTCTTGTTGTAATTCATCTTCCAGGCACTCTGCTTTAGAGAAGCCCATCAATACGATCAAAAATGTGGGAGTAGTAAATCTAGAGCCTTTGCTCCTTCAAATAGAATATGTTTTTCCTGACTCTGACTCAATGCCTCTTAATAGATCTTGGGTTCTGAAACTTTTTAAATCAATTCCGTCTTTATGATTATTGGAATCTTCGGGTATCCATCTGGTGAAATTTGTTGAGGACCATCGAAGGGACAGAGTGGCACTGCATATGAAATCCTGATTGATCTTTAATTTGATTTTGAAGGAACTGGAATCTTAAGCATGGGACTGGATGTATCCAGATACACTAAAACACTAGAAAAAAATGCTGTCGACCTCTGTGGTTGCTGATCCCTCTGATGGATTGCCTGACACTTTATGCTGCAAACTGCGAAGGGATGGTACAAGAGTTATAAAGGTGAAAACGCTGGCTGCTCGTGCCGTATCCACTGGCCGTGATTAGTCTTTTTGGCCTCTTCTCCTAATCAAACGCATCGAACAGTGATTTGACTGCATCTTTAGCCCATTCATTTGTTCACTTTTATCGTGGAATACGAGGGGTTTCACTCATTTTATTTCTCATTCTCCGGGGTTGCTTGACATATAAAATTGTGATACATTTGCATTTCAGGAAGTTTGGTTGACGACCACACCAATCTTAGATGGCTTTACCATCCACTTGAATAAAGCAAAAATAGGTGATTGAGGGCAGCCATATGGGGAGCCTCTTTATTGGGACAAAACTCTTTTTGCCCCTCAATTGAGTTATGGGACAGGGAGTCAAACTCAAAAATTGCAGTAGTTTTATCTTGGCCATGGAGAGGTATGGGGAAACCAATTTGTATGCTACTTATTATGCTCTACTGGAATGCTATATAAACAAGTATCACTCTTCTCCTAGAGTCACTAGATAACATCCTTCTAGTGTGGTAGAATAATTATGGGATGGGTGATATTGTGATAATTGGCGATCTTAACTGTTTTATAGCAGATAGAAGAGTCCACTCTAGTATACATCCACGGACCCAGAAGGGCGGCCACCAGGATAGGGTACCGGTTAGTATGGAACAAATGTATGTCAAATTGGCACATGTCTAGGGTAAATGATAGTGTTGCCTGGTCAGCTACGATTTCCCTTTTCCCTCTGAACCTTTTATTTGATAGAAGGTCACTAAATGTTACTGAAACCGATCTAAGTGATCATTCCAATTTTTTCTTACAGTTTGCACTGCATATCTCCAAATTGCAGAACTAATGGGCCGCAAAATCTTGCAACCTCACACCAAAAGAATTGTGTGCATTGGTCATATAAAGTGACTATGCATTTAATACGATGCTTGTTAAGCAATGTTTAGTAGTTAATAATTTTGGAAATTGACCAAGTCTAGATTCTCTATCCTACTGTTTATTAGTTAAGTCAACATTGAATGCAATATTTAGCACACTACCTGCAGTGAGACTACATTCATACATAAATATGACCATTCTGTTGCAGATAGGAAGAAGATGTGTCATGGAAATCTTATGGAAGTATCTTGGGATAAAGGTTTATTAGTCTCTGAAAGGATTTCTGAATCCAAGTAACTAAAACAAAACTACAGGAATTATGGTAAAGAGTCACAAGATACAATTGGCTCTGTCTGACAACAATACATGCTGACTGATATAAACAAATTTGATACTGGAATATTTTGGAAGACCATTATGTTGAGCTAGATTCGGCCATTGATGATGTAATTTCAGATTCTGTTTGGCAGACACATTTTATGAATACATTTGGGATCCCTACAGGAACAAAGTTGCCCTTTGATTGAAATAAGTTGGGTAACTGGTCCCATCAGTCAATAATAGAGAAGATTAAGAAAGACAAAATCTCTGCAGCAATGGCCCCGACTGGATCCCTATTGTGTGTTTTTTTTAAACAAAGCCTGGAGCTATGGGCTACGCTGATGCTTGCTCTTTTTAACAACATACCATTTGGAGGGTCCTTTCCCCTCTTCTTGGAATGCTTCATATATTGTGCGAATATACAAGGAGGGCACCATGAGCCAAGCAACTCTCGCCCTATTGCGTTATTAGACGCCCCATCTAAGATCTTCGCATCTTTGCTTCTGGATGATCTTACTGTCGGGGCCCTATCAATCGATCGGCCGTCTAAGTTTCAAACCGGGTTCCAGAGGGGTTGTGCTACATTGTTGAATGGCTTCTTGGTGAATTTACTTTTCACACAAGCACAGTGGAAACACCCAGGACAAAATGTATATATGGCTTTGGTGAACCTTTTGTGCGCTTTTGACATTTTGATCGTGCAAAATTGTGGAATCTGATATGTAATTGGGGGATACCTGGGGACCTTCTGAATGTGTTAGTCTGGTTACATATGGAAACAACATTACAGGTGAGACTCAATAATATGGGTATTATGGGCACCCATCTTGAGACATTTGGTGGATTAAGGCAAGGCACTTTTTAATCTGTATCTTTCAGATCTAACAGACTATCTAGCCCTGTGAAATTCATATGCCCCTTAACTAGGACATTTACATATTCAGACATTGTTAATTGCAGATATTATTTTGCTAGATATGACCCAGATTGGTCTATTTCGATTTCTTAATAGTCTACATCTATATCGAAGTAATACAAATTGGAAATGTAATTCTGCAAAATTAATGATCATATCTGTATTTGTCAGTAGAGCCAAACCCAGGCATTTCAATTGGTTAATAAACAGGGATAAATTAGTCGAAGTTGATAGTCTAAGATATTTGGTCTATTTCATTCATGCTAAATGTGGCTGTGTATATTTGGAAATCACAATTGTCTCAAAGTTGATGCCTTCTTGGCTCAAATGCACACGATCCTTGTTAGATGCTGCAAGTTTTCTATGTTGACTCTGCTACGTTATTATGTGTGCAAAGTACTAACTTCCCTACTGTATGCCTTTGAATTGTATGAAGTAAACTGGAAAGACCTTAAGACCTTGGAAGATAGATTGTGAAAGAAATGATTGGGTCTCTCCAGTGTCCTCCCTTAGATGTTGATTAGGCAAGAATTGCATATTCAACCTTGGAGGTTTTATATTTCATGGAACATATTAATGTTTGTACGCAAAGATTTTAAATCCTCTGTCTGCTTCTTTGTTCATGGATTTATTTCTTTCTTTTTTGTTTGCATTTTTAAAGCGCTCGCACAGCCCAGGGGCATCGAGGCGCTGTTACAGAATTTTTCTTTTGTTGTTGTCTTAGTTGCATATTTATAACGCGCTTAAATACCCAGAAGTTTCTGAGCGCTGACCTGGGGATCGAACCTGTGTTGCTTCGTGTCATCTTGCTTCCAAGCCGAGCACGTTGTCACTGAGCTATCCTCCCGGGACAATTTAAATTCTCTGATGTATTCTAGCCAATCAGTGGCCCTTAATGAATTCATACCAGATTGTGAATCCTTTCTTGTCCGACTGGTTTTCCCAAAAAGAAAATGTCTTCTTACAAATCCTGCTAGGTTAAAAAGAAAAGCAGTTACTTTGGAAAGAAATCGATAACAGGAGACAATCAGCAAATATAAACCGAAAGAGTACAGGAAAATGCATTATCCATAACATCTATACCTAAATATCCTTGCAGATTCCATAGCTCAACCTGCTGCCATATTGTCATGCGCTTTAGATTTAATCTATTGGGTGCCCTCGAGAGATGGGGCCCCGCTGGGATCAGAGGACTCTGTGGTGATGGTTCCTCATTAGAAACCCTAAAGCGCTGTATGCTGAATTGTGGCGGAATGTATGCTTTAACAAGTATACTCCTGGGAAAATGTCTACAGTGCAGTGATTGACTTTGTTGAGGGGATTTCCGGCATTATCTCTTAAGTGCTCTGAAGTGGTTGCCAGGTTTCTCTAATAATAGCTCTGGTTCAGTGTCTCCTTAGGATTTGTGACCTTTTGGGAGCAGTTTAGGCAGCTATAGCGCATCAACCCTTCTAATCAAGAGAGGGATCGATGATTTGCTGGCACTGGGCGAGAAATGATTCAGTGCAAATTAGGAAAACTGTAACTATAGAAACAAATAACTTAGTAAGCAGTGTGGCAGCTGGTGGATTTTTAAAATTGAGGAGTGTAAATCTTTCTCACAAAGATATGTAAGCGACCAAGCGCAGTCAGGGAGCCCAAAACAACAAATAGGGGTTTCTGGGGTGTTCTCTCCCCACCTGAGAATATTTTTTAAATAATGGGTTAAAATGGTGCATTTTATGGCCTACCTTCTGTGAGAAAATGTGTCAAATATCACACAGTTTACATTTAGTTTTGTAGGGTAACGCATGAAAGAATACACTAGTTGCACAGCACTAACAGCACATTTTACAAACTATTTTCATGATGGCTTTGCCCACAATATATGCCAGTATAAAAAACATGTTCATGCTGGCTGTCCATACATGTCCAGGCAGCCTGCACCAATACATGCTAGTACTACCAAATAAGAAAATTCTCCTGTTTGCTTTGGCAGTATAAAATGCCATGCCGCAGTTAGAAAATATATATATATATCTGCACCAAGGTAGGACAGTCTAGCCATGTCGTAAAATGTCATCATGTTTAGTTTACCATTGATGCCCAGTAAAAAATGCTTTGCCACAGGAAGAACACTTAAGCAGACTGGCTGCAGCCATGTAGCAACACTTATGTTTGCTATAACATTGATGCGCAGTAACAAATTCTCACCCGGCCACCTAATGAGGCCTGTTCAGTGTGCAGGTGAGAGGGCCTCTGATTTGGGGGGCACTGGCATGCATTTTTTTAAGCAAGCAACCAACCACACACATTCATTCAGCATTCACAGCATTCCTAACACTTTCTTTCATGTTTTATATTAATTTTACTTATAACAACAAAACATGAAATAACAAAGAAATTCATAGCAAAAACTATATACATAATTACAAACACATAAATACCCCCCCCTTACAGATGCCAGGTACACATCATATAATATGAAATTGTCAGAATCAATACAATGTCAGAAATGTGCCCCAAATTTTTCTAAACAACCCATTCTTGCCTTGTTTCCTATATATACATTTTTCCACATCTGCCAGATCAAGCATTTCTTTCAACCAGTCCTCTTTTTTTAAAGAAATGTCAGATTTCCAATTCCTAAGGATGATTTTTTTCCCCATCATGGCTCCCCTAAATAATCACTAATTTTGGCTTTGACTGAGTATATCTAAGGTAGTATCATTTCCCAGTATTAATGTCTCAAAATCAAGACCTTACGGTTCATCCAAGACCTTTTCCATCACCACACCAATCTCATTCCAAAATTCACGCACCTTCCTACAATCCCACATCATATGTTTCATCTGCGCACTCATAACATACACTCTCTCATTCACATGCACACTCAATTAGACACTCCTCCCTGCACAAGCAGCCATGAACACATTCACGTACACATTGTTTTCTTACCTGTAGCACCGGTCCACAACTATCAAGAGGGCAGGATCCCACAACAGCTCGTACAACATGAACAGTAAGCAGGGAGAGCTTCCTGGTTCCTGCACATGCGCTCAGGAGCCAGGGCGCCCCCCTAGAGTATGGCTCATCACCTCTAAATGTTCTGGGAGGCACAGGAGTGCCACTACGCATATTCACAGCTGCAGTTCTCCAGCCTGCATTTCCAATGAGCTATGCAAGGCTGGTAAGCAAAACTCCAAACTCACCCCATTGGATATGCGCGCTCGGGTACCAGCAGTTAGTCCAGTCAACCTACATAGCCCTCGCTGCCACTCACGTGACAACAGCTTGCAATTGGTAGCCACCAATGAGTTGAAACAAGAAATAACAGTTGCTTTAAGCCAAAACGCATTGGAGCCCGAATACCAACGAAGGTGTCAGTATGACTCAGTTCGTTTGTATTTCTTTTTGACAGCTCGAACATTTTGTATTTTATAATTGTTGTTTTGTATTCTCGATACACAGATATACACAGATATGTTTACCGCCAATACTCCGAGTCTAAAATGTCCAAAGTGTCCTTGTGAATGAATTCCGGATATGTAATTGTTCGTTTTTAAATCAAGGCTGCCCTCTAGTGGCATTTAGGAAACTTACGGTGATGTAATTTCTTTTACATTTACGAAATCTGCAGTTTGACTCTACGCGATGTAGTATAACGTAATGCAACCTCCTCTTGTATAGCACGACCAGGGGAGTTGCTAGGGCTGGAAACGACCCGGGGCTAAGCTGATGTCAGAACTGTTGGGACTGGGGGCTAGCTAGTCTTTTGGCTGTATCTCCTGAGATTCTATCCGGGGCTACAACCAAAAGATCAGGGGCTATAGCCCTCTTAGCCCCCCCCCCCCCCCCTAGCAACGACCCTGAGTACGACATCTTCTATTTTGGCGGCCTCTTTGCGCTACTATGAGTGAATGTTGGATACAACCATCGCCTATCGTGCATGTCTAGTCCCATACAATGTATACTGAGACATTATTAATTTGAATGCGTATGATTGAATAAGAGTCAATGTGTGCGCATTTTGCACATGACTTTCTACAAATGCAAGGTGTTACCACTAATATCAAAATGTAAACTGCAACTGGGTCGGATTGTACAGTGCATAGGTTAATAATTCGGTTTTGAATGATTAGACCTGTGGAATTGTGCATCTGAAAACGTGGCATATAGTTTGGACTGGTTATATACTGGGCCAGTGCATGTGTTGTTGAACTGTTTTTGAGTCTAAGTGTGCACTGTTGCAAATATATCATTTAATTAAGTTTAGAATGCACAACGGACTCGATCACTTTCCGTGGCACCCACCATGCATTGAACGCTGGGCTCTGCAATAATGTTTTTTTTTCGGAGGTGCCCAAAATTGGAAAGAAATGTTGGAACTGACAAAATAAATATCTGGACTAACTTCGTTTGCAGCGATTGTAAAGGGTGTCACCTCCCCGCCCCCAAACCCCCCCCCCCCCCCCGCCCCCCACCCGCTGGAAGGCTTTGTGAATAATGCAAAACAATTCGCTAAAAGCAACAGTCGCCTAGTCCTGAAACAGTTAAAACAAGCGAAGGATGGAACAAGCCAGCCAGAGGGGCACCGACCTACAGTCAATTGGAGTGATCCATAGAGGGTGGCCTAAAAGGTAAGGCATTTATGACCTCACGGGGAGGACGCAGACATTTAAGTGTTGACAATATCCGCAGTGTAGCCAGCAGACACCATGCACCCAATTAAGCCGCGTTACCAAGCATTAACGTCCCTTGTTTCCAAGTTGATAGCCCCTTGCAGTTGAGGGCCTTTAACGAGCGCCACGGAAATGTTGCACTTCGTAATGGCGTTCAGGAAGGGAGTATTATTGCTGTCGGAACATTGCACCCAATGGGGATAGAATGTTGTGATTAAGACAAAGGTGACGCATTGAAATGTTGGGACGTAGGACTTATTAATAACCATTACTGCCCTCTGCCACTGCAATGGAACTGCCAATTCCAATGCTCTGGTATCGGAGAAAGACCTCAAGGTTAAACCACACTTTGGGCAATTTAGCTTCCAGCCTGAGATCTAGCAGAGGGTATAAACGGTGTTAAATAGAATATAATCTCTGCTTGTCAGTCTGCCTGACCTCTGCAAGCCCCAGCCGGTTCTCGGCGGCCTTGCCTTCATTCAGGCCCAGCCCATGCGTGGTCACTCACCTCAGGGTGGCCGGAAAGGAGAACCCACATGCATCCTAGTGTTTAACCATCAAACGCAGCTGGGACTGCTAGCTTTCTGCTGGACCTGCCAGGCGGACCAGTCATGAAAGTCTCTGACGTGCAATGCAGCATCTCCTCTATTACAAGACAACTTGTTTCAACAAGTAGTCGCTGACATGTTTCTTTGGGCATTATGACAAGCTAAGTGCACCTCCCCACTCATTCCATGTTGGGGCGCTAGATGCCAACTTACGCTCATGCATTTTCCATGATCCTGTGGAGCAAGCACTAATCGTGCTGTGCCTTAGCCTATATGCACTTGCACAGGCTTCATGGTCAAGGCATTGGTAGTGGAGAGGTTTAAACATTAGGCTTAGAAAAGCGGCAGCCTGGCAGCTGAGTGCAAACCTCTCCAATGCCTGGTTATGGCCGAAAATAGCATTGAATATCCTACCGTTAAAACAAGTTATGACTTTTTAAATTATTATTATTGTTACGGTTGAAAATCATTTCAACCTTTTAATACATAAAATTCTTAGGTTCAAAATTACATATACAAATGCTACAATAAATAAAATCGATCACAAAGCTAATAAGATAGACACATTTTTTCAATTTTTCCTCAAATACACTTTAAAAACACAGTGCAAAAAACCCTTTTGCTTATTTCACATTAGTGAATAAAATCTCTAGAGATAATAAAAACGTTATTACTGCTAAGATCACTGAAATGTGCTGTCTGGTAAAAGAATACATGCCCATACATGATCTTCTGTTAAAAATCTCTAATCCCTAAAACAAAAGTGCAGAAACAATGTCCTTTGCTCTAGCAACTCTGGGCAAGAAACAGCAATATGCCTGAACTTCTTGACTTCTTTCTGGTTCTTACAGGATCGGCATGGTCTCCGATCCATCAACCACTTTCACCGTGCGCCTAGAATCTCCCTAGTCGGCCATAAATGAAAACCCTAAGAACCATGCTCTAGATTTAGGACATGGACATTTTGCCAAATAGACAGGAGTCTGGTTCAACGATTTAATTTCAAAAGGGCCATTTTTAAACGTCTTGTAAGCGCTACATTCCTCCCATGATAGCCTCCAATCATAAAATCATAGTTTGGTCTTCGTCCGATCTGGATTTGCTAACAATGGGTCTAGAGTAATGTCCGCTGCAGCCATTGTATCCAGACAGTCTCTCTTGCTGGCCCTCAAAGAACCATCAATCTGGTCTTCCAACAAATTGGCAATTACCAGAATTAGAATTCGGGGTGTGCTGATTTAAAATGCACTTCCTAAACAAAGTCAAGGCTCACCTTTTGCTCGTGATTTTTAACATCAGTAATCCTAGCTCCAATCGTATGATTTGAATCGTTAGGCTTGATGGAAGCGACACAACCTTCTTCCAATACACGCCTTTCTGTTCCAGTCCGGCATAAATTCCACCATTTTAGTCTCCGCCCCATAGATCAATGTAGGTACCACCTTCTGTTTGTAGAACGTGATAGCAGGTAGACGCAAGATCCTCTGAATGATCAGAGCCTGGGCGGCCGCTATTTCAGTTTTTCGCCTAATATCCACTCGATATGGGGCTTCTTCATTAGTGTCCCTTCGCCGTTATCTCTATTCATTAAGTACAGTTAATGGCTTCTTATATGAAAACCAATTGACTTCGGTTCTCTTAAAGAGCTTCTTCGGAGTTAAAATAACAATGTTTGACTTGTCCACATTAATAATCAATTAATTATTATTTGAGTATTGCTCCAATGCCAATAATAGTCTCTGAAGGCCGATCTTATCTTAGCATCTTGTCTAAAAGGACGAGGGCATCCGCATATAGGAGCCACTATATAGGTGTTTTCCTTAATCTCGGAGGGTGAGAATCAACCTTTCACAATATTCTCCAATGCCGGTTATGAACAGTTACGAAGTGCAGGGGCGAGAATACACCCCCTGCTTTAAACCGCTTTGTGTTGAGATTGGTTCGGATAAAAGACCTTGTTGGTTTAACCTAACCTGTGGAGATGTACCTGAATAGAACTGGAAAATTAACGATTGAATGTGCGCCTGGCATGCAGCCGCTTGGATTTTCTGAAATAATGTATCTATTGCTTCCTTGTGAAACGCAAGCTTAAAATCGATAAAAGCCAAATACACTGGCTGGCCTGACTGAATTACCCTTTCTTTTTTTACAAGGGTAAATGCCAAGAAGTTTACAGCTGTCCCCATGCCAGGAACAACCCATCATTGATGAATGTTAAAACAGGCCGTCTGCTTAACCCAGATCATTCAATAAATCTCAGAGTAATTAGCGAGCAAAAATGTTCCCGGCACATCTGAAGGGGCTATTGGCCGATAATTGTGGGGGCTTCTCAATCTCCCTTCTTAAATATAGGTATTATCACAGATTTTTTTCCAGGATTGTGGTATTTTTTTGGGAACTCCATAGCCTGTTTAAAAATGGTCATCTGGATCTTGGACCATGCCTCTGGCTAGGTTCTAACATAAAATGTGTAAGGCCCTGCTGCTCTAGATGTACCTGATTTTTTTAATTTGAATTATAATATCATCCTGATCAGAATCCAGGGAGTCATTTGTGTCCCAATCTTGTGTCTCCAAATGATCGATCGGACTCGAGGAGGCATATCATTTTGTGAAATACTGTTCCCAGACTTGCTCTTGTATCGGGTTTGTCTGCAAAGGTAACTATAGATCACTATTCTACAATTTCAATAGAGACCATGGGCCTCATCAGGGGTTGGGCGGGGTGGCAAAAATGCGGTGGTAACGCTATTACTGGCACAGTACTGCTCCACCCAATCCCGAGTTTGGGAGGAAAGTTTGGGATTTACCACCCGCTTTGAGCTGGAGGTAGATCTCCTGCTTTCCGCCCATTCTTGGCACAATTACCGCCAACATTATTACAGCCAGTGGAAATAGTGTCGGAAAACCCCTTGGACCCTTAAAAAATGGGGGCTAACAACCATACCACAAGTCGGCATCCAGTGCTAATAGCACCGGACTGAGTTGCAGTAATGTTATTTGCGTTGGCGGTATCCCGGCACAATTACTGCTGGACCAGGTTGCAGTAATGCTATTTGCATTGGCGATATCCCAGTGCAATTACTGCCGGGATACCGCCAAGGCTGTTATGATGCCCCATATCTAGGTACTATTCTATATAGGTATATTGAATCTTCTTATACAGGTGTTTAATTTATCCAATGATGTTTCTGACCATTTGAACTTATTTCTTCCCCCTGTGACCTCCAAATTAAAATACAATGAATCAACTCGAGGCATTAATATAGGTATTTCCCAGGTGACCAATACAAGCTCATGATCACTGTTTTAGAAAAAAAAAAAGCTATTTTTATTGATTCCACCCTGTACACCTTACAGTTCAACAGCGGATATACACATTGATTCAATATACAGTGTCAAGTTGTATTTTCTCTCCCCCCTACCGGGCCCACCACACTCCTAAGTCTATATCGGTCCACTTCTGCAGGCATACCATTCTCCTCGTCTCCCGAAGGACCATCTCCTTCTGAATCTACCCGGTCTGATCTGGACACTGCCGCTACTAATTGTTTCCAAGCACTTGGCGTGTACATTTCTTCCCCTCCTCAGCCCCCCTTATTCACTGCCTCATTCCACATGGCTGTTTCAGCATTCGCCCATTTTTGCAGGTCGTGCCATCAAGCAACCGCACTTGGCCTCCTGTTTGCTTTCCAACCAATTGCTATCTTACGTTTGGCCAGTACATATGCCAGGTCTTTGAGTTTGCTAACATGTTTAAGTTTACGCGGCCCGGGGAACCCTCCCCCCAGCATGCATGTACACAGGGAGTTTACATCCAGATCTATATCTTTTTCTTTCAAGAGTTGGGCCACCTCACTCCAGAATCTCTTTATTTCAGGGCATGCCCAGAACATGTGTACCATCGCTCTGTTTTCCTCTCCGCATTTCGGACATATCTGTGTCCCAGCTTCTTTAAACTTTGCTATCTTCTTAGGGGTCAGATATGCTCTATGGGTGAAATACAACTGAATCTGTTGGAACCTCGTATTTCTTGATATTTGTTTGTGATACCCTTGTGCTGTAATCCATAACCCATCCCCCATTGCTTCTCCCACCTCCTCCTCACAGTCCTGTCACGTCTGGACAACCTCCTTCCCCACTTTGGACATCAGCAGCTCGTATATCAGCTCATGATCACTGTTAACCTGATTTATCACCTTTATTAATCTTTCAAATTCATAAATAGACTTTGTGAGACAAAGAAATAGTCAATAGTAGCCATCTGAGTAACACATTGCCAGGTTGGGCAGGGTGGGATATTGTTGGGAAGGAAATTAACCTATCCCACGCCCCTAGGCGCTTTAGGGTGAGGCAAATCCCATGAGGGGACCCGTGATGTGCCATGGGCGGGGGGGGCGTACCAAGACACCCTGCATGGCCATAATATTATGCACATTGTAGATGTTTAGACTTAGTGAACACATATAAAAAGGTGCCATTTTGTAGCTATGGCAGAAAAATAGGGATATGCGCTGCTAATTTACACAGAAACCCTCCTTTGTTCTAAAGTTGATGCCAATACGCTTATCCCAAGAAAGAATGTATCCTGCGAGGCCATGAGACCGTGCTAGGCGCCTCGCTGCACGTGTTATCACAACCAGGCCAGAGCAAGCCTCTGACACCCACCCAGCCAACTGCAAGTTATAGCCCCTACAACTGTCTGAGACCCAAGACCCCTGAATTCTGCGATACCAACTGACCATAAACCAGTGAACCATAAAAGATCTAAAGGAATGGTCACACTAGCTGTACTTTTACAATGGCATGATTTGTAATGCGAGGTGCAGGGAGGGATAAATTATAGTTCAAAAGTGAGGGTGGAAGCCTTGGAAGGCAGACTACGCAACTGGAATGAGTGAAATGTGTGCGGGTCACAGTGCCCTTGAGTCTCACCCTGTAGCAGTTGTGAGAAACCCGCTAGTCCCCAGGGATCTGTCATCCAGATGGGCAGGATGCAGCCATCGCTTTTGGATACAGTTCCTGGGGGTGGACCACCTGGATGAGGGTTCTTTGAGGAGTGGGACATCAGACGGCGAGACACAGTATCCTCTTCCCTGTAACACATTTCCCCCATCCTACCCAACCCCCTCCCCCCTTTCCAGACACAAACACTTTCTCACAGACAGCTCACTGTGAGAGAAAATGGACTAACACCTGAGCCAGATACCTGACATGTCCCAACACAAGGGTCAGGCAGAGTCAGGCAATTACTGATAATTACACACACCTGACTTCCATCACACTTCCCCACAGGGATAAAAGGTAGAGCATGAAAGCACATTCTGAGCAAGGCAAAACACATGAGGAAGCATCAGTTCTAAGATGGCAGTTTAATACGAGGAGAAAGACAGAAAGATCAGAGAGGTTTGCAAGGAGGGAAGCGCCCTTGACCTTTTCGGAGAAAAACTGCTACTTTCACAAGCCCTTGTGAATGAGAAACATAAGGCCGGGACTTAAAACTGAAGAAAGGTGCATTGTATGTCAGTGGTACCCGGGTCTCTCACGCGTCGATAGCCAAGGCAGGGAGGAGTGTTTGCTGCCGTAGTACTGCCCTTGGCTCCTACAACAAAGAAGCACAAGTAAAGTCAGCAGAGCTTGTGAGTCAGGGAGACTGATAACAGACTGCTCTGTGTTAGAACCAAGGTTGCAAAGCAACTTTGTATGAAGCAATCTGAAGAAATAGTTTGTGAAGCATATGTGATGAGGTACGCAAATATAATTGAACATCCAAGGAGTGACTGAACGTTTTTGAAGCCAAGATAGTTACCATATACAGAGAGGTCTGGCACTACTTGGGTGCTCTTTCGAAGGTCTCTGTTAGGTATCCAACTGAGAGGTGGCAAATGTGAATTGTGAAATCGAAGGGATCCTGCAATGGACCAAGCTAAATCCTGTGCACATTCAAAAGGCTTCGATAGTTAATACAAACTGCAATTGGTCTGAGCCCAGCTGAGGGAGATTGGTTTTTAAGAGGAAGGATCTGAGCCTGGCTGAGTAGGATCCAGGGTGAACGTGAGTCACCTGAGAAAAGATATTCTCTGAACATTGGAGAAGGGGATCTGAATGTAGAAGAGGTGGATCCAAAGTAATGATTGTGGTATAAAAGGGATCTGAGCCCGGCTGCGGGGGATCCATGGTGAAGAGTGAATCACCTAACTTGATTGCTTGTAAGCGGAAAGGAACCTTTTGTTTGTTTTTGGTACATCAGGCCCTCTGCATCAAGAGACTTTGATAACTTGGCCCTGATGCTGGTAACGGAATGAAACTGTGTCCTCATGCTGAAGAAGCCAGAGAGTGTGCTATGCTCGAGTGAACCACCTTGTCCCGTGCTAAAAATGTGGGGAAGGCAGGCCAACTGCCTGAACATCCTGACATATCATTTTGTAAACAATTCTTTCTTTTTCATGAACACTACCCTACACTATTTGTATTTTTATAGTATAGGTCCTTTTATTTTGTGAAGACACCACTAGGACTGCATTATTATTATTTGATGGTCGTAGCTTGCTCCCATCTGTAGATTTCAGATTAGATAGCCATCTATCACACCCTTGTTAAAGTTCAATAAACACCCTTGAACTGTGTTCACTTGTGTCTGTCTTACTATTGATGCCATGCCTCCCTTACACAGTCCATGATCATGCCAAGTGCCCTGTGTAGTGATAGAGTAGCACTGTTAGAATAATATAGCTAATTGTCTTATTGACCTTGGTTCCCTGGAGACGATGAGCCCAGCTGACCCCAGGTGATGGAAGACAGACGGACGGACGGATGGACGGGGCTGGGACTGGGGCCAAGGGCCTGGCATCTCCTATGGAGTAGGCTGACCATTCATAGAGTCACACCAACCAGCCGCGCAGGTTTTTACTGTATAAATGACGCTGTGTCCCCTTTTCAGCTCCTGAGCAGCAGAGTTATTTACTGGCGCACCTATTTTTGTATAATTAAAACTTGTTATCCTTGCAAGAATCTCTTGCCCTTTTATGCCTTGCGGGTTGTATTTTTTCTTGTGTGAGTGTTTAGGGGCGTACCTTCAATTGGTGACCCTGATGTGATCCCAGCACCCAAGCACCTGCAGAGGTGTCCAGGCAGCTTTTCTGAAGGGGCCGCTCCTAACTACAGTGACCAGTCCCAAATAAAACATGTATTCCTCAGTGGCCGTGCAAGAAACGTCTTTGCAGAATTCCTGCCTGCTCTTTGGAGTGGGGTGTGGCTCCGAGGAGAGTGCAGGCCGGTGTTGTTGGAACCCCATGACAGAGGACTTTGGGTGAAGATTCACACATGAATATATCTTTGCAAGCGATAACAAGTAGGGGACAGGTGTATGGGAGACTGTAAAAGGCGTGAATACGCAGAGAGTGAAATTGTTGGTGTTGGGTGGGTGTGGTTGTTTTATTTTTTGGTAGTATGAATGCTTTAAGGAGAATATTAAAGAAAGCAAAATTGAATGGTAGGGAGCCTCCCCGAGAGAGGGGAGAAGGTGGTGCCACAGGCATTGTATAACAGAGGAAAAAAGGAAATACATAGGATCCCGCATAATTAGTGGGCTCGGGAATAGTAGCCGTTCTTATTTTAGATTGTTTTGTTCGTATTTTTATTGTATAGAGAGGAGGCCCATGGAGGGGAGTTTTTTTTTGTAATTATTGGTGGGATTTTAGTGTGTGGAATGTGAGAGCAGGGAGCGGGAGAAATTGTTTTTTTTTTTACTTTTTGTGTTTGGAGGGAGGAGATGACGGGCTGACTTTTCTGAAGAACAGCAGCGGTGTGTGTATCGCTTTAACATAGGCATAGAGACAGTGAGGCGTATGGAATATTACTATTCGTGGAGAGATACCCATAGAGTATATGTATAAGGCCCTGCCATTGTATCAGGACAGAATTGAGAAATGCCATAAACAGTGGGTGACAGAGACAAGAAGAGGGGGGATGCCCCACTCATGGCCAGAGCAGGGATCCCATAACAAGGGGATGTTAGAACACATGTCTACATTTTTAACAGCCAAGTATAAGGGGAAACAGTTACAAAAAAGGAAAGCGATATTAGATTTGTGGAAGATGTTTGAGGATATGAAAGATCTTGTGGGATGAAAAGCGCAATGTGAAGCACTGATGAGTGTAAAGGAAAGGAGGACATGGTGCCAACAGAGCATATTTCAGTTGACCGCTCGCCCGCAGCAGGTTACACCAATCCAATCTATGTGTCCACTGCAGCCGACAGCCCCGCCACCTCCATAGGCGTCTCCTCCGAAGGTCCCAGCACATGCCGATATCAATAAAAGAGACCTATAAGTGGCCCAGATATAAAAAGCATGCATATAGAGAAGGAAGGAGAAAGATACGAAAGGGCAGACAGCCTGGGGTATGATAATTTTGTGTGCCATTGAGGAGAGGATGGGTGGAGTACATTTGATGAGTACGAAGATGATGAGGAGGCAGAACAAGCATCGATAAAACCCCTTGGGTGGAAAGTTTGTGGGAGGGCAGGTTAAGGAACAGGTTAAGGAACAGGTTTGGCCGGATGGCAGTGTCAAGAAAGAGAGGAAGTGGGAATAGGACGGAAGGAGGTAGGCCAAGGATGCAGATGCCCCTTATACATATAAGGGTACCAGCAGGACGCACTATGTGCCATGCGCTCAGATGGATAAAACAATTTGATAAAAGCAGTCCCACCTCTTATAGGAGGGGCGGGAAAGTGGATTTACGCATTTGAAAAGCAGACCGCTGGGGTACCCCTGGCAGTCGGCGACATAAAGAGCTTATTGGTGGCAACGATTGGATATCAGGCTGGTGAGGTGTGGGTGAAAGTGGAGTACCCGGGGTGGACTCTGGGTAACAATATACATGATGGCGCATCGTTTAACAAGATTCGAGCAAATGTATTGGATGCACTACAGCCGGCATTCCCTGGCGCACCCAACTTAGTCTATCATGCAATGTTCTATGGGTGATGATGAAGACCCCACCCAATTCATTCGTGGGGATGTGGATAGCAGAGACTGGTAATTCATAGGATCAATACCCTTTTTCTACTTCATTGTTAAAAAGGCATACCCAAAGAGGTGCAAAAGACATTAGACAGAATTATGGGTATTGAAGCAAAGGGGTGGCCTGAAATACAGAGCATAATATTACACCATTGCAGAAGAATAAAGGAGTGTGACAAGGAAATGGCTCAGAGGCTGCAGGCAGAGGAAGCAGAAGTAGCACAAAACAAATTAGCTAAGGTTGGTGTGGAGGCGTCAGTATTGATGCCAGCATAGACAAAGGTGGCAGGATACACCCCAAATATCACGAAAACTAGAATAGCGGCAGTGTGGTCAGAAGGAGGACAAGGATAGTGGGGCGGGAATACACAGTGCCCGGCCCACAGTGGCATGGAGGACAGCAATGAGGAAGGTGTGGGTGTCCGAGGATCAAGGGGAGGGGGATTTGGAAGCATGAGGCCCAGAGGGGGAGTAATGGGGCCTTCACAGTATTAGAACTGTGGGAAATGTGGGCATTTTACAAGGGAGTGTAGGAGCAGACAGGGGATGGGGTACAGTTACGGTCAACAGAATTATGGTCCACCACTTCAGAGGACCCCACAAAGGCTGATGCCCAAAATAACCTCCATACCCCATGAAATACACCAGGCTTACACACGGTTGTCCACGCAGATCGCATGCCCACCCTTGCAACAGCAATAACAGTAAGCAATGCAACAATATGTACCCCAGAGCACAGTTCACCACTCAGGTGGCTCAAACCCATTTAATGGAATGCTGAATGGTACGATCGCCCCGTTTCAAGGCACACCCATGGTGGGGGGGGAAACCCCTTCCCCATTTCCTGGGACGAATACATACCCTAATTAGTACAGCCCACAGAGAACTCTTGCATGTCCGGTCCTGTCAATGACCCTTAACCTTGAACAGGAACCCTTGTTGGGGGCAGAGATAGGAGACAAGCAATTCATTTTTATGGTTGATTCTGGCGTGGAGAAATCATGCATTAGTGAAGGGAACTTCCCATTATCAGGCAAAACTCTCGACACGCAGGGCTTCTCTGGAGCTATTTCCATGGTTCCATACACTAAAGATTTGGATGTAAAGGTGGGAAGGAGAGTGGTGCGCACTTCCATATTGTCCTTCAGGAAGACCTCACAAACATGATCATACATTGCACCACATGTCAAAGTTTTAGCACAGGCATGACACTCCGGACCTTATGAGGTACCTTGCCCCACCCTATTGGACCATTCCGCTAGCTACACATAGATTATGCTGGCACGGGAGAAAGATGCAATGGATCGAGGTACTTGATTATTATTGTCTGCCCCTTCTCACGGTGGGTCGAGGCAGGTCCTTGTGCACACCGGGATGCCAAATGTTCTGCTAAATTCCTTGTCCATTAAGTGTGTGTGATGTGCTAAGGTCTGATTACGGCACACATTTTATCAACAAACTCTTTAAAGAGATCACCGCGCTACTTGTGGAGAGGATCAACTGTCTGCTCAAGATCAAACTATTTAAGCTCTGCACCACATTGAAAAAGAATTGGGTGCACTGCTTGCTCTTGGCCCTCTTCAGTTTTCTGCACACAACCTAGAAAGGGCCACCATCTATCACCCCATGAGGTGGTAACTGGTTGGAGGATAAACGCGCCCATATACCTAGTCATCCCAGTAGAGGAATTTAAAAGAGTATTTGACAACACTAACATGTGCCATTAAGTGCATCTCACAACAAATTGCACCGCCCCGTACGGAGGACATAACAGACACAAAGCAGTGGGAAGTTTCAAGCCTATCCAACCACTCCTCCCCGGAGAAATGATCTATGTGCATAGGTTTGTCAGAAAGTGGAACAACCCTAGATTTCATGTCCCATACAAGGTCATTTTCTCAAAACCCTCTAGTTGTAAAAGTAAAGGGGCCCGCTATTATATTCATCTTTCAGATTTATGTAGGGCACCCCCAACCAGTACATGGCCACCCTTGAGTACCCAAATCCCTGCTCTCCCACCGCAGTGCCAGCGATCAATTTAGCCAGCTCATATAGTAAACTAAACAACTAGCAAATATTTGAGTATCTAATAAAATTAGAATAACACACGCCCATTATTAAATAAACATTTATAAAAATGCTCTTTTTCTTTTCTCTACTTCTCCTCCTTTCTTACTATCTCCCCTTCTCTCCCTCACTACTTTCCCCTACTATCTCTATCTCTGCCTTAGTCCCCCTCCTCTTTTATCTTTCGCCTTCCCTTCGTCCTTTTCTTCCTTTTTGTGTGCATTATTTCTTCTTTTCTGAAGAAACAATGGAACCAGCATTATCAGATACATCTTTATATATTAAAAAGAATGTTAGCTATCGAACTGTCCCTAGATATTCATATTCATACACTTGTGGATTGCATTTTAATGCAGCACTGATTGCCATTTGGATGATTGCATAGTAACAGGTATATCAAAACAACAAGTGCACTTGTATATATTAGTAACAAAATTAGCATAATATTAGAACACCTTTTTCCATTCATTTAAAAAAATGTTTTGTATGACATAAGCATTTATGACGACATTAGTAGTGGAAGTGTTGTTAGCAAATCCCTAGAATTACATAAAAGGAGGAAATGGCAAGCATGAAGGGCGAAATATGACGCCTACCACGTTCTTGGCCTAGATGCCATTGAGGATGTACGACATCCGGAAATGTCAAACAGCTGGTACACAGACATGAGTGTGGTAGTGTCATGATGCCCGCTCCCGGGGAGCCGGTTCAAGCCCTGCGTCCCCGAAAGCGGACATCCAGTCCCCAAGGAAGGACCCAGCAACCCCATATAGGGGCCCTTTGGACAGTGTCCTGGCGCCTATGGCGCCAGGCTCATAAAAGACATCAGTCCTGGAGCCAGGCTCATTATGGGAGTGCTTGGGTGCACTTACCTGATGCAGACCATGCTGCAGGATCCAAGCCTCCTTGAGGCCTGAAAGGAACTACTTTACCTGTGGGACTAATTTACCATCCAGGCGTGGTCGGGGAAGGATACATACCTGATTGGAGGAAGGATACATACCTGGAACTTTTTCCAAGGCTATTTAAACCCCACCCGAACAGCCACACGTGCTTCGCGTTGTTCTGCATCTAGCAGCTGGACACTCACCGTGTCTGCTCCTGCATCCTGACTTCTGCCATGCCTGCCAGCATCCTGGATCACCTGCAAAGGAAGAGAAGAAGAGAACAGAAGAAGGAAAAGTCCTTACCTGCTAAATCCGCATCCCGGAGACATCTCGCCGACAATCCTGAAAAGGAAGACTTTAATTTAAAAGCTCATCGCATCGATCGCTGCAGCTCCGCATTCCACTCACCTTTACAGGGCGCCTCCATGTTCAGCAGCGATCATCCGGATTCGCAGTCACGCCCCAGCGCCTAGGGAGAAAAAGACCAGAACAAAAGGTGAGAGAGAGAAGGGAATAAGGAAAGCTAAATCTCCATGTTAAGACTTACCTGTTGATTCAGTCCCTCTTCATTTCGGGTCCGCGCCACATCCTGGCATTTCCGGACCCCGGCCCCTAAGGGGAAAAAAAGACATCAGCGTTAATGAGCGAATGAAAAGACATTATCAAAAAACGCTCATTAAAGACTTACCTGATTTCTACAAGGATTTCCCCTCTCATCTCGGGTCGGTGCCTGTTCCCCGGCATTCCGTACCCCGGCACCTATGGGGAAAAAGACACTAGCATTAGTACATTAATGCATGGACAAAAGGGGAACCTCTTATCAAAAAACTTACCTGGAAGCCAAGCAAGTTTCGTTCTCACCAATCCGAAAATCCAGTGAAGTAACTGGATACCAACGCGCCCCTGCATCAGAAGCAGGATGGAGAGCTTGTCCTTCCAGACCCTAAGGTGAGATGCTACGAGAAATCACAGAAGGGTTTCGAGGAGGGTGAGAGGGGGAAGTGGAGGGCTGATTGCATTACCCCGCAGACAGTTAATCCCCTATTTTCGCCCACAGAAGGATACTTCTGCGAGCCAGACAAGCCAGATTTGGGGGCCCGATCCAGTCCGTCTTCCGAACCCTGCGCTTCACCTTAGAAGAGGTCACAGCAGCACGAACCAGGCCAGCGCCTCCGTGGGAGTCAGGTGAGCATAACAGAACGCAAAGCCTTCCTACAAATTCCTAACCAGGCGCTATGGAAAGTTCTAAGACTGTCAGTTGGCCCAATTACTGGGGGAATTACGGGCCGAAGTACATGCCGCTCGTCAAGAGACTAATGCCCTCAGGAGGGAATTAATAATATCAAAGGAAAGAACTGATGACCTGGCCAGACAGCTTTTGCAAGGTCAAGCTGGGCAAACTCCTCTACCCGGTTCCGGAGGGAACCCCGCTCCTGTGGTTTCCAGTAACCCTGTGCAGATTAATCTACCTGGAAACATGCCGCTGGCCCCACCCGAACGCTTTGCTGGGGACCCCAAATGATTCGCCGTATTCATGAATCAGTGTCGTTTGCACTTCCTATGCAGACCTGGGGCCTTCCTAATGATCAGACCAAGGTAGCCTTTGTATTGTCATATCTCAGCGGCTGCGCTGCCGATTGGTCAGTTCCACTGGTTACTCAAGATGACCCGATTCTCTGTGATTTTCAAACGTTTCAAGCAAGCATGGAAAGGTTATTTGCTTGACACTCTCAGGGGCAGGCTCTGGATGACAAACTTCTATCCCTGCGACAGGGCAATCAGGACCTCCTATCCTATATTGCAACCTTTAATAGACTAATTGTGGAAACGGGATGGCCAGAGGATAAAAGAGTCATGTTGTTTTATCGAGGCCTACGCGGAGAACTTAAAGATGTCTTAGCCCAAGTTGTAAATCCGCCCCAAGAATGCACAGAGTATATAGACTTAGTGGTCCAATTGGATCACAGACTTCAAAACAGAAAAGCAGATCGGTCCAGGTTTGAGACCCGGGTGTTGGTGAAGACCCATGCTAATCCCAAGGGAGTTGATGTCTCTGAGCCTATGCAAATTGGAGGGGTTAAAGGACCCTTAACTCAAAAGGAACGTGAAAGGAGGCGGCAGTTAAAATTATGTCTTTATTGTGGGAATTCTGGACACTTTCTACGAGATTGCCCGGCAAAACCGCCCCGAAAGGTGGTAGGAGCCACTGATAAAAACCATGAAGACTCTATTTCGGGAAACGACTCCGCCCGACAAGTGTAGGGGTCCGCTTGCCGAGCTTGAAAACTAACTCTCAGACCTCGCATTTCATTGTGCCAATGGTTCTCGTAGATCCAGAACAGCCTAAGCGGTTGCATGCAATAAAGGCATACATCGATAGTGGGGCTATTGGAAACTATGTGGATCGTGAATTGGTCGCTAGGATTAACCTCCCTCTCCGTCCTAAAACCAGCAAAGATGTCATCACCACAGTCGATGGAACTGAAATTGCCTCTGGACCGGTAACACATTCCACTACTGAGGTGACTCTTATTGGTCCCGACGGCCATCGGGAGGGTGTTGTGTTTGATGTAATCAAGGCTCCACAGTTTCAGGTTATTCTTGGAATCCCTTGGTGAGAGACACATAATCCTCAAATTGATTGGCGAGCTAAGAGAATAACCTTCCCGGATTGTACACAAACCTGCTACCCAGAAAACCTGAAGATTAATCTAGCATCTGTAACCTCTGCCTCCATGCAACTACCTCCGGAATACCAAGACTTTCAGGACGTCTTCCAAAAGGAACAGGCCAACACGTTACCTCCTCACAGATCGTACGATTGCCAAATCGATCTGGGACCCGGTGCACAACCCCCTTGTAGCAGGATTTATGCCCTTACCGAACCTGAGAATCTGCATTTGAGACAATATTTGGATCAATACCTAGCTAATGGTTTTATTCGCCCGTCAAAGTCCCCGGCATCCTCGGCTTTGTCCTTCGTGCCCAAAAAAGAAGGCGATCTTAGAACTTGTATCGATTACCGCGCATTGAACCAGATAACGGTTAAAAACTGTTATCCTCTGCCTCTGATCCCTGAACTCCTTGACCAGGTGAAGGACGCTTGCATATACACCAAGTTAGATCTCCGGGGGGCTTATCATCTGGTACGAGTTAAAGAAGGCGACGAATGGAAAACTGCCTTCCGTACTAAATACGGATTATTCGAGTACCAGGTGATGCCTTTCGGATTGTGTAACGCGCCGGCTGCCTTCCAATACTTCATGAATGATGTCCTTCGGGAACTCATCGATATTTGTGTTGTCGTATATATCGATGACATTCTGGTGTACTCCTCTTCGGAATCTGATCACAGAAAACACGTCAGGGCAGTACTTGAAAAACTGCGCCAACACAAACTATTTGCTAAATTGGAGAAATGTGTTTTCCATACCACAGAAGTCGAGTTTCTAGGTTTCATCCTGACACCCAAAGGAGTCCGAATGGACTCAAGAAAAGTGGATGCCATCCTCAAATGGCCATCACCTAGCTCTGTAAAAGGGGTTCAAAGCATGCTCGGTTTTGCCAATTTCTATCGCAGGTTTATCCCGTAATTTTCACGCGTGGTACAACCCATTACTGCACTCTTGAGGAAAAATAAACATTTTGAATGGTCTGAAGAAGCCGAGCAGGCCTTTCAGGATTTAAAAGCTAAGTTTACCTCCGCACCTATATTGAAACACCCACGTCCAGATCTCCCTTATGTCGTCGAGACTGACGCATCCAGCCTAGCCATGGGAGCTGTCCTGTCCCAAAGAGATCCCGAAACCAACCAACTGCATCCCATAGCATTTTGGTCCAGAAAATTCTCGGCACCCAAGGTTAATTATGCAATCACGGACAAAGAACTGTTAGCCATTAAGTCCGCTTTTAAAGCCTGGCGGCATTATCTGCTTGGCGCTCGACATACCATCACAGTGATCACTGATCACCGGAATTTACAGTATTTGAAAACCGCCAAGGCTCAGTCATCACGACAGCTCCGATGGGCTTTGTTTTTCGCTGAATTTGATTTCGTGATTACCTATCGACCTGGCTGCAAGAATGGCAAAGCAGACGCCTTATGACAAATTTGAATGGGAGAATCTGATACAAACTCAGAACCAGTACCAATAATTCCCGAACGGAGGATTCTAGGCATGACTTTGTTACAGACGCTTGAAGACATTCAAGCCAGAGTGAAACAACTCCTGGACCCTACAACCTTACAGAATTGGATACAAAAGGGATCAGACTTTACCATAGATAATGGTTTACCTTATTTCCAAGGACGCTTATTCCTGCCACATAAGGAATTACACGAACTAGTTATTTCCGGTTATCATGATGCATTAATAGAGGGACACCCCGGTATTGCCAAGACAGAGGAAAAGGTGAAACGACAATTTTGGTGGCCCTCTTGGCGAAAAGATGTTAAATCTTTTGTGATGTCCTGTGGTGTTTGCGCCCAAAATAAAAGTCAAAAGAAAAGACCAGCCGGTCTCCTTCAACCTCTAGACATACCGCCAGCACCCTGGCACACCCTATCAATGTATTTTATTACGGACCTGCCTCCTTGTTCGGGGTACAATACTATTCTGGTAATTGTGGATTTGTTTTCCAAAATGGCCCACTTTATTCCTTTGAAAGGTTTACCTTCAGCTTCTGTCCTAGCCAAAGAATTCCTCGAAAATATTGTTCGGCTACATGGATTCCCATCTATACTAATCTCTGACCGGGGAAGCCAATTCATTTCCCACTTCTGGCGCAAATGTTGTCAAATGGCGCAGATCGATGTAAGATTATCGACCAGTCACCACCCTCAGACCGATGGTCAGACCGAGAGGACAAATCAGACCCTTGAGCAATACTTACGGTGTATGTTACAGCAATCTGAAAGCAACTGGAAAGACATTCTTTGGATAGCTGAATATGCATATAATAATTCGGTACACTCTGGAACTGGCCACAGTCCTTTTTATACTTTGTTTGGGCATCACCATCGAACCTCAAACCTTGACTCACCTCAGAACCTCGGAATGCCTGCAGTAGAACATCTGCATTCTACAATTACCCAAGCCTTCAAAGAGGCAACTACGCATTTACAACAAGCCAAGAGAAAATACAAGGAGAATGCTGATCTACATCGGAGTGAAGCACCTCCGTATCAGATTGGGGATCAAGTGTGGTTAGCTACCAGACATTTATCACTCAAAGGGCCTCAAACTTTTAACCCAAAATATCTGGGACCTTATTCAATTACGGCAATAATTAACCCAGTGGCTGTTAAACTTGATTTACCAGCTAGTATGCGAATTCACCCTGTTTTTCATGTGTCACTTCTGAAACCAGTGGTACCTGGAACCCGACTACTCAAACCTCCAGAACCTATTCTAATAGATGGGGAGCCCGTATTCGAAGTGAAGAACATTTTAGACTCAAAAATGTTTATGTCAAAACTGTTCTACCTAATTGATTGGAAGGGGTACGGACCTCAGGAGAGGTCGTGGGAACCCAGCGACCATGTGCATGCACCTCGATTAGTCAGGAAATTCCACCGACTCTTCCCATACAAACCAAAACCCCCGGAGGGAACAACCTTGGGAGGGGCCTTGGGGGGGGAGTGCTGTCATGATGCCCGCTCCCGGGGAGCCGGTTCAAGCCTGCGTCCCCGAAAGCGGACATCCAGTCGCCAAGGAAGGACCCAGCAACCCCATATAGGGGCCCTTTGGACAGTGTCCTGGCGTCTATGGCGCCAGGCTCATAAAAGACATCAGTCCTGGCGCCATAGGCGCCAGGCTCATTATGGGAGTGCTTGGGTGCACTTACCTGATGCAGACCATGCTGCAGGATCCCGGCCTCCTTGAGGCCTGAAAGGAACTACTTTACCTGTGGGACTAATTTACCATCCGGGCGTGGTCAGGGAAGGATACATACCTGATTGGAGGAAGGATACATACCTGGAACTTCTTCCAAGGCTATTTAAACCCCACCCGAACAGCCACACGTGCTTCGCGTTGTTCTGCATCTAGCAGCTGGACGCTCACCGTGGCTGCTCCTGCATCCTGACTTCTGCCACGCCTGCCAGCATCCTGGATCACCTGCAAAGGAAGAGAAGAAGAGAACAGAAGTAGGAAAAGTCCTTACCTGCTAAATCCGCATCCCGGAGACATCTCGCCGACAATCCTGAAAAGGAAGACTTTAATTTAAAAGCTCATCGCGTCGATCGCTGCAGCTCCGCATTCCACTCACCTTTACAGGGCGCCTCCATGTTCAGCAGCGATCATCCGGATTCGCAGTCACGCCCCAGCGCCTAGGGAGAAAAAGACAAGAACAAAAGGTGAGAGAGAGAAGGGAATAAGGAAAGCTAAATCTCCATGTTAAGACTTACCTGTTGATTCATTTCCTCTTCATTTCGGGTCCGCGCCGCATCCTGGCATTTCCGGACCCCGACCCCTAAGGGGAAAAAAAGACATCAGCGTTAATGAGCGAATGAAAAGACATTACCAAAAAACGCTCATTAAAGACTTACCTGATTTCTACAAGGATTTCACCTCTCATCTCGGGTCGGTGCCTGTTCCCCGGCATTCCGTACACCGGCCCCTATGGGGAAAAGGACACTAGCATTAGTACATTAATGCATGGACACAAGGGGAACCTCTTATCAAAAAACTTACCTGGAAGACAAGCAAGTTCGGTTCTCACCAATCCGAAAATCCAGTGAAGTAACTGGATACCAACGCGCCCCTGCATCAGAAGCAGGATGGAGAGCTCGTCCTTCCAGACCCTAAGGTGAGACGCTACGAGAAATCACAGAAGGGTTTCGAGGAGGGTGAGCGGGGAAGTGGGAGGCCGATTGCATTACCCCGCAGACAGTTAATCCCCTATTTTCGCCCACAGAAGGATACTTCTGCGAGCCAGACAAGCCAGATTTGGGGGCCCGGCCCAGTCCGTCTTCCGAACCCTGCGCATCACCTTAGAAGAGGTCACAGCAGCGCGAACCAGGCCAGCGCCTCCGTGGGAGTCAGGTGAGCGTAACAGGTAGGGAGACAAACAGCAAATGGCAGCTGCTATGTCTGTCACTAATCCCACACGCCCCAGGCGTACCCAAGATATTAGTACCACAGGAAGTACCAACTATAGAGGCACAGTGCCTAGTTCATCTTGCGCTATGTAGGATCAAATGCACCTTCCCGGCACACAGAGTACAACTAGAGCTTGTCGATCCCGACCCTCTGTAATGTAACGACAACCCAAGAGACATTAAATGCCTGCAGCAGCCATACTTGGTCATTGAAGAATTCAAATATACAAACAGCAAGTGGCATGAAACCACACTTACTTGTCTGGCAGAAGGACTATTAGGATACGAGAAGGGACTCCTGGCTCGAGTGGAAGCAACATGCGCACAAATTTGGACAGAGCACATTGCAAAACTGACCTGGATTGTGGCGATAGAAAAACCAGGGAAAGTGCACTGCGAAGAAACATATGAACATTGCTTTCAAAGTGAAGAAACTGTCTTTATCGGTTTGAATGTGAAGTGTAACAGGACCCTCCTCATCCCAAATCTGAAGAGGGGGCACAGCAGCTGTGATGGGTCTGGGTCTGTGGCCATCAAGCGTAGTTGCACCTCCCACCATCATGGAGGGGCTAATGTTCACTGGCCATGCTGCACTCAGCACTACTAGTAATCCAAGAAGAACACTTGAAAGGGGGGCAAATATCTGACACAGCCCCAGCAGTTTCTCCTGCGTTCAAGGAACAGAACCCGGTGCCACCACCAGATACTCCATGGAAAAATCCAGTATGAGAAACTGCCGAAGGAAGAAGAGATCATCAAACTATCTGTCAAAAGACTTGTTGAAGAATACAGATTGTTCAGCTGAGCTGAGCCTTTCTGTGCCTTGCTCCTGCTACCCGGTGTACAGGCAGCAGCTCATGCGAAATGGCTGCAATGTCATAAAGGTCGAGCTGCACACCCAAAGGTTGATGATGATACAGAACTGCTACATCCTCGATATGTTGACGGCAATGCAAGGGGGCGTGTGCTGAAAAATAGAAGATTTGTGTTGTACATTTGTGCCTCCCGAAGATGCGGAAAATTGATCATTGCCTCACATAATAGCAGCAACACACAGTCTGGGAGTGCACATGATGAAAGAAACTGGAATCCAAGGGAATTATTTATTTGGAATTATTTGGTTTGATGTCACCTGCGATTCGGCCCCATCCTGATTAGGAGCCATTGTGAAGATGTTGGTACCTGTCATTGTGTTCATCTTGGTCATCTTCTGCACCTGCCAGTGTGCCTAGTAACGCAATGATGATGATTTCAATTGGGGGTTTCAAAAGCACCTTGCAGTATAAAGGATACTGAAATACAAACTGACCATGCCATTCCTCAAATGGCCCCCATTCCCTATGGAGATGAAGTAGAACGCTTATGCCACACTATCATTGTCCCACCACATGACACTGTACATTATGAGGAGGTAATGGGTTGATCTAGCAGCAGAAAGGGGATGTATTTATGACATGCACACCCGGAGAATATGCACAAACAGGAGAAAGTTTGCGGTCAGTATGTAGGGCCTGGGTGCCAATAAAGGGAAGTCCACTGTATGAGCCTTCAGTGAGAAGGGAGAACAGACGCATGCGTAGGGGGGAGTTCCTAACTGTACAAGTAACAAAAGGGGGGAATGTTGGGAAGAAAATTAACCTATCCCACCCCTCCAGGTGCTTTAGGGTGAGGGGAATACCATGAGGAGGCCCGTGATGTGACAGGAGGGAGGGGGCATACCACAAGACCCTGCACGGCCATGATATTATGCAAATTGTAGACCGCTAGGGAGTTGGTTTCACAAACGATATTGATGAGCTTGAAGAAGGATTCAATTATTCTGGATATAATATTGGAGACCCTGAGGGATTCAATGATTGGGGGGGTAGCTATATCTGGTGGCTGGCTCTCCTGAACTAGCACACAGTCCAATATTGGAACTGTGGGCAGTATCAGGGTCTGTATCATTGCGTTTATGGGTGGTTCCAAATCATACGTAAATAAGGACCTCTCATTTGATAATTCCATCCCGATCGGTTGGAGCCCCAAAGCTTCCTTTTGAGATTGAAGGGTAACCCTTTCTGAATGCTCCCTAAAGTGCACCTGTGCTTCAGTAACAAGGGGAGGTTGCGGTATCAGGTCCTTAATTCCATCCTTATGCACTCTACCCTCAGTGACAGAGATCTGTTGCCTGTTTTCCAGCCTTAGAGCGGAGCCCTCTTTCGTTGCAAGTATCGATACCCCTTCCTCAATTTGCATAATTTCTGAAACGTTCTAGACTTTCTTCTAGACTTGCTTCCTTTTCCACTGTTTTATTAATTGTGGCCTCGTCTATAGATTTAATCCAATAACCCCTAATGTCTGAGGTTAAGGATTTTGATCGCTGATGTACGCAGACCAATTTAGTCTGGGTGTCAATTGTTTCTTAAAGGATTGCTTGTTTGTTAATGTTTCTCTACACATGTTGTCCTCCCCTTGATGCAGTAGTGGTTGTCTTTAGCGTATATGCGTAAGACATACCGATAGAAAGGTCAACAATGAAATCCCTTCTTACAAAAGCAAAAACAGAGAATAATCAGAGAACAATAAAAATAGAAGATAAAATGAGAGTATGGTCAAAATATATTAACCACACTACGTCAAAAAGACCCGTAGTTACCTCGTACTAAAGGTGATTTCCCACAAACTGTGATCGAATACAGAGATAAGTCGCACTGCACCGCCAAACAGCTAAACAGCACTCTAGGACGCACTCTCGGGTGCGGACGCATGGGAATCGGCTTTTGAAATGTTCTGGTGGCAAGGGGCGTGGCTTGAAAGTTAATTGCCTTTAAATCACTTTAAAAGTGCCCAAAGTCAGAAAGATCAGTAGATAAAATATAAAATATGCGTGGGTGAGGCAAATCCACTTGTTCAAGGAGAGGAGCACTTCATGTATAATCTCTGTACCTCACATCCTCAAACAGTCAAGGACAGCCTTTAAATCTCTTTAGAAGTGCCCAAAGTCAGCAATATCTCGCAGCTTCAGACAGTCCAGGAAAGTCAAATGCAAACAAACAGCACTCTGGGACGCACTCTCAGGTGCTAATAATGACCTGATCAGCAATACAGACTATCCGTTTCCACTTTAAAAAGGAAGCACCACCAGAAGCACAGTAAAGTAGGTCGCAAAAGAGCAGTTTGGGAAGACACTACTGCCAGGGAGCATTAGAGAGTTAGCAATCTTTTTGTTTTGGTGGAATCCATCTCCTCATGTCTTTGGCATCAAGGTGATCTGTCACTGCCTGCATAGTGCATAACTGGAGGTGGTCCATTCGGGGATGGACGCGCCCATGTGCTGCATCCCTAGAACGATGCTCTGCAACCTTTGGCTGGCCAGGTGTTTTGGACCACAAATGCCACAGTGCTTGCCGGCATAGTCAAATTTGAGGCATCATGGGAATCATAGTCCAAAACATAGTCCCAGGTTGCAGACCCCTACAGGGCCCTCCACCCCCTTTTAATTACTACAATTAAAACATCCATCAGCATTTTCTAATTTGTGTCATGTGATTTGTTTAGGACTGCTCATCACATATTGCATTTTTCAGAGGAAGGGAAGCCCAGCTGCTATATTGCTTGCATGGTAGGATTAGCAGCAGAGAGCTGCAATCAAGATCATGGAGAATTGTCCAACAAGACCTGGGAAAACTGACTGATTTACATTTGTAACATTGATTGTAAACCTATTGGTGGGGCTAACCAGCAGTAATAGAAATGACAACCTACAAAACGGCCTACAATTAGCCGTGGGAGCTGTGCTCAACCCACTCATCCATTCCCGCATATCATTCATGAGGCCAGGCCGCCTGTGCGTAACGGGCCAGCAACCGTTGCCTTGGGACTCATTGTCCTGGGCCTGATGACCTTCTTGCATGGTGTTCTAATACTTGGAGGGGTGCTCACTGTAATGGAATCATGTGTTAACATCCCGCAAAGCAGCCTGCACTAGAGCCCTCTGGCCTCTCACAAGGTGTTGATTTGCACCTTTTTTAGAGGGGAGATTTCTATATGGCTGGGATGCAAAAGCTGGCTAGCCCTGAATATTAGGGTGTCAAGTCTTGATAGAAAGGTCTCCTTAAAAGCCTGGATGGGAAAGTCTTTCGTTGAGTTCAGCTAAGTCAACAAGAGACACATGATACCGATCGGATCCAGTACACCTCCCAACACCTTACAATGCACAGTAATGTGGGGACAGTGCCCATGGTGGCCTGGTGGAGGGAGAGCGATGTGGTGAGTGGCTTGGTAGGCTTAGGCAGGGACAAGTCCATTCAGCGATTCTGTCTTTGAAAAAATACAACTGTTCACTTTGAGCTGCTCTCCCCAATCCAGCACTCGATAACTGCGCCCATGAAGAAGCCCCAATGCCCATCATCAATGGTGCCCTTCACACACAGATGAAAATAAAAACAAAATGCAAGGTGAGCCTGTTGATTAATTTGCAATATTGCCATGATCTGAGCCATCACTTGCGTAGCATCTACTGTCATGAGAAGTCCTGTTCAGCCCCTGATTTTGTGTTCCGGAGATGCATGTCGGGATCATGTGACCCTATTACGCAAGTCGGGATCATGTGACCCTATTACGCATGTCAAGCGTCATGATCTTTTTGGGATTTCCCACAAGTCTGAACCAGGTCCTGAAGACAAAGGAGAACACACTAGTTGTTGAACTGTTTTTTCAATTTGCATATATTTTCTCAACATGAATTTCGTCATCAATAAATCATCGAGTGCACCTCGATCAAGGGTGTTCAGGCCGGGGTGGTGGGTGTTGCAATTTCGTGGAGTTTCCAGGAGAGTTGTTGATGGTCCGAGGCATGTTGTGTGTTTACTTGCATGCATGATGAAACGAGCACCGGGGGTGGAGGGGTCCTGGGGGAGGGGGGGGGAGGTGAGAATACTGGCACGGACGAGGTGGGGTGCAGTGCTAGCCAGGCATGCTGTCTATGCATACTCAAGAATGTGCAAGTCTTTCTCCTAAGCATTGTACATAATTTAGTACAATTGCAACTGAAATTTCAGAAGTAAAATAAGATGCAACAAACATGAAGCAGCAATCTTAACATTTGGAAGAGGAATGGAAAGGACTTTAAGAGAAGAACAAAGAAAGTGGCGGCATAATGAAAAGGGAAAGGTAGAGCGTTCCAGAATTTGGGAGCAAGCAGACAAAAAGTGGAAATGCTGGTCAGTGGCGTAACGGGATTGACAGGTATACAAGCCTTGAGTAAGGCTTTAAGGCCTTTGAATCAAGCCGCTCCACATTTGTGTGCATTTGTATAGTGCAGAGGAGGGGCGGAACACAATTTGCATTTCTGCCGCCTTGCTTCCTCTCTGTCTTACAAATGCTCCAGCATGGATTTTCAATCGGGTGTAAATGCTGGAGATCTCTATGGAGTCTCTCTGCGTCATGCACCAGCATAAAGCAGGTGGACCCTAGAGGGATCCATTGTACATGCTGCCTGCCTTGCTTGCATGGCAGGCAGCATGTACAAATACAATTAAATGCTGCCCGACATGAGAACACGTCGGGCAGCTTTTTTTTGTAGTTGTGAACACTGCTTACCATGTATGCCGCCTTGTGCTCTGCACCTTTGCACCCCAACAGCAAATGATGAACATTTGCCAGCGGGGAGCCGCCCACGTCTATGTGAACACGTAATGGCTCCCCACTGCCAAATTACTCATTTGATTAAAATGAGCCCCAAGGACGATGGATACAGTGAGTAGAAATAAGGACAATTAGTGCACAGAGTGAGGCAGTGGACAGATTCAGAGAGAAGAACAAAGAAGAGAGTGAAGAAATATGGTGAGTGGGGACCTATTGTGGGGGAGGGAATCCATTGGGACATTTCAAGACTATACAGAGAAAAAACTGGAGAAAGCAGAAAAAGAGTGAGCATGAGGGGGGTAGGAAGGATGGGATAGAAGAACAAGACAGAAGTTGAACTAACAGGCAGATAGCAGATTTTTAAGGGGAGCAAGAACATGAGGGAGAAAAGCAAGAAAAAGAGATCAGGAATACTCTATTCAAGAGCAAATTAAACTGAGAATCAGAACATTTATAGATAATTATAATTGTTCTTTTATAACGTGCAAGATCGGGATTCGAACCTGTGTTGCTTCCAAGACAAATGCGCTGCCCCTGAACTATCCTCCCGGCCTACTGAGAAATGTACAGATGAGTTAGAAAGTTACAGATGTAGCATCTGGATATTGAAGTTGACCGAATGAGCAGCAGAAGAGATGCGAAGAACAGAGTGAGAGGGACCAAAGAGTACTGCACAATTGCATCTAGTAGACAAGCAAGGAAGAGGATCAACAGAAAAATTATAGCCCGTGGTGACGGACAGCCGGGAAAACTTGAAATGTAACCTTGGATGAATTTAAATAGATGGAATGTGTGAGCATTCCAAGACTTAACATTCGACAAACATTTATAAATAGAAACTGTGTGGTGGTCCTTACACCTGATCCTTCCCCCCCAATGGCATGTCATTCCTCCAACAGGATGATCACTAGGGGGAGAGGGGTAACCAAGGTGTGGGCATTACAGATAGGAAGGAGCATGTGGAGCTCATAGACCCTCATAAGTGGGAAGGCCACGGTAGTCAACCCCCATATCAAACTCTTCCAAAGTCAATGGAAAATGTCATAGTTTACAGTAAGGGCCGATGCAGGCGAAAGACACACTATACTGTACAGGAACCTATCCTCACAATGAAGAGGACTTTGTTCTTCCTCTGAGGCACCAAAATTGGCTTGGCCTTTGTCCTCATTGCAGGCACCTGTTAGGGAGAATTCTCATAAATGTGCTAATGTCCCTTACCTTTTGAGTCCCCCAGCAACTTTGCTGGATTTCTAGGACTTTAATTTTTACCTGGAAAGAGTATGAGCCTTTTTTCCCCATTCTTTCATGTATTTTGATTTCTGTTTTACTTTTGTGTTCTTTGGATATAGAGTTTTAGACAACTCCATAAGCATCATCTTTTTATTGTGTGTCACACAGCACCCTCAGTGCAGTGACACAGGGATATCTTTCAGACTTCCCATGGTTTAAATACCTTCTCTGGGACTAACTACTGTCTCCCAGTGAATGTTAAGTTAAAGTGACTTTGCTAGTCTTTTTAAATTGCTAGACCCAACACACAATGCCTTAAAGCATATTGCTGGAGGGAATACCTAGTATTCCCTATGCCTAGAAAACTCATGTAGGCCTCAAAGGCTACCCTACCCTGGTGGCAGTGGTATTACCATGATTTTCCCGACCGCAACCCGTTTAAATGCTCCGGTAGCTGAAATCCACCAGAGTCATGTTTTTCCGATCGACTTTTTTCTACATTTCTTTTTGGAAAGGTCCTTCTAGTGTTTGTCTCTGCGTGTCATGATGCCTACCCCCGGGGACCCAGACCAAGTCCAGCAACCCCGGAAGCAGGCATCAAGTTACCCCAAGCAAGCCCAACAACCCTGCTAGGGGCTATTTGGGTGCAGTCCTGGCGCCTACAGCGCCAGGCTCATAGATTTAAACTTACCTGATGCAGACCATTCTGCAAGAGCTCCAGGCCAAAAGAGGCTTGGAAGGGACTATTTTACCTAGGGACTATTTTTTACTCGGGTGGGGCTGGGGAGGAATACTTGCCTTGGACTACTTTGGAGGCTATTTAAACCACGCCAGAAGAGCAGCACACGCTTCACGTTATTCTGCATCCAGCAGCGTAACGCTCACCGTGCCTGCAAGTCTGCATCCAGTCTTCTGCCACACCCGCCTCGAGTTTGGAGCTCCTAGAAAAAGGGAGAAAGAAGGAGAAAATGTTAGAACAAGAACAATACCTTTGATCCTTACCTGAATTCCCGATCCATCGCGCCTTCGAGCTGGAAGAAAGAAGTTATTTTATGCGCGTCGCCTCGCCTGCTGCAGCGCCGCGCTGAACTCACCGGCCTTCGCAGCATCTTCACATTCCACCACATCCTCCTGCATGTTCCCGCCGCACTCCGGCACCTAAGGAGAAGACAAGAACAGCAAGGTGAGCCAAGGGAATACACAGAGGAATACCCCCCATAGACTTACCTGATTTTACCACCGGGGTACTATTCCTCTTCACGGGTCGGCGCAGCTTCCACTGCATCCTAGCCGAACCCCAGCCCCTAAGGGGAAACAAAAGGACAGCAAGGTGAAACAAAGGGACTAACAAGGGGAACCCTCCTCACCACAAAAGACTTACCTGATCTTACCGCCGGAGGCATTATTCCCGAGACTTCATACTTTCTCTCAGCGCCTGAATAAGGTAGAAAGCAACAGGTTGCATATGGACATTATTTTATCGAACTGTGTTGGATAATACAAATCCTTACCAGAATATTACCCGTTGCCACGAGGAACTCTTCAATAGGGTCAAGCTGCAACCTGCAAGGAATCAGACAAGAGTGAATGTCAGGCATTTGAACTCTTACGAAATACATACTTACAGCGTCTTGCCGGGGATAAAAGAGTCAATATTGCCCTGATACTCGCCTATTCCTTCGAGCCAGTGAATCAACTGGTTATCTACGTGTCCGTTCGCTCAATGCAGGATGGAGAGCTCATCTTTTCAAATCATCAGGTGAGACTATAAGAGGGGACATCCAAGGTGATCAGTGGGGAGAACAGCGGGGTGGGGGGATTTACGCTCAACTCCACGGGTGGTTAATTCACTTTCTCCATTTGCAGAAGAATATTCCTATGGGCCAAGCAAACAAAGCTAGGTGGGCCAGTCTAGTCCGTCATCTCGGCTCTACACGTCACATTGGTGGAGACCGCAGCAGTCCAGTCAGATCGACGCCTCTGTGGGTGCCAGGTAAGCGTAACAGAACGCAAAGCCAACCTACAAATTCCCACCCGGGTGTTATGGATACCTCAAAGACTGACCAATTGGCCCAATTACTAGGGGAACTGAAGGCTGAAGTGCATTCCGCCCGTCAAGAAACCAATGCCCTTAGGAGAGAACTGATTTTGTCAAAGGAGTGAACTGATGACCTTGCTAGTGTAAGCAACTTCAATTCAACACTACAGCTAAGTCTATGCCTAGTCTGGGATGCTGATGGAAGCCCTTATGGATGTATTTTTATGTCCAGTTCATTTAATCTGGATTTACTCCTTATATGACACCCCTCTCTCAGAATCCCCCCGGCCCGCTGAGCCAAGAAGTAGGTTTGTTTTGCAAATTTAAAAGGTTTATTTGAAAATGAAACAATATATATATATATATATATATCACACTTTTATAATAAATTAATGTTTGATAGCACACTTGTGAAGATGATAGTGATCAACAATGGATAATGTTACGGTGGTACACTCTTTTTGATGGCTTAGAAGTGATACAGAGAGGATAAAGTAGCTGAGAATGCTTTTATGACTTCAAGGACAATGCAATGATGAATGAAAATGCAGTACAGAAAATAAACTTGATATGACTTCAACAAAAGACAATGTAATCACTTTTCTTTGACAATTCACCCCCCCCCCTCTATGCAAGGTAAAGAGATGGGAGGAAAGCACACAGTTCTCAGGAATGCAATCAAATATAATTCAGTTCCCCCCTAGCAAGCTTAGAGGAAAACAGGTAGAAGTTTTAAACACAGGCAAGATACTTTGATGTCGTTGCAATTAACTGAAAAATATGCTAAAATTGCTTTTAATTCCCTATAGGAGGTTCCGGGTGGGTGAGAGATACTTTAAATTAATGCAGGATCACTTTAGCAATGCTTTATGAATGATTGTCAGGTTGCACACGAATTTCAGCAAGGAAGGCAAGGACAAATATTTTTACACGTGGCTGAAATTAAGCAAAATGTCAAATTGCGACAAATTTAGTCGTGTGCGTCGAGCGCAATTACGGAGGCAATATAAGAAGTCAGTTCTAGGTTCGTTGGAAAGCTTAGAATCTTAGCTTTAAATGACAGTTAAAACGCGCTCCTAGCACAAACGGTTCCGGAGATACGGCCGATTTAGTAAAGGTAGTTTTTCGGATTTTAAATTTTAAAGCTCAGAATGACAGATGACAGATTTCAGTTTTAAAGATGACAGAATGACACGATTTTAGGAGGCAGTTCTAATAGGCTAAAATAGTTTGGATTAGATTATTTTAAACTAAGAGATTGGTTTTGGCACAGTGCTAGCTGGGTACTCACACTAGATTTTGGACAGGAATGCGACTTCGTCACCGATCGGGTCAGGATTGGCTGGACTTCAGCTAGCAGTTCTTCACAGCGATCTGGTCTCTGGTTCTCTCTGGTTCCAGATACAGCACTGCTTTCTGGATACTGCTACAGGTTCTTGCAAAAGTTCTTGGCAAAGAATTCAAACAGCTTGCCCGGCTGTTGAATAGTTTGGTTGGTTTTGAGGCCTGCTGAAGAGGATTCAGCTTGTGGATTCAGGCCTCTCTGCTACACATTCTGGAGTTAATTTCTGGTCTCTGGAGATTGATGGATTTGAAGTCTGGATCTTTGGATGTGAAGTCTGAAGTCTCCTGGCAAAGCGTCCCGCAAGAAAGTGAAAAGTGAATGTCCCTGCCTGGGTTTCAATGTTCCTTTTATATGTTTTGAAAATGGGTGTGTGCCTGGGCCTAGCTAAGCCTGCCCCTCTCACTTATCATTGGCCAAGCTTTCCTCTCTCCCTTGATTGGGGGAAAGAAATGGAGTGTCAGAGTGATACTGTAGGTTTTATGGTCAGAGGAACCTCCCCTTGTCAAATTGCACACAAATCTATTTCTGATCCAAAAACATATTTATCTATGTACCATTTTTCTAATATTATTGGTCCAGTTAACATATTTTCTGTAGCACCAAACCATACGATCCCTGTCTTTGTACGATGTCATGTCCACTTATGACAGAATTCTCCCCTTTTCATCCAGATAATGACCTCTAAACCTTTCCAGATTTTACACAAATGTGCACCAGGGATATGGGTTTCAGATGATAAAGTGTCAGATTTTTAACATGCATACATTTGGAGTAACAACCTTTTTTTCCGCTACTATCCCCAAGAACATCCCACAGGGTCCTAACACCTCTTAAAATGTGCACAGAAAAATTACAAGAATGATGATGTTATTTATATAATTTTGACAAGTCCGCACTATGAATTATCCATCTTTTTAAAATCATGCTCTGGCCCCAAAGGGGTGTGGTTTTCCAAAGCACATGGTGGAATTTCTGGTTTATCCACTTCCCCAAGCTCAGCTTGCTCTCACAGGCACTGCCCCTCCCAGTTTCTCCCAAGAGGAAGCCATTTTACGACCCCCCCAATATAACATTTGCCTGAGCCAGGGCAGGGCTTTGTTCCATTTCCTGCAGTCCCCAGGTGCTCCTCTCCTAATCCAATCAGAGAGGTGTCATCTCCTTTTGGCAGGGGCAGCAGAATGCAGCCAGGCCTGGGAAGAGTTGTTGAGCCAGTTCAACTCCTGTCGGGGGTAGTTGTCAGGCAGAATTCAGCTAAATGTCACATTAGTTCCCAGTTTTCTACATTCAAATCCAACTTACAATTTTTGCACATGCAGCTAGAATGCTGATTCTAAGTTCAAAACTATGACATTTAAACAATTGCAACCTATGTGACACTCACAAGTAGGTCACTCATTTATTCTAAACATTTCGATTTTAGTGCCTTTAAACCCAAATTCACTTTAGCTGCTGACATCCCCAGCTATCTTTTATATATACATTAAATAATTACTTCCTTCAAGTCATTTCAGAATATAGTTTTACATTGTATCCACCTCTTAGCAAGTCTTTCCTTGGCCTGGTTTGGGTTCATTTGTTCAGTTTTACACAAAAGTCTGGTGGTTTTAAAACGCCGGCTTTCTGATAGTGGTGAGCACCAATATTGCATCCATTTTTGACATTAAGAAAATGAATTCCCCACAGTTCTGGGTTGCTTTTGGCAATTAGCATTGCCATTCCCAATGGTTTCAGGCTACTGTGTGTGTAGCCCAATGGTGGTTTTAGGCAGTGCCCTCCTGTGCTCACAACATAGGCAAAAATGGGTGGCAGCCTATTCTTCATGTTTTCCCTGTGCACTCTCTGGGGAGTTCTGGCCATCATGATGTTTTCAATGCCAGTAATGCACAGTTTTATGGTAGGGCTTGGATGCATGGGTAAAAACATCCCACAAGCCCCCCTCTTGCGATGGCCATTCTGATCTTTCACTGATGGAACTCGCAAGATCTGGGATGTTCGCCTCATCTTTTTCCAATTCCGTAGATGGCACAGTTCAGCATCTTTTCCTCCCTCCAGTCGATCAATCAGTTCTCGTTGCTGGTCCTGATGGGAGGATTGGGCGGTACCCCGGGCCCCTCGGATCTTCGCTCCCGGGTCCCCAGGTCGCCTTCCGTGGTCAGTCTCCAGGTTTTCTTTCTCCTAGGACGACAAAGCAAAGCGGCAATACACATTCCTAGACATTTTTCCACCACTATTGATGGTGTGGTGACCATATACATTTTATACATCCGAATACATTTTGCAGTCTGATTTTAAAACAAGATATAACAGGGAACATTTGCATGACGTTACTATATTTTTGATGTGTGGGATATTTTAGGGTTGGAACTGAATTAATCTGGGGCGGCCCCCTCTGGGATTCCAGAGGATTCCTCCAGTCGTTGCAGAGTGTGCCTGGGATGGCAACACTTTAACTGATTTATATGGACCCCTTCTGCCAAACTGCCTTTGGGGATGCGGATCTTATACGCTACTGGGGAGACCTTGTCTATAATTTCAAACGGTCCCTTCCACGTTGGGAAAAATGTTCGCTGTTTGGCCTGGTTCCTTTAGAAATTGTATAGATAGACCCGGTCCCCCACAGTATATTCCTTCCTGGTGGTCTTCAGGTCGTAGTGGGTTTTCATGCTATCAGCTGATCTTTCTAGATTCCGCTGAGCATAGGCAAAAGCATGCAAGAGGTGTTTCCTTAAATTCTCCACATACTCATGGGTTGTGGAGGCATTTATCAACGTCTGCTCTTGGGTCCTGTAGAGCAAATGCTGGGGAAGCACCATCTTGCGTCCGGTCATCAACTCAAATGGTGACATTTTGGTTGCAGAGGAAGGGGTAGATCTGATGGCCATTAGGACCAGAGGTAATCGGATATCCCAACTTGGCCCAGAATCTGCCACAAACTTTTTTAATATGCTCACAATGGTTCGGTTGTATCTCTCTACTTCTCCAGAAGAAGCTGGCTGGTAAGCAATGTGTAGCTTCCTTTTAACCCCCAGTATCTCCCACATCTTTGTCATTACCTCACTGGTGAAATGGCTACCTCTGTCTGACTCAATCCTTTGAGATAGACCAAAACGGGAAAAGCTGTGGTTAATCATCAGGGCAGTTGCTGTTTCTGCCTTGCAGTTTGGGGCTGGGAGACATTCCACCCACTTGGTAAACAAGCATGTGACGGTCAACATGTACTTGTTTCCTCTAGACGAGCGAATTACAGTGCCTACGAAGTCGATTTGCAAATCTGACCATGGCAGTGCCATCCCCCTCTTTTGGAGAGGCGCCCGGTGTGTGAGGGATGTTGGCTGAAATTGTGCACACACAAGACACCCCTTCAAGTATTGGTCGAGGTCCTGCCCCATGTGTGGCCAGTATGCAACCTCTCTTAAGATTTCCAGTGTTGTGTGAAACCCCCTATGACTGGCGGAGGCCGCATCATGGGCGTGACTTAACATCAGTCTTCGGAATGAGGTAGGGACCACCCACTGATCATGGCCAGCTTGGGATTTCCTTACCAACAAACCGTCTTGGATTCAGAACCTTTTTGGACATTTCATCAACACTCTTAGGTCCTCTTTCCCAATGTAATCGGTATCCTCAGGGGAAAGCTCTCAGGGTCCTCAATGTGTTGGTAAAACTTACCAATTATTGGATCCCCCTTCTGAGCTGTAATTAAATCAGCATCAGGGGTCTCCTTACTCCATTGTGCAGTTGAAAGATCATTGTGAGCATTTGTCTGGGACCTAGTGATAGCAGTGACCTGGATTTCCCCCAACAGGGACTCAATCTCTATTAGATCCCCCTGGATGGCCCCGGTTTTGGCCAGCTGATCAGCTAAGTCATTTCCAGTTTTGTCTGGTCCCTCTACTTTGGAATGACCCTTGATCTTTTTCCAGTAGATGGTCATCCCATTCGATGTGACCAGATCATCAATGTTTTGAATTAACTTCCCATGTTTCAAAGGTTTGTTATTAGCACATAGCATGCCTCTGGTTTTCCAATTAACAAAGTGCTCCACGAACCCGTTCCGTACATAATCCGAATCTGTGATTATGACCAGTTTGTGGAGTTTATTTTGGACAGCAGTGAGGATTGCTTGATGCACAGCCATCAATTCTGCCACCTGACTACTTCGGGGACCAATTTTGTATCCAGCGGATGTTCTGGGGACTCCTTCACCCATGCATTCCCTACGCCGGCCACCAGTTCTTTCTCCCCGTTGTTGTCAACATGGCAAGAGCATCCATCCACATAGACAGTGGGCATTCCCTCACACTTGTCTTCTTCAAAGACTTTGTGTGGGGAATTAAGGTATGCCTCCATGTTGTCCTTGATTTTTTAGACTTTCGTCCTCGAGACAGTTTTCTCTGGCACAATCATGCAACTCAGCCAGACCTTGCGCAAGGGGACTCTTCTTGTTTTGGCCATACCTGACCTCCACAGGAAAGCCTTCCATTGACAGAATCCAGGAAGTAATTCGGGAATTACTCACATTTCCGGCCTGGATTCTGTCACTTTGGAGATATTGCAGAGGCTGGTGTGGAGTCTCCACTATGATGTGTTCCCCCTGGATAAACGGGCGGTAATTCTTCAATGCCCACACCGTTTCCAGGAGTGCCTTCTCACAATTGTTGAATTTTTCCTCCAATGATGATAAAGTTTTGCTCGCATAGGAGATTACTTTATTGACCTTGTCATGCTTTTGGTATAATACTGCGGTCAAGCATGTATTTGAGAACCCTGTGTCCAAGAAGAACTCCTTGTTTTTGACTCGGTAAGTTAGGCAAGGCGCTTGTGAGAGACTTCTTTTGAGTTGCTTTACTGCCTCGGCTTGTTCTGGACCACACTCCCACTTGACCCCACCTTTCAACATATGGATCAGGGGTCTTGTGATCTCTGCGTAATCCTCAATTAACTTTCTACTGTAATTTGTCAGTCCAAGGAGGCTCTTTAGCTCATGCAGAGTTGTGGGGTCTTTTAGTTTCAGGCGTGCTTCCACTTTCTTTTCCTGGGGACAGAGACCCTCAGGAGTTATCTCATGCCCCAAGAAATTGACACGGGTCCTGCACCACTCTGCCTTTTGGAAAGATAGTTTTGCTCTGTCAACCCTCAACTGTGTCAGAACATAATGGATCTCCGCTATGTGTTCCTCCACAGTTGAGCTTTTGATCAGAACATCATCTACATAGGCCAGGTTACCCCTTTCACCCAAGTGGGGCATGGCCTTGTGTAAAAAGATATTAAATTAATTGCCGGAGTTGATGTATCCGAAGGGAATCCGGGTCCATGTGTACTGCTGCCCCCGAAGGTAAAGGCCAGCTTGTATTGGTCCTCCCTACTGACATGTACGGTCCAGTACCCATTGGTCAGGTCAGGAAGAAAGAGGACATCAGGACGTGTGGACCCGTTTGTTTAGCTTCCTTAGGTCAGCACAGAGTCTCCACTGGCCGTTCGGTTTTAAAATCCACAGCACCGGATTATTAAAGGTGCTGTGGACTGGACGAATTATCCCACAGGACTCAAGGTTTTTAATTATTTCTGTGAGGGACTCCATGGATGCGAGAGGCAAGCGATATTGCTTCACAAACACTGGTGTCATACCCGGGTCTGTGGGAATTGTTGCAGTATGGATTTTGGTGCGACCACAGTCATATGAATCCACTGCAAAGAGATACTGAAAATCTAAGAAAACTTGCTTCAACTTTTGCTTTTGCTCCAGAGTCTCACAGGCATCAGCTAGGTTGAATCTCTCTTCAACCATCTGCCTGAAGCCCATCTGAAGAGTCTGTTTGCCATTCCCATTGTGAAGGAGGAGCCAGTTCTCAAAAACCCCTCGCTCAACGAAGCGGAGCGGAGCGGAGTGGACAGAGTGTTTCCAGTGTTCCCGGTGGGTCCGGGGAGGTCCGGGAGCACCCCGCTCTGTGGAAGTAAAGTGGAAGGAAAGTGGAAGTAAAGGGTAACTCAGCGACGCAAAGAACCAGCCCGGAGCCCCGGAGCCCCACAGAGCCCCTGCAGATCGAAAGAACAATGCAGGGAGCTGGGGCGGGAGCGCTGGGCTACGACCAGCTGGAGGACGCTGAAAAGCAGCATCAAGAGGTGGCGGGAGCTCCATGAGAAATGGCGGAGCCGCCGGACTCACATCGAATCCTGCGGAGTAACAACAAGACTCTTTCCAAAGGAGAGCGGAGGACGCCGGTGAAAAAAGGTAAGATTCCCGTGCACCCCGCATCAAACTTGAAAACTCCTAAAGAGTTGACGCCCACCGCCACCCAACTCCAGTCCTTAGGAGTTGGCAGAAGGGGGAGGACACACCCCGGAATATCGATATGAACAAAGAGTCCCTTGAAACTGCTACAGCGCCCTCACGGATATTTGCCGCCACCCCGCAAAACCCCATGGACATCAGCAAGGTGGCGAAAATAGCGCAGGAACAGAGCACTGCTTCGGCGGGTGGTTCTTCAGTCCTGACTACCGGACTGGGACCCTCCCCTGGCCCTGTGCGCTAACACACGAGGTGGGAGGACTGAACTACCTAACATCTATAAGTCCCCAGAGAAGAACGTAAGGGACGCAGTACAGACACTGCCGAGTGAAAGACCGGTCATTGTAACTAGACCCCTAATTCACAGTACTAAAGACGTACAGATGGCGACAGATGGGAACAGAGATTTAAATGATAGCATCGGTGCACCTAGCCCCACACACACTGTAATCAGCTACTCAAACAACCAGCCAATAAGGAGAAAGGAGGGAAATGTGAGTTTGGAGACTAGAGTAGCACCGATTGACTGCATAACCAAGAAATCGAATCCTGACACAGGAGACTGGGTCGATCTTGGGTCCCCAGGACTTACGAATATGATGGACCCAAAAAAGTGCAATAAATTCAATGGCAATAAGCGCTATTATATTAAGCGCCAAAAGGGGAAAAAAACAGCCGTAAGCGCATCCTTAAACCAAAACCACCAAGATAATAAAATATCCACGCATCATCAGAAAAACCTCGGTACTACGGGGATAAACAAAGTTAAACGTACCCCAGTGGAAAAACCAGCAGCAGGGCCGGGAGCGCACCAAAAGCCTTGCATCCCAAATGCCCTGTTATCCTTCTTCAAGACCAAACAGAAGAAACGCAAACTAGAAACAGAGGACGAAATCACTGATGCGGAAATTCTAGAAGTGATAGAGGGGTCTCTCCCTTCGACAAAAGAGAGGAAAACGGATACAGATATGACAGACAGTGAGAGCAAAATCGGAGATGGTGAAAGGAGATCAAGAGTAGCGGATCAGCCAGGGGTCAGCCCAAATAAAATGAAACAAAAGGAAGCAAACGTAGAGGAAACAAGCCAGGCAATTCAGCCTAGCCCAAGGGAAAAAATGTGCCTAAATGAGACCGAACAAAAGAAAACAAACACAAAAGAAATAAAACAGGTAAATCAGCCTATCACGAAAGATAAGGAGATGCAGACCAAAGAGATGACCGCAGGAAAAGACCTGCCGACTGAATCGACAAGCCCAAATAAAGCCGTCAGGGAAGAAAATACAGCATCAGACACTCTAAGGAAGGTGGCTGACCTTCCTAAAGCCCCCTCGGAAATTAGCGAGAGCCATCTTATCCCGCAGCTGGGGCCTGAAGCAACCAAATCGGGGCCGAGTACTAATTTAAGGAGAAAATCAATCTCCACTGAGTCACTGATCCATGGTGCAGACACACTGCCAATGTCGAAAACAACGTTACAAAGCGGGCCCCAAAAATGGACTGAACAGGAAGAGATGCGGGCCCTACTAAAAACCCGGAACCCCCATAATTTAGTACCAGGCGAAATCCCAAGAAAAGAGCAGAGGGGCCTGCAAGTACCACCTGAAAGTCCAAAAAGAAACTTGAGACCCGAAATACAGGCCATAAAGAAAATAAATAATGAGACAGGGAGATATCAAGAAGGCGCTCTATGCCCAAGAGCTCAAATGAGCGATCAAACCTGGACAAAAATCCACCACCAGCATACAGAAAGTGGAGCAAAATTAACCAGGCAAGTCAATGAAGGAGGAACAATAGATCCAATTGCCTCTAAAACACTATCAGACTGCTCTGAAGTATCTATTGCGACAGCTGGGACCTCGATATGGGATATTTCAACTACCCAAACCGAAACTGGCCCGGGCAGGGAAAGTTTGAACACGCCTGCCAAACACAGAAGACACAGTGAAATTATGATCGATTCCCAAAAACCATCCCCTAACAAAAAACCCGATATGACCACAATTATGGAGGCGCTTACGATTGCACTTGCACCATTCTGCAAATTACATGAAACAATCAGTGATACGGCAAAAGACAACACTACACTATTGTGCAAGATGCAATCTAAGCTAGAGTTTCTGGAGGGTTATATTACAGCCGCAGAGATCAAAAACAGCAAGCAGGAGTCAATTTGGGAGGAGAAATGGGCCAATCTAGAGATGGAAAGAAAAGAAGCACTAGCTACAAAAAAAATTGTAAAAAAATGTATGGACAGAGCCTGTCAAACAACGGCGAAGTGGGACAAGAAAGAAATGGAACCAATCTTCAATAAGCAAAAATCAAAAACGGACCGAGCCTGTCAAACAACGGCTAAGTGGGATAAGAAAGAAATGGAATCAATCCTCAATAAGCAAAAATCAAAAAACGCGAATGATCTGTCAGAACTACAAACTCAGAATATGATTGGGGCCGCAAAAATAGTACCAGCAATGACAAATCAAAAGAAAAAAGTGGCTCTGCGTTGGCAAGTGAAACTATCACAGGTCAATCAAACAAAATAAAAATAGCGTCATCCGAATCTGAAAAGGAAGATGAAATAATCAACTTAACCCAAAGCCCTGAAACTCCATCTCATAAAATTGCGGCGACGAAAAAAAACTTGAAACCGACTGAAAAATCACGAGAACGGTGAATGAATTCATGAGCGTAAGTGCACTGATGGACTTATCATTACATCTCGAAGCAGACGTGCAGGGTGAAGAGCACACAAGTCCAGACGGACTAGCAAAAGAAAGCAAATCTGTCCCTGAAAGAAAGAGGGAAACAAATAGCGACGAAGCTCTAGTTAGTTCAATGCCTATTCATGGATCACACCCCCCCCCTGAATCAAAGATTAGACCTGTGCTACGAAGGGAAAACAAGTAAAAGGGGAGAGGGGGAGAGCAGAGAAATTGAACTTAAATACTACTCGGAAAAAAAAATAAGAACCCAGACAACACCGAAAAAGAATCTAGAGTTTTCAAACTAGAACAAATATCTTGCAAAAGCAGATACATCGTGCTTAACAGGAAAACGATATTGTACTTACTAAGTAAGGTACACTGCTTACGACATCTGAAGTCCGAAGACTTTCTATTAATAGAACCCTACCATTGTGATCAAAAGGCGAAGTCCCATCTACACATCCAATCCAAGGCACTAAAAGGAGTGCTGGAGGAAGCCTATAAAGACTTAGAACAAGCCGGATTTATCTTGACGGAAATAGGTACGTCAAAAACAGACCTAAAAGCGAAGTCCTCAAAGGAGAAAGAGAGCCTTAAATGGCACTATACATCTAGAACAAAAGAACTCTACAATAGAAAAAGATATGCCCCCTCGGACCATATGGAACAAGAAAACCGTCGGCAGTACGAGCGGGAAAAAAGGGGGAGGAGAAACGAAAGATATAGACGAACAGACCCCGAATATAGGAAAGATCGAAAAGAAGAACGATCCAGGTATGGGGGTCGATCCCAAGAAAGAAGGGAACGTCATAGAGCTGAAACTGTGGCTCAGTTGCAAATGACCAAGACCAGGAGTGAAAGGTCGGAAGAGGAGTGTAGAATGATAAAAGATCGAGAAATGAAAATGGGAGAGAGCCAAGAATTTAGACAACCAAGGGGACCATGGAATTGGCTGAAAAAAACGTTAAACCCTCAACAGGACAAATAGCAACCACCAGGAGGTGGGTCCAGAAGCACACCGCCTCCAACCTACTACCAAGCAACGACTCCTCCGAAATTGATCTCGATGGCCTCATGGAACACGAGAGGCCACAGACACTTGACGAACCCTGAAAATCAATATCTGGGGGTTTTCGACATCCTATATCTCCAAGAGCACTGGGTAACAGAAAAACCATCTTTAGATGGCTTTGAGTTAGCCTTCTCTCCTGCCATAAAAGGCTTGCTGGGCCGTCCGTCTGCTGGACTCCTGCTGGAAATAAAGGCAGGTTCAGGAATTTCCATCATAAAAACGATACACGAGTCGTATGGCATACTGGCAGTCTCTACAACATGGACCCAAGTTGACGAAAGGAAAAAGGAATGTGAAAAAGAGAAATTAGCTTTGATAACAATATACTGGAACCCGGAAAAATCTACAACATCAGATTTTTGTAACCAAATAGCAGGAACAATTGACGACATCATTCTTGAAGATCCACAAACGCACATAATAATCTGTGGAGATCTAAATGCCAACTGTAGCAATGAAAATGAAAATAGGGTGAAAAAGATAACATCTTCAGGGGAACACAGAGGACAAGTATGGCTGAGGCTAATGAAATCGAGAAATCTCCACAATGTGGCCTCTCTGAAATCCTGGAATATAAATACTCCCACATGGGAAAGGGGCAATTCTAGCGCAAACATTGATTACTTTTTCATTTCCAACAGTCTAGTGGCATGCAAAGAAGACTACTCAGTGATAAAAACCCAAGAGAGTGACCAGAATCTGTTGGCTATAAAGTGGAAAGCACTACGACCTGTAAACAGCCACTACAACAACCAGATTGAGTCGAATAATCAACAAAACCGAGTATGTCTGACTGCGGCTAACATCGAGTCCATTATTAAAAAATACAAAACCAGCATCCACGAGCAAAGGGAAAAGACCCAAAGGCCGGACTATCTTCCATTCCTACTCCAATACAGATCGAAGAAGTCAACGAAAAGGCAAAAGGCAAAACAAACAAACATATATTTGACAACCAGATCGCAGAAAGAAAAAGATCCCTGAGAAAATTGAAAATAAAAATAAAAAATGATAATTCACCTACAGCATGGAACAAATGGAAAGATGAAAATTTAAAATACAAAGCCTGGATCCGAGGCCACAGACATGCGATGTACCAAAAAGATGCGGAGGACATGCTTTGCACGTTAAGCACCAAAAAAACTGGTGACTTCTGGACACTTATCAAGAAACCAGATAAGAACGTGGACAATCAGATCGTAAACGCAGTGAGTGAAAATGCGTGGGTACATTTTTTTGAAAACTTGTTTATGGCACCGGAACATCTCCCACTGGCGGCCGAAGGACCAGTTATAACACCTTGGATCGATATTTCATCGATAGACGACATAAAAAGTGCAATCCTCAACCTAAAGAATTCTAGAGCCCCTGGTCCAGATGGGCTATGTAACATCGAGCTAAAACAAAATCCGGAAAAATGGGCTATTTTCATCAGCTCTATCTTCACTCAATGCAGACAGACAAAATCTATTCCGGCGTCCTGGGTCACTGCGGTGGTTGTGCCGATTTTCAAGCGAGGGAATAGAGAAGAGCCGGGTAATTATAGACCTATTGCCCTAATGGATATAATAGGTAAAATCTTCGCAACTCTCCTCCTGCACCATTTCCAAATTTGGGCTAGAACCTCTCTGGCCTATGATTCTTTCCAAATGGGATTCCTAAAGAAAGGGAGCACGTCAGTTAACATCCTAATCCTCAATCTCATAAAAGCCAAGGTAAAGCAAGGGTCTCCTACGGTGTTCCTTGCGTTTGTAGACTTATCACAGGCCTTTGATAAAGTTGACAGGCGGATGCTGTGGAGCAAACTTAAAAAATGGAACTGCCCAATGGAAATATTAGACCCTGTGATGGCCCTGCACACCAACACGACACTAAGAGTACGTTTAAACAACCAAGGCCTTCTGTCTAAAGAGATAGCAGCGGAGAGAGGAGTTAAACAGGGCTGCCCTCTGGCCCTGGCACTATTTATTGCCTTTTTGGGGAGATATAAAAGACTCAGAAACACCTGCAAAAGCGTTCCCTCCCAAATTGGGTAAGGTAAATATATCGCGTCTTCTCTACGCAGACGATTTAATATTACTAGATCAAACCCAAATTGGCTTACAACGCCAACTTACAAATCTGGCGCAATACATGGAGCGAAACAATCTGAAAATAAACAAAACAAAAACGAAAATAGTGATCTTCGGGAAAAGTGCGAAGATGACCCGTCCAGGGTACAAATGGGTGTTGGACAAATCTGAAATCGAAGTGGTCCATAGTGTCAAATACCTAGGAGTTCAGATAGACCACTCAGCAAAAGAAGCATCTATGCAGACCATCCTTTGGGGAAAAGCAAAAAATCTTGCTGTTCAAATGAGTCATCGACAGAAAATATGGCAAATTTTCATTAAGTCCGGTGATAGCATTCTACAAAGGGAAAATTGTCCCAACACTGACTTATGGCATGGGGGCAACACTGAGCATGCCTAACGACATCTGGCGGAAGCTAGAGAGTTATGTCTGGAAGACGGTCCTAGGACTCCCAAACTCAGTGTCAATGGGCCTCATTCCGAGTACGGCGCTAACCAATGGCGCTATCAACGCCTTGGTTGACGCCGTACCCGGACCGGCAGCGCCTTGGTGGTTGGCGGAATTACCGCCCCATTCCAAGGTTGGCGGGGCGGTAATTCCCCAATCCCCATTTACCCTTCCCCATTCCCATTCTTGCCCCATAGGGCATAATGGGAGTGGGGAAGGCGTCAATTACGCCACCGTAAATTACGGTGGCGTAATTAACATCAAGGTCCCTTAGCGCCATGGTATTTAACGCCTGCTAAAAGCAGGTGTTAAAAGCACCATGGCGCTAAGGGAACTCGGAGTATGGCGGTAAGGGATTACCGCCACCGCTCTCGTTAGCGGTGGCCACTATCCCTTACCGCCATACTCGGAATGAGGCCCAATGGATCTTATCAGAAGAGAGCTGGGACTACTCTCTCTGGAAGCGACAGTGACCCAAAGCGCAATGCAACTTTTCAGGAACACTCTAATGACAGATAGTCCACCCATATACAAGATCATAGCAGCAGAAACAGCAAATCGCCACTTAAGTATTCTCAACAAATGGACAGACAGGCTCAAAGAAAAGCTTTCTGAGATCGCATGCACAGAAGAAGATTTGAAAATAAATCCAGCAAGAGTGAAATCTAAACTCCAGGCTCAAGACTGGATAATGACCCTGTAGAAAGCGCATGCAAACATACTGACAAGAGATTTTCCACCTAACTTTAACAGACTGAAGGAGCCGGTGGCATACTGCACGAAATTCCCAAACAAACATCTAAGGAAAATGTACATGAGAGCGCGATTTAATCTTCTGCCGACACGTGAAATCATGGCGATCCGGATGCAATCCAACGACAAAACTTGTCGGCTCTGTAAGGAATTATCCAAATCAGAAACAATAAAGCATCTCTTACTGCAATGTTCAGAGTTGACAAATGTAAGAGCCACATACCTACACACCCTTCGTACAAACCATTTAGAACTGCTTGAAGATGAAGACACAACTTGGTGGAATAGGTTGATGTCAGGGGAGAAAACAAAGTGGACTATAGCGTCTGTAAAAATCTTGGAAAGCGCTTTTGAAATGATCACCCTTCGATCCACCTTGGTGATCAATTCTGAAGACCAAAGTGTGAGGGAGCTACCCTAACAAGAGACTGGCAGTGATACAGCTCCCTTGGCGTTCTCTCGCCGATTACTGTGTGAAATCAACGCCTGTTGCTCCGGTATTTTCTATTATGTGGCTCTTTAGAGATGAGCAACGAGAGTTTTGTAAAAATTGCTAATGTAATGAAATACAAAGTAATAAAATAAAATAAAAAAAATAATACTGCCATCAAGCACGTATTAGAGAACCCTGTCTCCAGGAAGAACTCCTTGTTTCTGACAGGGTAAGCTAGGCAAGGCGCTTGTGAGAGGCTTCTTTTGAGTTGACTTACTGCCTCGGATTGTTCTGGACCCCATTCCCACTTGGCCCCCCTCCCCCTCAAAAGATGAATCAGTGGTCTGGTGATCTCTGCGTAGCCCTCAGTGAACTTTCTGCTGTAATTAGTCAGTCCAAGGAGGCTCCTTAGTTCCTGCAGAGTTGTGGGATCCTTCAGTTTCTGGAGTGCTTCCACTTTCTTTTCTTGGGGACAGAGACCCTGAGGAGTAATCTCATGCCCCAAGAAATTAACACTGGTTCTACACCACTGTGCTTTTTGAAAGGAAAGTTTTGCTCCGGCGGCCCTCAACTGTGTCAGAACATAACGGATCTATCCTATGTGTTCCTCCACAGATGAACTTTTGATGAGGACATCATCTACATAAGCCAGGTTACCCCTCGCACCCAGGTCGGGCATGGCCTTATGTAGGAAAATGTTGAATTCATTGCCGGAGTTGAGGTATCCGAAAGGAGTTCGGGTCCATGTGTACTGCTGGCCCCCAAAGGTAAAAGCCAGTTTGTATTGGTCCTCCCTACTGACAGGCACGTTCCAGTATCCATTGGTCAGGTCTATTGCTGTGAATACCTGTGACCCCTGAATCTGGGCCAGCCCTTGGTCAATGAAGGGCAGAGGCCATCGGGAAGTATGGATCCGTTTGTTGAGCTCCCTAAGGTCGGCGCAGAGTCTCCACTGGCCGTTTGGCTTCAATATTCCCAGCACCGGATTATTGAAAGTGCTGTGGATTGGACGGATTATTCCCCGGGACTCAAGGTTCTTTATTATTTCAGTAAGGGACCCCATGGATGCGAGAGGCAAGCGATATTGCTTCACAAACACTGGAGTCATGCCAGGGTCCGTGGGAATTGTTGTTGTGTGGATGTCAGTGCGACCACAGTCATATGAGTCTACCACAAAGAGATCTTGGAAATCCAAGAAAACTTGTTTCAACTTTTGCTTCTGTTCTAGAGTCACGCAGGCATCAGCCAGGTTGACTCTCTCTTCCACCATCTGCCTGAAACCTGGAAAGACTTCTGGTTTTGCTATCTCAGCGGCCTCCTCCGGCTGGGTGGAGAAGTCCCTGGTCAGAGTGCTGATTTGGACTGGAGGCTTTAGGTGGGAAAGGCAGCCCTCATTGACCTGGAAAATCACCTCATCCCTCCTGAAGTCCCAAGTCACATCTTCCTTACCTTAAGGGCAAGAAGTGTACACCAGGAAGTTCCCCCCATGCCGGGTAAAGATCATGTATGGTGTCGTATTGTCATCACTGTCACTGTCAAAACAGTCCTTCGGGATTGGTCCTAACAGTTCATTTCCTAAATCAATGGAGAAATGTCGGTCATCAACCGCCATTCCAATAATGGTGCCTGCGGCTAGAGTAATACTCTGTAAATCGCTGTTATCCACCTCTATTGGAATGGTGTCATGTTCTATGTTGACGAATGGTGTTGGGTTTACCCCTAACCCTTGCTGTTGGAGAGAAGCATTTAGATGAATATAAGCATCAGGGTTTTTCAATTTTTGTCCTCTTTTAACTTTCACTTCCAGGGAGAATTGTCGGGTCCTTTCTGGGATGGTGACTTCCTCTTTAAGCTGAAATTCAACTGCATAAGGTTGCAATTGAGCTGACCTAAATGCTTTTTCTTGATCATCAAAGCCCATGGGATTATCCGCTAATCTGGACCAAACTTTGAAGTTTATTAGGTCCAAACTAATGGCGAAGCGATTGAGAATGTCACTGCCTAAGTAAAAGGCGGCAGTGACGTCTCGCACGACCCAACAATTATGGACTATGCTCTTGTTGCCAATGGAGATTTTGAGCATACACCTGTTTGGCAGGAGATGTTTCGAATTGGGTGTTTCCAGATCCATTTCCCATTTGTCTATCAGTTTGAATGTGGGAATGGCTGGATCTTTCGGGAGTTGGCGGAACATTGCTTCGCTGATGAAGCTCTTACCATTGTTCACACACACTCGAGCGAGAACAGAGTCCTTCCCATCATTTAACTGAACAGGGACGAACAACTGCTCTCCAATTTGCTGAATATCAGCCAGGCTCTGAGCTGATTTCACATCTTTCTGGACTATAGGAGTGGGAGTGTCTGATTGTGGATTGGTAAAGAATTTCAGAGTATTTCCTTCCAGTGTGGAATACCACCTTAAACTGGAAGGAAGGTTGATTTTCAGAAATAGAGAGGACCCCCCATCACCAGTCTGTTGTCCTACTGCTATTACTGTCACATCTGGAATTTGGTTGTTCTGGAAGTGAAATTCTACTTGGTAAGATTTTTGTTCAACCATGTGGCAGGTACCATTTAAACTAACATGGTTGACACTCTGTTTTAATTTTATTGGTCGGCTAGTCTGAGTCCAGAGGACCTTGTTTACGCAATCTATTAGGGGTGACAACCTTCTCAGGAGGTCATTCCCTAGTAAACAAGGGGTGCCCTCTGGAGTCACTACTATGACCGGGTGTTTCACCTTATGTCGCCCAATTTTAATGTCCAAATCTGCGGACCCCTCGACGGGAATTTCCTTCCCGTCAAAGTTCTGCAGTTGTCCTGGAAGACAGGTGAGAGGAATACGGTAATTCTCCCCCCTTCCTGCATTTAGTTCATCAAAGGCCCTTTTGGACAGAAGGGTAGCTTGTGATCCAGTGTCCACCAGTGCCAAGATTGTACCCTGCCCCTGTACTTGTACCGGGGCATAGTATCTTCCCTCCTTTTCCTCAAGGGGGCACAGATAATGCACATTTTTGGACAACTAGTTGGCTAATTTTCTGGTTTTGGACATTGCTAGCGAAGAGATTTGGGCAGAATTCTGTGGAGAGCCTGGGGAATCTGAAAGAAAAAGTTGGCAACTGGAAATGGTTTCGGGTTCTGGGCCGCCCCCCCCCCCCCTTTTTGGAGGCAGTCATCAGGATGGGTTTGACCCATGGGGTTTTGGTATTGTTGGTTCTGGGATAGAATGATGGGCGGCGACAGCTCAATCCCCACATCTACCCAGTCTGTTGATTCGGTTTTAGGTTCCCCTGGTTCCGGTTCTGGGCCGCACCTGCCTTTTTGGAGGCAGTCACCTGGATGGGTTTGAACCAGGGGTTTTTGGTTTTGTTGGTTCGGGGATAGAATGATGGGCGGCGACAGCTCAATCCCCACATCTACCCAGTCTGGATTGGAATCTCTTCGGACCCATTTTTCCTTGGGAGGAGTTCCCCCATCTCTGAAGGAGAAGATCCTATTCCCAGGATCTTCCAAGGATCTCTCTCCCTCAAATTGGAAGACCTGTACCTCCTCCACAAAGTGGGTCTGTTTGGTCCTTTGTTTCTCCTACCTCCTCTTTGCTGCTTGGGCGGCAGACTTTCAGGGGTAGGAGATTTTGTTTCCGGTTCCTGGTTTTCCAGGGGCTGTTTACAAGTTGGGAAGGAAGCTTCCTCCAAGGCTTTACACCACCCTTCCCCTTGTGCCTCCTCCCTGGGAACCAGTGGGTTATCGGGGTGCTGCTCCCTTCATTGTTCTGGAGCACCAGGTCCAGAGTTTGGGGCATTCTGCGGTGGCATGCTCATCTGAGGGTTCTGTTGAGCCCTCAGTATGTGACCCAGATCCCGTGCCATATTTTGGACCTGGCGCTCAAGTTGGGAAACCCGCTCAGGTTGATACAGGGTTCTGTTTTCTCCCCTGAGCTGATCCCGGGAAGGGTAGCTATCCCTTCTCTGGTAATACCCCGGGTTGGGAAGATTTGGGTACCCCTCCACCCTTGGCCTCCCCTCTCCCGGATTAGGTTGTCTGGGCTCAGGGAATTGGGGAAAGAAGGATGGATGGTTTTGGGGCTGGAAACCTTGTGGATACCTGGGAAAAAAGTTCTGCCAGTGTTTGGGGAATTTCTGCCCTCCTGTGGGAAGTTAGGAGGGAAGTTCCCTGGGTCAGGTGCTTGGCTGGATCCCCCCGTTGGGCTGGAGGAGTCCACACATAACCCAGGATTGGTCGGTTTCCCTTGAAGCGGGGACTTACATAGTCAGTGGAGCGGGGGACCCCATTGTGGGACTACCTCCTCGACTCCCTGTCTGTGACTGGCCCGAGGGCCTTCCTGGCTGTGAATTATTTGGTGCAGGCAGGTTTTTAGGCCCCCCATCTCCAAATCTAAAACGGGGGTAACCTTTACCTCTGCCACCTTGGCAGCAGCAGGGGTGCTGTTGGTTTTGGGGTTTTTCTGCGCATTACTTTTATTTTCTATGGGTTTCTGCACCTCAGAGATCCGGGTGGCTTGCTCAATGACCCAGTCTAAAGATCTTTTCTCGTGAAAATCTCTCACGAGCTGGGTCATTATGTACTTGGGAAGTTCATGGAAAAATGTGTTGATGAATTCTCTGCTGTCCGTGCGCACCCTTCTGGTGGTCTGCGCGAAGGCACGCTTCAATTCTTGCACGAATTCTTGTGGGGCCTGATCCTCCCCACATTGCAAATTGTAGGCTGCCTTGCGAGCCTCTTGGGGATTTCTATGTACAGAAAAATGTTTCAAGATGGCCGCCCTATATGTGGACCATCTTGAATGGTTTTGGTCCTCCAGCCCCGCAAAGAAACTGGAGTATTCAGGGGAGAATGTCCATTTGACGTACTGGATGCAGCTACTGCTGTCCTTCAAATGGAAAGTCTCCATCATTTGCTCATAGAGCTCTAAGTGTTCCCAAACAGAATCCTTGGCGTTCTTATGATAAGGCGTTATAACACTCCTGATTGCCTTAATCTGTTTTAAGGGGTCCTTAAGCAAGGCCCTTTTCACCTTATTGGCCTTTTTGGTTCAGGTAACCCTGGTCCATTCATCCTCTGATTCAGAAGCACTGCTCCCAGAGGTGCCCGTCTGATCTTCCAGGTTTTCTCGGATTCTGCGAGCCTGGGAATAGCTGGCAGAATGTGGGGACCTGGTCTCCTGTGTCCTGTGACGCTCAGAGGAGACCTAACTGGGCAGAGGTTTTCAGGATGCCCTTAGTGGCCCTACTCTCCTGGGGTTGCCCACTAAATTGCATTGTACTTAGGTGCCCATACCCGGATGCCCGCCCATCCATTACTGGGTGGTACTGGCCTATGAGCCCCATTCTTTTGGCTGGAGAGTAATCTGCCATCCCTATGGCCCTGTGCTCATGTGCGTCAGGGGACATGGGGGTGGCAGAGTCCAGGGACTGGGAGAGATGAAGGCTTCTGGTACTAGGGCTCCTGAGGTTATGCTGAGGCATTTCCCTTTGCCAGCGAACCTCATCTCTATCAGCCCCTGCTCCCTGTTACAATGCAAGAGCCTGTGCTTTCAGTTCCTCAGTTAAGGCCTTACTAGACTCTATCAGTCTCTCCTGCATTGCAACCTGTTGCTGGAGCCTATCATTGTGCTGGCAGAGAGCCTCATTCTCTTTCTGTGCCTCCTGATTGGTCCTGGAGTACTGGGCCAGTCTTTGCTGCAGGAGGGTTACCGCTTGAGTCCCATCCTTACTGGCCTGCTCCTTTCTTGCCAGAGCCTCTTCCACCCTCCTGGTGTGCTCTAACAGATTCTGATGCTCTTTTTGGAGGTCACCCAGCCCGTGGAGAGCCAAGTGATTTTCATCAGTTTTTCTTTTTAAATGGCAGACTTCCTGGCCTAAGGTGTCCCTTTCCTGACTAAGAGTCTGCATCTGTGCCGCCAGGTCGTCCCTTTGCCTTTGAAGGGCACCAGCTTTCTGGCGCTCCTGATCAAACTCTGCCTGGGTATCCAGGTCTTTCAGGATCAGTATATTGCTCTCTGCGTTTTTCCTATCTAGGTGGCTTTGCAGGGTGACTACCTGCTGAGCACATGCCCTATTGAAATCTAATTGTTGCTCCAGCTTTTTATGGCTCTGCAGTAGGGAGTCCAAACCTTCTTGGTACTCCTTCTGCAAGGCCAGAAATCTGGTATCCTGGTCAGACTTTTCCTGTTGCAGGAAACACATGTCCTCTTTGATTTTAATGAGATACTGTCTGCTCTCATTTTCTGACGCCTGGCTTCTGTGCATCCTCTGCTCAGAAGAGACCAGGTCAGATTGGGCCTTCTCTAACGCGATCTGTTGCCTATTTGCCAGATCTTGGCCTTCAGCATATTTGTCCTGCATGGCTCCCATATATAGATACAAAAATGCCGCTATCCTAACCATCTTGTCGTGTTCATCTTTAGCTTTAGGAGCCATGTATAGTTCACTAAGGGCCACATGTAAGGGACCCTGATCTCTCCAGATATCTAACCCAATTGCAGTGACCTGTCGTGTGATTGCCTGCAACCACGCATCCTGGCCATGCTCAGTCCATTCACCTCTCACAAATAGCTTATATAAGAAGTGCTCTCTGGCTATTTTGATGTCTACCAGTGTCGTCATTCTGGAATTTGAGTTCCTTCCTGATTTACAGAAGTTTGTATTTTATTTTGCAAAACAGACCGTTTCCTTAGAGCGTTCCTTTGAGGGGTGCTTTCACAGTGTAAAACAGCGTGGTGATCTAACCGGATATGTGTATCCGGTCAGTTTGACACACTGTATTAAGCTGCACAAGTGGTAAGTCTAATCCAGAATATCCCGGCTACGAGCCCCCACTTTGTAAGCGACTTCAATTCAACAGTACAGCTAAGTCAGTGCCTAGTCTGGGATGTTGATGGAAGCCCTTATTGATGTATTTTTATGTCCAGTTCATTTACTCTGGATGACAACCCTTATATAACACCCCTCTCTCAGAATCCCATCCCCCCGACCCCACTGAGCCAAGAAGTAGGTTTGTTTTGCAAATTTAAAAGTTTTATTTGAAAATTAAACAATATATATATATATCACACTTTTATAATAAATTATTGTTTGATAGCACACTTGTGAAGATGATAGTGATCAACAATGGATAATGTTACAGTGGTACACTCTTTTTGATGGCTTAGAAGTGATATAGAGAGGATAAAGTGGCTGAGAATGCTTTTATGGCTTCAAGGACAATGCAATGATGAATGAAAATGCAGTACAGAAAATAAACTTGATATGACTTCAACAAAAGACAATGGGCCTCATTACGACCGTGGCGGTCCGGAAATAACGGTGGCGGTAAACCCGCCGCCATCGTTGTTTCCGGACTGCCTGATCCCGACCCCTGCAGGCGGGAGGTGATGTTCCCGCCAGGTCTGACCTGGCGGGTTTAACACCGCCCACCTGCAGGCGGACGAGGAAACACCGGCAGCATTACAAGATGCTGCCGGTGTTTCCATGATCCCGATAGGACTCAATGGGAATGGGGATTTACACCATTCCGCCTCCGTGATTCCCGGAAAACCGGGGTTGTAATGTCCCGGTAATTCCGGGAATCACGGAGGCGGAATGGTAATACGAGTCCGACGTTAACCAGGCGGTTTTACCGCCTCGGTTAACGCCGGACTCGTAATGAGGCCCAATGTAATCACTTTTCTTTGACAATTCACCCCCCCCTCTATGCAAGGTAAAGAGATGGGAGGAAAGCACACAGTTCTCAGGAATGCAATCAAATATAATTCAGTTCCACCCTAGCAAGCTTAGAGGAAAACAGGTAGAAGTTTTAAACACAGGCAAGATACTTTGATGTGGTTGCAATTAAGTGAAAAATATGCTAAAATTGCTTTTAATTCCCTATGGGAGGTTCCGGGTGGGTGAGAGATACTTTAAATTAATTCAGGATCACTTTAGCAATGTTCTATGAATGATTGTCAGGTTGCACACGAATTTCAGCAAGGAAGGCAAGGACAAATATTTTTACACGCGGCTGAAATTAAGCAAAATGTCAAATCGTGGCAAATTTAGTTGCGTGCGTCGAGCGCAATTACGGAGGCACTATAGTTTTAAAGATGACAGAATGACACGATTCTAGGAGGCAGTTCTAATAGGCTAAAATAGTTTGGATTATATTATTTTAAACTAAGAGATTGGTTTTAGCACAGTGCTAGCTGGGTACTCACACTAGATTTTGGACAGGAATGCGACTTCGTCACCGATCGGGTCAGGATTGGCTGGACTTCTGCTAGCAGTTCTTCACAGCGATCTGGTCTCTGGTTCTCTCTGGTTCTGGATACAGCACTGCTTTCTGGATACTGCTACAGGTTCTTGCAAATGTTCTTGGCAAAGAATTCAAACAGCTCGCCCGGCTGTTGAATAGTTTGCTTGGTTTTGAGGCCTGCTGAAGATAATTCAGCTTGTGGATTCAGGCCTCTCTGCTACAAATTCTGGAGTTAATTTCTGGTCTCTGGAGATTGATGGATTTGAAGTCTGGATCTCTGGATGTGAAGTCTGAAGTCTCCCGGCAAAGCGTCCCGCAAGAAAGTGGAAAGTGAATGTCCCTGCCTGGGTTTCAATGTTCCTTTTATGTGTTTTGAAAATGGGTGTGTGCCTGGGCCTAGCTAAGCCTGCCCCTCTCACTTATCATTGGCCAAGCTTTCCTCTCTGCCTTGATTGGGGGAAAGAAATGGAGTGTCAGAGTGATGCTGTAGGTTTTATGGTCAGAGGAACCTCCCCTTGTCAAATTGCACACAAATCTATTTCTGATCCAAATACATATTTATCTATGTACCATTTTTCTAATATTATAGGTCCAGTTAACATATTTTCTGTAGCACCAAACCATCCGATCCCTGTCTTTGTACGATGTCATGTCCACTTATGACAGAATTCTCCCCTTTTCATCCAGATAACGACCTCTAAACCTTTCCAGATTTTACACAAATGTGCACCAGGGATATGGGTTTCAGATGATAAAGTGTCAGATTTTTAACATGCATACATTTGGAGTAACAACCTTTTTTCCGCTACTACCCCCAAGAACATCCCACAGGGTCCTAACACCTCTTAAAATGTGCACAGAAAAATTACAAGAATGATGATGTTATTTATATAATTTTGTCAAATCTGCACTATGAATTATCCATCTTTTTAAAATCATGCTCTGTCCCCAAAGGGGTGTGGTTTTCCAAAGCACATGGTGGAATTTCTGGTTTATCCACTTCCCCCAAGCTCAGCTTGCTCTCACAGGCACTGCCCCTCCCAGTTTCTCCCAAGAGGAAGCCATTTTACGACCCCCCCCAATATAACATTTGCCTGAGCCAGGGCAGGGCTTTGGTCAATTTCCTGCAGTCCCTAGGTGCTCCTCCCCTAATCCAATCAGAGAGGTGTCATCTCCTTTTGGCAGGGGCAGCAGAATGCAGCGAGGCCTGGGAAGAGTTGTTGAGCCAGTTCAACTCCTGTCAGGGGTAGTTGTCAGGCAGAATTCAGCTAAATGTCACACTAGTTCCCAGTTTTCTACATTCAAATCCAACTTACAATTTTTGCACATGCAGCTAGAATGCTGATTCAAAACTATGACATTTAAACAATTGCAACCTATGTGACACTCACAAGTAGGTCACTCATTTATTCTAAACATTTCGATTTTAGTGGCTTTAAACCCAAATTCATTTAACCTGCTGACATCCCCAGCTATTTTTTATATATACATTAAATAATTACTTCCTTCAAGTCATTTCAGAATATATTTTTACATTGTATCCACCTCTTAGCAAGTCTTTCCTTGGCCTGGTTTGGGTTCATTTGTTCAGTTTTACACAAAAGTCTGGTGGTTTTAAAATGCCGGCTTTCTGATAATGGTGAGCACCAGTATTGCATCCATTTTTGACATTAAGAAAATGAATTCCCCACAGTTCTGGGTTGCTTTTGGCAATCAGCATTGCCATTCCCAATGGTTTCAGGCTACTGTGTGTGTAGCCCAATGGTGGTTTTAGGCAGTGCCCTCCTGTGCTCACAACATAGGCAAAAATGGGTGGCAGCCTATTCTTCATGTTTTCCCTGTGCACTCTCTGGGGAGTTCTGGCCATCATGATGTTTTCAATGCCAAATGCCACATCCCACACTAGGCAACTATTGCAAAGCCAGGCTGGACAAGCACCCCTTCCTGGTTCCGGGGGAAATCCAGCTCCTGGGTTATCGAGTAACCCTGTGCAAATAAACCTACCTGGAAATATTCCATTAGCTCCACCCGAACGCTTTGCTGGAGATCCCAAAAGGTTCGCCGTGTTTATGAACCAATGCCGCTTGCACTTTTTATGCAGACCTGGAGCCTTCCCAAACGATCAAGCCAAGGTAGCCTTTGTATTGTCCTATCTCAGTGGCAGTGCAGCTGATTCTGTCAATTCCACTAGTTTCTCAGGATGACCCAATTCTTCGGGATTTTCAGGGTTTTCAAACGAGCATGGAAAGACTATTTGCCCGGCACTCCCAAGGACAGGTCCTGGATAACAAACTTTTGTCCCTATGACAGGGTAACCAGGACCTTCTATCTTACATCGCGACCTTTAATAGGTTGATGCTTTAAACTGGGTGGCCTGAGGTAAAACGAATCATGTTATTTCATCGAGGGCTTCGAGGAGAGGTCAAGGATGTCTTGGCTCAAGTCGTGAACCCACCTCAAGACTGTGCTAAATATATAGACTTAGTGGTCCAGTTAGATCACAGACTTCAGAACAGAAAGGATGATCGAGCCAAGTTTGAGAACAGGGTGTTGGTCAAAACCCACGCTAACCCCAAAGGAGCAGATGCTTCTGAACCCATGCAAATCGGAGGAGTTAAAGGACCCAGAAGGAAAGAGAAAGAAGACGGCAAATGCAATTGTGTCTATATTGTGGAACTTCTGGGCATTTTCTATGGGATTGCCCTGTAAAACTACCCAAGAAGGTGGTAGGAGCTGCTGATAAAAGCCATATGGAGTCAGACTCGGGAAACAACCACGCCCGACAAGCGTAGAGGTCCGCTTGCCGAGCTTGAAGAAGGATACTCAGACCTCGCATTTCATCATACCAATGGTCCTCGTAGATCCAGGGCAGCCATCGCGTATGCATGCAGTAAGGGCATACATTGATAGCGGGGCAATAGGAATCTATGTGGACTACGAATTGGCTTCCAGGATGAATCTGCCTCTCTGCCGAAAAACCACCTCAGATGTCATCACCACAGTCAATGGAACTGAAATTGCCTCTGGGCCTGTAACTCATTCCACCGCAGAGATGACATTATTGGGTCTGGATGGGCATCGAGAGGCTATTATGTTTGATCTAATCAAGGCCCCACAGTTCCAAATAATACTGGGGATACCTTGGTTGTAAACACATAATCCTTGTATTGATTGGCGAGAGAAGAGAATAACCTTCCCGGATTGTGCGCAAACCTGTTACCAAAAAAAAAATCTGAGCACAGGCCTGGCCACAGTAACCACAACAGTCATGCAACTACCTCCTGAATACCAAGAATTCCAGGATGTCTTCCAAAAAGAACAGGCAAACACCTTACCTGCTCACAGATCGTACGATTGCCAAATCAATCTCATATGGAGAGTCAGTCCTGGTGCCATAGGCGCCAGGCTCATAGATTTAAATTTACCTGATGCAGACCATGCTGCAAACTTACCTGATGCAGACCATGCTGCAAGAGCTCCAAGCCAAAAGAGGCTTGGAAGGGACAATTTTACCTAGGGACTATTTTTTACTCGGGTGGGGCTGGAGAGGAATACTTGGCTGGGACTACCTTGGAGGCCATTTAAACCACGCCCGAAGAGCAGCACACGCTTCACGTTATTCTGCATCCAGCAGCGTAACGCTCATCGTGCCTGCAAGTCCGCATCCTGTCTTCTGCCACGCCCGCCTCGAGTTTGGAGCTCCTAGAAAAAGGGAGAAAGAAGGAGAACAAGTTAGAACAAGAACAATACCTTTGATCCTTATCTTAATTCCCGATCCATCGTGCCTTCGAGCTGGAAGAAAGAAGTTATTTTATGCGCGTCGCCTCGCCTGCTGCAGCGCCGCGCTGAACTCACCGGCCTTCGCAGCATCTTCACATTCCACCACATCCTCCTGCATGTTCCCACCGCACTCCGGCACCTAAGGAGAAGACAAGAACAGCAAGGTGAGCCAAGGGAATACACAGAGGAATACCCCCCATAGACTTACCTGATTTTACCACCGGGGGTACTATTCCTCTTCATGGGTCGGCGCAGCTTCCACTGCATCCTAGCCGAACCCCAGCCCCTAAGGGGAAACAAAAGGACAGCAAGGTGAAATAATGGGACTAACAAGGGGAATCCTCCTCACCACAAAAGACTTACCTGATCTTACCGCCGGAGGCATTATTCCCCGAAACTTCCTACTTTCTCTCAGCGCCTGAATAAGGAAGAAAGCAACAGGTTACATATGGACATTATTTTATCGAACTGTGTTGGATAATACAAATCCTTACCAGAATATTACCCGTTGCCACGAGGAAACTCTTCAGTAGGGTCAAGCTGCAACCTGCAAGGAATCGGACAAGAGTGACCGTCAGGCATTTGAACTCTTAAGAACTACATACTTACGGCGTCTTGCCGGGGATATCAGAGTCAATATTGTCCTGGAATTCACCAATTCCTTCGAGCCAGTGAAGCAACTGGTTATCTACGCGCCCCTGCGCTCAATGCAGGATGGAGAGCTCATCTTTTCAAATCATCAGGTGAGACTATAAGAGGGGACATCCAAGGTGATCAGTGGGGAGAACAGCGGGGTGGGGGGATTTACGCTCAACTCCACGGGTGGTTAATTCCCTTTCTCCATTTGCAGAAGAATATTCCTATGGGCCAAGCAAACGAAGCTAGGTGGGCCAGTCCAGTCCGTCATCTCGGCCCTACGCGTCACATTGGTGGAGACCGCAGCAGTCCAGTCCAGATCGACGCCTCTGTGGGAGCCAGGTGAGCGTAACACTGCATGCCAAACCAGGTTTGGTCCCTTTGTTTGTTTGCCTTTGGTGGGCTTCAGTACTGAAGCCCCCTCTGGTGCCTGAGTGTCTGGGGTGGACAGGATGTGAGGGAGGTGCCCGAAACTCGCTGTGCTTAGTCTCCTAGGAGACCTGAATGCACTTGGGCGTGATTGGCTGGCTGACTGTCCGACAAGGACAGCCAACCTGCTGGGTGAGTGACAGCTAGGCTAGAATGAATGGGAGAAAACTGTTTAAAAGCAAGTCTCTGGGACTTGGAAGGTAGAGTCGACCACTGGAACGAAAGAACCGAAGGCGAGCTGAAGGAAGACGACTGCTGCAACTCCTGGACCGTTGGTTTGCCCGGTGAAGCCTTGCTGCAGGTCCGAATAGCCTGAAACTCCCTTGACAGAGAAGCACCTTCAAGGACGATTACTTCCCTTGAGCTGGTGGGAACAATCAACTCGCAGGCCACCTGGAAACCATCTCCATACTGGTCGAATTTTCTTCAGAGTGCTGTTGAAAACCGGTAGCCAGTGAGAAGGATACCAATTTGTGGACTCTAAGGCACTCACACCTTAATCCGACATTTTGACAAGCTTGTGGATCCTTTCCCGTACAATGCAGGAACCTCCCGATGTCCTTCCTCTTGTCCCCACGACTGAGGCCCAGGAACATCGAGATCTGCAGGAACTGCCAGGAACATTTGCCTCAGCTACAGCTTTTCTTCATACAAAGGTACTGTGCAAACGCGGTTGAGAAATCCTCTCTGTCACAGTGAAACTTTACCAACTTTGGAGTCTTGTTTGCTCCTAATCCGGCATATAACTCTTTTTCGTGCAAACTACTTCTAAGAACATTGGCAAAGACTTAACCGTTTACTACCAGAACTGTGCTATCCTATTCAAGACACTGATCCATTGACTGATTGAATTGAATTGCCTCTTGTAGTGACTGAAACTATTTGCCCTGCCTGAGAAAGTATTTGTGTTTAAATCTTATAACCTTTGTCTTTTTACCCCTTTTTGAAAGTTACTAAGTGCCATTTTGTTCCCACTTCAAGGGAGCCTAACTTGTTCAGAAACGTATTGGTTTGGTACTGGAGTCTATTATAGTGTGATATTCAGCTGCTTATTACTGTTGGAATGTTTTCTAACTAAATGTAGATTGCTTTACCAAGAAACCTTGAGTAAGTGTTTGTTTGAACCACTGTGATTGCAAGTCCTTTTTTGTAACACCTTGTTCTGCTCACATCCCTCTTGAGATAAGCCTGGCTGCTCAGCCCTGCTACCACAAAACTGTGTAGTTCAGACTTATACCAAATGTGTGATTGTTCTTACACTGGTAGTCTTAATTGTGTGTAGTGTTCCCAAAGGGTACTGCATGTAATTCTGCCTAACACTGGTGTCAAGTGGTGAGGATAAAGTATAGTTGTTACATTGAGAGTGCTGCTCTAACTGTTGTTCAAATAACCTTCACACAGCTAAGCACCACTAAAAAAGCAATTGATTTATCATGCCTGATATTGATAACTACAGACAGGAGGCCCTCGTCATTTTAACAGTTGATCAACTAAAGGAAATGTGTAAAACTAGGAACCTCACTGTTAAAGGCAAAAAGAATGAATTGATAGAAAGATTGTTGGAATGTAAAAGTTAAGAAATATGTCTGCTATACCTACTTCAGTAGAAAATGTGGAAAATGTTGATGAGGATGATAATGTTTCAGAGTTCAACTCAAATGTTATTGATGAGTTAGAAGAGGCAGATGAGTCTCACGATGTAGGCCCTACTGCACCTCTACCTGCTCTTAGGCCTCAACCTTTAGCCACAGTGACCCTACCAGGTCCAGTACTGAGTCCAGAGTTGTCTCTCTTGAGAAGATGAGACTTCAGTTAGAATTCAAAAGGCTCCACGCACAAACTGAAAGTGAACATCAAGAACTTAAACTAAGGGAAATGGAATTACAACATGCTATTGAAATGAAGAAATTGTCTCTTGAGAATGGTTCTCTCCCAGAGTCTTCTTCTAGGTCTTCGAGTCCTAAGAGGTCTTGCATGCCCAAAGATGCAGTAAGTATGTATGAGGTTAAGCTTGATGTATTGGATTGGTTGGCTGCTTTTGAGCATAACTATGGGATTCAGGAAACATCAGTATTAGAACTATGGGATTCAGGAAATTACAGGGAATCGGCTGATTCCTTGGCTTTTATCTAGGCTACCCCAGGTTGCAACTGATGCTGTAATGGAGGTGGGAGAAATAGACAGCATGGAGTATGACAATGTGAAACTAGCTTTGATAGCTAGGTTTGGGAAACCTCCTTCCCAGTATCTGAAGCGGTTTAGAACCCTCAAAAAGCATGATGGTACCTCTTGGGCTACCTGGGTGTGTGAATGTTTGAAAAACCTGGATGGTTGGGTTAAGGGTTACAGAGTTTACACTTATGAAGGCATGAGAAATATGTTAATGTTAGAGTCTATCTATGATGCCTGCTCTCCTGAGCTCAGACAGCACTTGGCTGATTCCAACGAAATTGATCCAAAGAAGTTAGCAAAGGCTGATGACTTGTGGGGTGCCAACAGGGCTACTCACAAGGATTCTGGGGCTACTCAGAAGACGGATGAGGGGAAGCAGCACAAGAAAGATAACAAAGAGAATTCAAATACCTCCCATCCAACAGAGGGACACAAACCTAAGAAAGGTGAGTCCCCTGGGAAACCGAATCAGGCTAGTGAAACCTCTGGTGCTAAACCAGAGGGAGGTCAGGCCAAACCCCATTTATCAATACCTTTGGAAAGTATTTTGCTTGTGGGTCAACTGACCATATGAAAGGGGATCTCAGATGTAAAGGTAAGCCTTCAGGGATCAACACTGTCTCCTTAGCCTTCTCCCCAGAGGAAGAAGTACAAATGGCAAGTGGAAACTTTCACCTAATGGCTGAGGAACCCATGAAAGTGTCAGCCAGTGTTTCTTTAGTGTCCATGGGTCTGTGGGAACAACAGAAATTAGATGTCTATAATTCCATCCCAGACAACACCAAAGAATGTTAAAAAGACAGTGTAGTTGTAAATGGTCAGGAAACCCCTGCCATCAGAGACACTGGGGCCAGCATTACTGTAGTGGATACATCTTTTTGAGGATGCTGCTAAGGCACCCAAATACCTCACTAAGCTTGCTGGAGGCCATGTCCAAATGCTTCCACCGTTACCAGCTTTCATCCAGTGCAATGACATGACTGTCAAGATACCTGTTAGTGTGCTGAGTGAAGTAACTGGGAGAGTCCTGTTGGGGAATGACTTAAAAACTCTTGGAGTTGTATCAAGCACCCCCAGACCTCCCAGCAAAAGGAAATGGGAGCGGACAAGGAAGGCCAAAGAGAGTACCTTAAAAGGATCTCTAGGGGAAATTATAGAGGAAGCTATAACCCCCAGTCCACAGGACTTACTGACTGCCATTTCAAAGAAAAAGGAGGAAAAGGAGAAACCTAAAACCTCAAGGAAGAAGCCAGCCAGCAGTCCTGTGCTACCTACAAGGACATCCCCGAGAGGACAGTCCAAAGTCACACCTGTGACTCCTCCACCAGCTGAAGCTGAGTGTGAGGAACAACCAGGACTGGTTGAATCAGCTGCTGAAGATTCAGAGCTGGAAGAAGACCTTCCCCCTGCTGGAGATCTGGATCCTAAAGACCATCCTGAGCTGCAGTCTTTACTGGGAGAAGGTGGCCCCTGTAGGGCAGACTTCAGCAGAGGTCAAAGAGAGTGTCCTACTCTTGAAGGCCTTCACCAACAGGCAGCTTACCAGCTGGAAGGGCAAGAGCCAGAGAAGCATAGTTTATACTGGGAAGATGGCCTCTTCTACAGTGAACCAACTTAGTCTATCCCAGGGGACTACAGGAGACTTGTAGTGCCTCTAGAGGCTAGACATCAGTTCCTACAGTTAGTCCACAAGATTCCTTTGCCTGGTCACTTGAGTTTCAAGAAGACTAAGGAAAGGCTTTCTCTTTATTTCTACTGGCCTAAATTGGGGTCTGATGTAGATAAATTCTGTAGGAGCTGTCACACTTGTCAGACATCTGGCCAGAGTGGAGCCAAGAATGAGGCACCATTGGTGCCTCTCCCAGTGGTGGCAGTCCCCTTTGAGAGGGTAGGAATCGACATTGTTGGTCCCTTTGACCCTCCATCCTCTTCAGGCAACAGGATTATCCTGGTTGTAGTAGACCCTGCTACTAGATACCCTGAAGCAATACCTATGAGGACTGTTACAGCCCAGGCTGTTTCTAAGGCCCTACTTGGTATTTGTACCAGGGTAGGTATTCCTAAGGAAGTCATCTCTGACAGGGGATCCAATTTTTGTCCCACTACATGTAGGCCATGTGGAAAAACTGTGGAGTGGCTTACAGGTTCTCAACTGCCTACCATCCCCAGACAAATGGGTTGGTAGAGAGGTTTAACTGTACTATGAAGATCATGATAGGTGCTTTAGAGGAACCCCTTAGAAGAAAGTGGGACCTTCTACTGCCATGCCTTCTGTTTACTTATAGAGAAGTCCCTCAGGAGGGAGTTGGATTTAGTCCCTTTGATCTTATCCCGTTAGAGGTCCCTTGGCCCTAATTAAGAAGGGGTTGGAGAGTGTTCCTTCCCCCAAGCCAGTGAGAATCACTGACTATGTGATAGGTCTCCGGAGTACAATTTCACACATGATGCCAGAAGTATCAGATAACTTAAAAGCCGGACAGCCTCTAGTGAAGCAATGGCATGACCAGAAGGCCAACATGGTTGAGTTTACTCAAGACCAGCCAGGTTTAGTTATGGTACCTACAAGGTTGTGGGAAAACTTGGAGAGGTCAACTATCTGGTGGACTTAAGCTGCATGAGGCTTTCACACCAACCGTCTAAAAGCTTATGTCTCAAGACCAGAAGTAGGAGCTTTGCTTCTAGCTTCAGCTCAAGAGGGGGAGGAGAGTGAATCTCTACCGGACCTACTCAGGGGACAGCCTTTAGATGAGAAGATAGAAGGACTCAATCTCTCTTCTAATCTGACACTGTAACAACAGGAGGAGTGTAAGTTTCTATTAAATCAGTTTTCCTCCCTGTTTTCACTATCACCAGGCTTGACCCCTTGGGGCCAACATGATACTCTCACTGGTGACTGTTTACCTGTTAAAAGCAGAGGTTACAGGATGTCAGACCATGTAAGAACCCACATAAAGGAGGATGTCAACAAGATGCTTGATCTCGGGGTAATAGAGCCATCAACCAGTCCATGGTCTAGTCCAGTTGTACTAGTGCCAAAGGCAGGACCAAAGAGTTGAGATTCTGTGTGGACTATAGAGCTCTTAATGCAGTCACAAAAACGGATGCCCATCCTTTACCAAGGACAGATGAACTGGTGGACAAACTTGGTTCCATTTGATCTCATGTCAGGCTATTAGCAAATAGCCCTGACAGACCATGGCAAGGAGAAAACTGCATTCTCCACCCCAGCAGGCCTCTACCAATTTAAGGTAATGCCTTTTGGACTAAAGAATGCACCTGCAACATTCCAAAGGATCGTTTATCAAGTTCTGAATGGGATGGAGGACGTCTGCATGGCATATTTGGATGTCATTGTAGTGCAGTTCAGCCCTACTTGGAAAGAACATGTTGACCACCTAGGATATGTTTTGCAGGCTCTTGAGCAGGCCCATCTGACCATAAAGGCAAGTAAGTGTCAAATTGGTCACAGTAAAGTGGTCTACCTTGGACGTGAGGTAGGAGGAGGTGAAACAGGCCATTGCCTAGCAAGGTACAAGCTGTACAAAACTGGGCCACCCCTGCTACTCAAACCCAAGTGAGAGCCTTCCTAGGCCTCACTGGGTACTATAGGAACTTCATAGAGAACTATGGGACCATAGCTTCTCCCTTGAATGTCGTCTCCTCTCCCACATTTCACAAAAAGGTCAGGTGAAATGAGGAGTGCACTCAAGCATTTGAAGGACTTAAGAAAGCCCTTTGTCAAGCTCCAGTTTTAAGAACTCCTGACTACAACCAAACCTTCATTGCACAAACAGATGCTTCCAATACAGGTATAGGTGCAGTTCTGAGTCAGCTGGATGAGAAAGGTAGGGATCACCCCATTTGCTTCATCAGCAGGAAGCTGAAGGAACCAGAAACAAGGTGGGCAACCATTGAAAGAGAATGTTTTGCTAGTGTGTGGTCACTGAAGAAGTTTAGACCATACTTGTATGGATATACTTTTGTGATTTAGAATGACCACCAACCCTTGAGATGGTTGATGCAAATGAAAGGGGAAAATCCTAAACTATTGAGATGGTTAATCAGCCTGCAAGGGTTTGATTTCATCATTGAACACAGGTCAGGGTGTCGCCACCAAAATGCTCATGGTCTCTCCAGGATGTTTGACCGACTGAAGTAAGGAGATTCATCCAGGAGTGGAATAAATCCTCCTGTCCCTTAGTCTGGGGGGGCAGGGTGGGGCGAGTGTTGGGGAGAATTCTCACATATGTGCTAATTTCCCTTTCCTTTTGAGACCCACAGCAACTTTGCTGGATTTCTAGGACTTTGATTTTTACCTGGAAAGAGTGTGAGCCTTTTTGTCCCACTCTTTCGTGTATTTTGATGTGTGTTTTACTTTTGTGTTCTTTGGATATGGAGTTTTAGACAACTCCATAGGCATCATCTTTTTCTTGTGTGTCACACAGCACCCTCAGTGCAGTGACACAGGGATGTCTTTCAGACTTCCCTAGGTTTAAATACCTTGTCTGGGACGGACTACTGTCTCCCAGTGAATGTAAAGTTAAATTGACTTTGCTAGTCTTTTGAAATTGCTAGACCCAGCACACACTGCCTAACAGCAGAGTGCTGGAGGGAATACCTAGTATTCCCTATGCCTAGAAAACTCATGTAGCCCTCAAAAGCTACCCTTCTTTGCCATTTCGTTTTGGAAAGGTCCTTCTAGTGATTGTCTCTGCGCGCCAAACCAGGTTTGGTCCCTTTGTGTGTTTGTCTTTGGTGGGCTTCAGTACTGAAGGCCCCTCCCCGGCACCTGAGTGTCTGGGGTAGACAGGATGTGAGGGAGGTGCCCGAAACTCCCTGAATGCACTCTGGCGTGACTGGATGGCTGCCTGTCCGGCAAGGACAGCCACCCTGCTGGGTGAGTGACAGCTAGGCTGGAATGAATGGGAGAAAACTGTTTACAAGCAGGTCTCTGGGTCTTGGAAGGTAGAGTCAACCACTGGAATGAAAGAACCGAAGAAGATCTGAAGGAAGACGACTGCTGCAACTCCTAGACCGTTGGTTGAAACTCCCTGGACAGAGAAGCCCCTTCAAGGACGACTTCTTCCGTTGAGCTGGTGGGAACAACCAACTCGCAAGCCACCTGGAAACCATCTCCATACTGGTCAAATTTTCTTCAGAGTGCTGTTGAAAACCAGATAGCCAGTGAGAAGGATACCAGTTTGTGGACTTTAAGGCACTCACACCTTAAACCGATGTTTTGCCAAGCTTGTGGATCCTTCCCCGTGCAGTGCAGGAACCACCCGACGTCCTCCCGCTTGCACCCAAGACTGAGGCCCAGTAACAGCGAGATCTGCAGGAACTGCCAGGAACATTTGCCTCAGCTACAGCTTTTCTTCATACAAAGGTACTGTGCAAACGGGGTTGAGAAATCCTCTCTGCCGCAGTGAAAGTTTGTGAAACTTTCCCAACTTTGGAGTCTTGTTCTCTCCTAATTCTACATATAACACTTTTTCTTGCAAACTACTTCTAAGAACATTGGCAAAGACTTAACCGTTTACTACCAGAACTGTGGTATCCTATCCAAGACACTGCTCCATTGACTTTGGCCCAGGCCTATTGAATTGAATTGCCTCTTGTAGTGACTGAAACTATTTGCCCTGCCTGAGAAAGTTTTTGTGTTTAATTCTTATAACCTTTGTCTTTTTACTCCTTTTTGAAAGTTACTGAAGTGCATTTTGCTCCCACTTCAGCAGAGCCTAACTTGTTCAGAAATGTATTGGTTTGGTACTGGAGTGTATTATAGTGTGATATTGAGCTGCTTATTACTGGTGGAATGTTTTCTAACTAAATGTGTAAATAAATTAATATTGGTTTGCCAAGAAACCTTGAGTAAGTGTTTGTTTGAACCACTGTGATTGCAAGTCCTTTGTGCAACACCTTGTACTGCTCACATCCCTCTTGCGATAAGCCTGGCTGCTCAGCCCTGCTACCACAAAACTGTGTAGTACATACTTATACCAAAGGTGAGATTTAGCCCACACCTCTAGTCTTAATAGTGTGTAGTGTTCCCAAAGGGTACTGCATGTAATTCTGCCTAAAAGCACCTAAAATCCCAACACTGGTCGAAAAACAAACTACTTAAGCTGTTGGCATTGCATGGTCTTCCTATTGAAATACTGTTGGTCTCCATTTAGATTTCAGAAGAACGGGTCTTGGAAAAAACTGTGTTCAGACATGTACTGGCAGGAACTACGGAATTTGAAAACACTGTTTCAAGCACTAAAAGGACCACTGTCACATTAGTAGAAATTGTATATGTAAATTAAGTGACACTGCCATTGGGAGATGTCAACCCGAGGGTTGAGAGACACTGCGGCGGGTATATTGCAGTCTACAAAGCAACGCAGTGCTCTCTCCCTCTCTTTGTTCTCTCTGTTCCTCTTTTCTCAAGGCCGAGCGGCGTTGGAAGAAGTCCAATGCGCTGGACGAGCTTCCCTCCATATCCTCTCTCTCCATTCCTACTACCATTCCCTCCTACTTTCAGCTAAAAAGCACTGTTTCTCATCACCCTCGCTGTCTATTTCACTTGCTCAACTCAAGTCTTTCTCTCCGTCCCCCTGAGCCCTCCCTCTCCTCCAACCTCTCAGACACTGATTTTACTGACTTTTTCACTTCTAAAGTTTCAACTTTGCACTCCTCTTTCTGTCCCTGCTCCCTTGTCTACTCCTCTCCCCATCTCTTCCTCTCTCAGTCCTAACTCTCCTTCTCTTACTTCTTCTCCTACCCCCCTTGTCCTTCTCATCCTTCCTTTTCTTCTTTCTCTCTTAACTGATCTAGAAACATCTTCCTATCTAGCTCGGTCTTGCTCTAGCCCCTGGATCCTATTCTCTCGTCCTCGATTCTTTCCACCATCCGTTTCTTGTTCCTTACCTCACATCTTTGGTCAATCACTCTATTTTTCCCCCCTCCTTCAAGCATGCTGTCCTCATCCCTATGCTCAAGAAGCCTACCCTTGATTCCTCTTCGCTGTCCAATTTGCGACTTATCTCCTTTTCCTCTTTAACAGGAATGTATACTCTAAAATGTCTTCTTTCTTGAACCTTCACTCTCTTCTTCCCCATCTCCAGTCTGGCTTTCACCTTCCAACTCCACTGACTCTGCACTTTTACACATCTCCAATTCATTACTTTTTGCTCGGCACAAAAAGCTATCTTCAATTCTCATTCTTTTAGATGTCTTGGCTGCCTTTTGATCACGATATTCTTCTTTCCTCTCTTGGTTTTTCTGGGTCGTTTCTTACGTGTTTTGAATCTCATCTTTCTAACCATTCCTACTATTTTCCACCTTCTGTTCTCCCCTTCTTCGTCTCTGCTCGCAGTCTCATGGGCATTTATTTAGACACCTCTATTTCTTTTTCTCTCCACATCTTTACTACTGCCCGCTCTGCCTGTTATCTCTATAATCCTCCACATGTGCATCCTTTTCTTTCCTTTCAGGGCACTAAACTCTTGGTCTATTCCGTAGTTTCTTCCCTGACTTAACTATTGCTTTGTCCTCCTGTTTGCCCTCCCCCCCCACTTCTCATTTAGCCCTCCTGAGCTGTATTTTCAATTCTGCCATCCACTTATCCTTTCAGCTCCCCATCCCTCCTAGGTTACTCCCTCTCTTTTTGCTGCTTTTCTTCTCTCCTTTGATCTTTATCTTCTCTTTCATTGTCTTTTCTTTGTATACAGGTCTTTCCATGGTCTTCCCTTTAACTATCTCTGCTCCTTACTATCTTTCTATACCCCTGCACGGTCCCTTTGATCTCAGTCACTCTTCCTCTTGGCTGTCCCAAAGCCCCCTTTGCCTTTTCTCGTTTTCGTTCATTATCGCTACTAACTCCTTCGCACTGGAACGTCCTTTCTTAACACATTCACTCTTCTTCTTCCTTCCATGTACTTCGGGTTCAACTAAAAACTCTTTTGCTCCAGTCTTTAACCCATTCCTAAACTGCTGCTATGTATTTCTAACCCTGTTACAAATAAATGTGTACCGTTGATGATTAATTCTTTTTAAAGTTGTCAAAGACCTTTGGCGAAGAAGCTCGTCAAATCTAAATAAATACCAAGTATCCGTGATCACCAAAATATTGCAGCTCAGAGTCTGAAGGACCTTGTCTCAAACCAGGGGCAGTGTTAAAAAACAAGAGCAGCCTCAGCAGGGAGATATTAGGTTACCGTACTCAGTAGAAATTGCATGACCCATACAGAGATGCACAAAAGCAAAGGAAATTGGTCATCTAGAGGTGTATAATTTTGATATGGGGAGCAATTATATTCCAGTCGTTTGATGGTTCCACAGTCAGCATTGGTCTTGGATGGATGAAAGTCAAAATGGTGTTCTTACAAGGCAGATTTGGAGAAGTTAGTACACAATGGGCCTTATTACGACCCAGGCGGTAAGTTACCGCCTGGGTCGTACCTTTACCACCATGGCGTAAACTACGTTTACGCCATGGTGGTTGGCGGACTTACCGCCCCATTCCGAGGTTGGCGGGGCGGTAAGTCCCCAATCCCCATTTACCCTTCCCCATTCCCATTTTTGCCCCATAGGGCATAATGGGAGTGGGGAAGGCGTTAATTACGCCACCGTAAATTACGGTGGCGTAATTAACATCAAGGTCCCTTAGCGCCATGGATTTTAACACCTGCTAAAAGCAGGTGTTAAAACCTCCATGGCGCTAAGGGACCTCGGAATCAGGCGGTAAGGGTCGGCGCTGTTTACGCCGCCGTAAACCCCTTACCGCCTGAGTCGTAATGAGGCCCAATGTAATGTTGAATGCAGTAGGGGCTCATGCACATGCCTGGACAATCGCAGCGTTTTGGTGGCTTATGTATCCGGATATCTCTGCACATAGTCTCCCAGGTTAAATTGCACAATGGTAATTCTGGGCCTCCAACCCGGAGTAAAGAGTGGCCCAGTCAAATGTACTTTGAGTGAACAATGTGAGAGGCACAGACTTGGCGAAATGAAGGACGCAGGGAAGGAACTGATGGGCAGGCAGCAAGTAGGGTTGCAGATTGCTCCAGCAAAAGCACAGAAGTGTCTGTCTCTCTCAAACACCACCAGAGTTATGGTGGGTTGAAAAAGGCGTTAATCTGAAATGTGAAAGTAGCATAATCCATTTGAGCCAAGTCACACATGCACAGCGCCACTTAGTAACCATTGCTGGAAGGTCACCTCCAGTTCAGAGCCACATCAGGAAGGTATCAGGTACAACCAAATGAGCCCAAATGCAAGCATTTGGCTCCAGAAAATTGTCTTTGTCTGCAGGGCAGTGCTCCTTTATTCTATGGCAAGACTGGAGGCGAGCATTATGCTTCAACTTCTTTTATTACTACTCATCAGCAGTTTCAACAAAAACTAACACAACACTGTAAAAATGTCCCAAAGTGACTTTTTTCTTCCTGAACTACAATCCCCATAGTCTCTGTAGTCCATCTCCATCCTTGCTCAGCTATGACCACATCCTGTCCCTGAGCTCCTCCTCTTCATTTTCTGCTCTTCATGCAGATAAGTACATTTTCTACTCATCTCCACTTTACAGCATGTTTAGGAGGTAGATAAAGGGAATATAGACCATATTATTGTGTGGACATCTATAGCAATGTATATATAGTAGACACGGAACGCGTAGGAGCAAAATAAGTGAGAAATTATACCTTGTAGGACGGCAGATGGCGCACGTAATTAGGCTGCGACCTAATGAATTACGAGGTGATATTATTTTGATGAAATTAATGTGAGCCCGCAACGCTTCCACCCCGTGGCGCATCTCCGGCACATCGGGGGGGGGGGTGTTTCCCAGCGTTGGCGGGCCCCGCAGAGCTTCTGCAGAAGCCCGCTGAGCTGCTCCGGCCCCCTCCTTTGAGGAGGCGCAGCCTGAGCTCCAGAGCGCCCATGTCGCATTAGCTTTGCAACGCAGAGCGAGTGAGCAGCCCTGGCGCGGCGGCCATCAGTATAATCACGTTCCGACCTTTGTCAGAAAGAAATACACATCTAATAGCCGCATATCACCATCCGCAGCAGCGGAGCTCGAGAAAGGAGCATAGAAGCTCTGTAGTGCACAAGCGCACATGCCTGAGGCTCTCAGAACACAGAGTCGACCACAAGCACATACGCTCAAAGGATTGGGACCACAGAGGACCCAGAGGAACGAAATCGCCACCGGCGGCGGCTAGGAACACCTCATTGCTGGTGCAGCCACTAAGTAAAGAAGAAAGAAGGAAAAGTAAAAAAAAATGTAAAAAAAATTAAAAAAAAATGTCTATTATATTGATCAATATAGTAACACAGATAGTTACTGAGAAGATACATACAGCCCTGCAAGTGAGGTGGGCGTGCTCAGACACCTGACTCAGGTATTCCAGGCACACAGCAGCCTCCCAATATGTCGGAATTCGAATGGAGTGAGGAAGAGCAGTCTTTGGACTTGGCTGCCAGCTTCAAGGAGGTGCTGGGGAACTCACTAGTAGAGGCCGTGGCGCAAGGGGTGAGAACCCTACAAGAAAGGCTGGAGACCCAAAAAGCAATTCTACAACAGCCAAAAGAAGACATCGGCAAAGCAGATCGCACGCCCACAGAGCCCTCTTCAGCAGGGACTATGGGGAGTAACCAGGCCCGTAAGAGGAAGACCTCTTGTGACCCCCAGGACCCTACAGATGGGGTGAAACCAAAGGCCCCGGAGGTAGTTGACGCCTTCGCAAAGCCTAAGGAAGCATATTTGCGGCGTCAGACAGTGCCAGACCTCACGACCCCCACTCCCGGGGAAGGAATAGATATGGAGGATGACTCAGGCTCAGAAGAGGAGACAGCGGAAGCGGAGCTACCCTCCCAAGACGAGGAGGAGATTGTAGAGGAGGAAGAAAACAAGCCCAGCGGAGGCAAAAGAGCCCGCAAGGAAAAACACCTCGAGGAGGTGGAAGAGGATATGTTCGACCCGGACAGTATCCGAAACCCAAGGTCTTCAGACTGGCAACCATTGCCAAGAGTGGCGCAATACATGACCATGAGGCTAAGGAAAGCACTCGACAAAGAAGTGCGCCAGCGCCTGCACGCAGAATGTCCAAGGCCTGACCTTCCGGGTAAAGTAGCCGAGACGCCAGAGCTGGATCCCAAAATGCTTACATTTGTATCTAAAACCAGCAAGGACTCTCGTAAGGGCATCGATAGATCTTGGAAGAGCTACCAGGAAAAGGTACTGGACCTGGCAGGTCCATTGGCAAAGATCATGGACCTGGCCGAGAGAGCCAGAGACATGGGAAAGAAGTAGATCCCGAACCCCTGGCGGGCTGGGCGCAGAGAGCTGTCTGTTTACTAGGCAATGCCAACTGTGCTATCGCCTCAGAATGGAGGAGAGGTTTATTGTTAAAGATAGACCCTAAACTCAGTGACCTAGCGTCATACGAAGCGGGAGAAGAAGCTCAGGGTTTCCCTTTCGGGGAAACATTTGGGAAAGAGATGGGCCAATTCGTCGGCACCTACACCTCCCTAGAGAAGGCCCAAGCTTCGAGCCGAAAGATTTTTCCGAACTGAGTTTTTACCGGGACCGGCCGATACAGGGGTTGCGCGGCTGGTTGAAACCAAGGAGGAAGACGACTCCCGAATCCCAGAGCCCAATACTGGGAGAACAGGCAACAGGATTCCTTCTTCCCAGCTAGAGGACGCTTCCCGAGGGGATTCAGAGGGAGAGGAACCGGCCGTGGACAAGGATTCACACAAGGTGAGAGTGACACACTACCCTCCAGTCAAGGGGAGAACTGGGTTGTTCTGAAGAAATTGGCGCGCGCTTTCCAGCGATGCTTGGATATTACAGACCGTATTAGGGCTGCACCTAGAATTTATACAGCCACCCATTCAAGAGCGCCAGCCACACCACCAGCAATTAACGCGCGTAGAGCAGAGCCTTCTAGATCAAGAGCTCTTACAGCTCGCACAGAAAAACGCCATAGGGAGATGCTCAAGGGCGCCCAGTTTCGTGAGCAACAAGTTCCTGGAACACAGGAAAGAGAAAGTGAGGCCAGTAATAAACCTGAAGGAACTCAACGACTGGATAGTCTACCGACATTTCAAAATGGAGGGCATCCATCAGCTCTCAGACTCCCTCAGGGAGGGAGACTGGTTGACAAGACTAGACCTGAAGGATGATTACCTGACAGTCCCAGTACTAGAGGAATTCAGGACCTTCCTAGCTTTTCGCTGGAGAGGACTGTTCTGGCAATTCAAGACCATGCCTTTCAGGCTTGCGTCAGCTCCATGGGCTTTTACCAAGCTCATGAAGCCAGTGGACGCAGCGATTCGAGAGAAGGGCATCAGGTTGATTATATATCTAGACATCCTCCTGCTGCTGGCCGAGGACAGAGAGGTGCTCATATACCAGACGAAATGGGTGCAGAGCCTGCTACTATCCCTAGGATTTCTAGTCAATGTGGAAAAGTCGGATACCACTCCGGCACAGAGACTAGACTTCCTGGGTTTTATCCTGGATACCAAGAAAGCCACTCTAGAGCTCCCAGCTCAGAAGATGAGAGATATCAAGAGAGAGATAAGAGGATGCCTTCAGAAGCAAGTGGTGTCTCTAAGGACGTTAGCAAGAATAGTGGGGCTACTAGTAGCCTCCATTCAACCCATATTTACCGGGCCCTTGCACTAGAGCGCTGCAGAGACTAAATAAGACACTTGAGGCAGGGCTTGAGGTATCATCAATCAGTACCTTTGGATCAAGAGTCGGTAACAGAACTAGAATGGTGGTTGAAGAATATGGACGTCTGGATTGGGCTTGCCATTTTGGAGACCGACCAGACCTGGTCATAGAATCCGCCGCGAACCGTTTGGGCTGGGGAGCCCGATGCAGGGACCTGCAGACCGGAGGGAAATGGAGTGAAGAGGAGCTTTGCCTTCACATAAACTGTCTGGAGCTACAACCAGGCTCCTTCGCGATCAAAGCCTTCACGCAAGGGAGGATGAAATCATGCGTACTGCTGATGATGGACAACATCTCAGCTGTCCGATATAAAAACCACCTGGGAGGAACGAAGTCCAGAATGCTAGCAGAGCTAGCGAAGGATTTCTGGCATTTTTGCCTCAGTCACAGACGTCTGTACAGGTGGAATATCTGCCCGGAGAACTGAACGTGGAGGCGGATTGGAACTCACGGTACCTCACAGATTCCAGCGATTGGAAGCTGGATCCGATAGTATTTCAGAAAATGAATCAGAAGTGGGGCCCACTGCACATAGACCTGTTGGCATCCCGGCTGAACGCACAGACAACAGATTACTTTAGCTGGAGGCTGGACCCAGATGCTCGAGGAACAGATGCATTCCTACAGGAATGGAGCAGAGGCCCACATTACGCCTTCCCCCATTCATGATGCTGAGCAGAGCTCTAGCGAAATGTCGGAGGGAGAGAGCAGAGCTGCAGTTAGTAGCACCGCTGTGGAAAATCACAAGTTTCCAACGCTAATGGAATTAGCAGTAGACCGGCCGAGGGTGCTGCCGGGAGGAGAGCAACTGCTCACGGACCCAGTTGGGTCGCTTCATCCTCTGAGAGTGAGAGGGACACTCCTGCTCATCGCGTGCAGGATATCAGGAGACGTTGGGTGCTGCCAGGCATTTCGGCGCAGGCTGAATAGCTCATCGCTGAATCTTGGGCACCATCCACCAGAAGGAGCTATGATGCGGCTTGGAGCAAGTGGGTTAGCTGGTGCAGAAGGAGAGGTCTTCATCCCGTTTCTGCACCTGTAGTGACGACTCTGAACTCCCTAGCACAATTACTGCAATACGGAAAAGCATTTCGCACAATAGGAGTGTACAGATCGGCAATATCGGCAGGGCACCTGCCAATCGAAGGAGTACCGGCGGGGGAATACCCAGCCATAGTGAGATTGATTAGAGGATCAATGTTCCCCCAGATCCTCGCTAACAGACGATGTGGGACGTATTAGCGGTCCTTCAGCTCTCACAGAATTGGCCGGCAAACAGATATCTGTCGCTTAAACAGCTGTCAGGGAAGCTGGCGATGCTCCTATGTCTAGTCTCCTGTAAATGCGTATCAGATGTGCAGGCGTTAGAGATAAGTAGAAGTTCTCCAGAATGGGGTCTGGCATGGATTCACATGCTCATGAATATTCCCTGTCGTCAGGCTGGGAATCCTCGGTAAAGAAAAAATCAGTATCAGTTTCTGATCTGTCTTTCTTAGTAGTAACCAATCACTGGTCTCTGGGTCATACTGCCCCCAGCCAATGACTGCCCTCTCCCTAAGCCCCTCCCCTGGCAGCCATCCTGAGATTTTTACTGCACGTTCAAGTGTTGGGAGTCCTCGTGCTATAGCTCTTGAGCTTTTACTGTGTTTTGCGTTTTTTCAAAGAGTTTAATCTAATTTTTTTCAGTCAATCGAGCCTCAAGCTCCACCGTTTCTACTTTCAATTAACAGGGACCCGTTTCGGAATTTTTTGTACGCCCCTCAAGGGTGAAGTTTTCATCGAGTTACGCTTCTTGGAGGATTCCAGAAGATCTGAGGCCTACCTCGTGGACATGGCCCAGGAAAAGGGAAGCTCGACACCCGGATCCAAGCTGTTCAGGAACTGCCCTGGATGCGGTTTACAGAATGTTTTCAAGGAGGACGAGCATTCAAGATGTCTCTACTGCCTTCACGAAGACAAGACACACGTGGAGAAGGACTGTGCGTTTTGCAAGAACTTGTCGGACCGGACTATGAGGGATCGTCGGATCCGCCTCTCCAGCTGGCTGGAGAAGGGCCCAGCAGGTGAGAAGAAGAAGAAGTCAGAGCAGTCTTCCAAGTCCTGTGAGGGCGCCCTGGGCGACGGGGGGCCAACAGAAGGCAAAGCACCGCGAGTCCACAGGCACCGGGAGCGCCCAAGGGTTGGGCTCCTCAGCTGCCAGGCAGGGCGCGCTTTCACCAATGCCATCAACCACGAGCCAACGCTCTGGCTCGGGGAAGAGAAAATCAGAGAACCTGGGTAAGCTTCTGGAGAAGCCCGGTCGATCCCGATGTAATCAGCGGAGGGGGAGCGAGGCAGTGACCCTCACCCCAAGGTGAAGGCCTCAAGCGTGTCTAAGGTGGTGAGGGCCTTGATTCACCTGGCTAAGGCCTCTATCGCGGGAGTCGTAGCGGCCCTGGTGAAGCCTGTGGAGGCTACCCCAGTGGAGGCGACCTCAGGGCACAGAGTTTCCCTGCCACCGCAGAGGGAATCCCCTTTTCAGCCCATCAATAAGACCCCTGTGAGAACCCCGGTGGAAAATGAGGGGGGGGCGGTGGCCGTCACGAACATGGATACAGCCTCTGAGGAGGAGTTGGTGGAAGTCGTGAAGGTCCTCGAAGAGAGGTTCGAGGAGGTCCGTTCCCATGGGAGGAATCCCGACGAGGCGGACGAAGAAAGCAACGGTGGCCCCGACGAGGTTCCTGTGGAGGAGGAGCAAACGTCACGCCCGTCGCAACCGGCACCCGAGCCTCAGGACAACTCGGGTGCCATCTTGATGCCAATCCAAGCCTTATGCACGGAGATAAGGACGAGGTTGCCCTTACCCCCAACGGACGACCCAGCAGAACCGGGCCTGTTGGGAAGCCCTCCAAACAAGCGGAGGAGAGTTCATCCCCCGCGCCCTTCCAGCCTTCGCAGCCTGCTCAGCCTTCATCTCCTTCCCCTGATCCTAGGGATGACACGGGAACAGATACAGCCACGACGGGGACGGATGACAACGGTGGTGACAACGGGATGGGCCTTCCGTTACCACTCCCTCGGGCCTCCCCGCCCGACAGAATTGGCTCCTTCCACGCCATGATTGCCAGGGCATCCAAGCTTTTCCAGCTCTGCTCCGAAGAACAGAAGAAGATGGTCCTCTTGGTGCTGTTGCTTGATGACATCTGGGACGAGGGACTTGCTCTCTTGAAGAACCCGTCCACGACGCCTACCAAGAGGGGTCGGTACGAGAAGAAGTACCGCGTCCCGGATTCCACCCCTGTATGCCTTAGGGCACAGCCGACTCCGGATTCGGTCGTCTCGGCGGCGGCAAAGAAGAAAGCGGCAGGGGCGATGGCTTCAACTTCAACCTCCCCGCCGGACGGTGAGGGGAAGAAACTGGACGCCATGTGACGAGTCATCTCGTCAGCGGCGACGACAATTAAGGCGGCCAACGCCCTAGCGATTGTGGCCCGCGACGACAGGGAGTTGTGGTTCAAGATCGCTCCCCTACTGGACTTCCTCCAGGACGACAAGAGGGCAGAGGCCCTGGAGATCCTGCAGGAAGGTGAGGTGGCATCGGACCATGCCATAACGGTGGCCACGGACATTGCCGACACCGGTTTCCGCCAGTTGGGCAACAGGGTTTGCCTTCGACGGCGGGGGTGGCTCAAAGCGACAGATTTCCGCCAGGACGTGCAAACCAGATTTTTGGACATGCCCTTCGACGGGAACAACCTGTTTGGAAAGACAGTGGGTGAGTCGCTTCAGGCCATCAAGTCCGACACAGAGACGGCTCGGGCCTTAGGAGTTTTGCAGCAACGAAGGCCGCCTTTTCAGAACTCCAGAGGCAAGCAAGGTGCCTCCAAAGGATTCGGTGGTGGCTCCTCGACGTACCGCCAGGTGGCCTGCTCCTCGTTGCAGGAGGCCTACAGAGGACGAGGCAAGTCAGGTAGATCTTGTCGTCATTGCCAAGGAGGCCAAGGCATGTGTACATTGGATGTTCCTGTCCTCTCTAATTTCGTACTGCAATCACTTTTAAGCAGTTTGCGATTTCTACCTTCCCAAGGTCCCCATGCATCGGAAATAAATCCTAATCAAGAGGTGAAGAAACAACCATTGACTATGACTGGTTATATGGTAGCCTCTTTATTATTTTAGTGGCTAGTCTTGTGAGTTTTTTTCTTCTTTTCTTTAAAAAATATTAGGTGTTCAGATAAAACAAGACAACACAGAGGAGCACCGTGCTATTAACTTAACATAGCTAGGTCAACGACAACAACTGTGTGTATAGGCAAAGGTAAATGTGAACAATGCAAAAAAGAGGTGCAATTCTTCTCCGGTCTGTACAAACAATATGCAATGGCTTCTTGTAATTGTTATAATTGAACTAGAGGTGTACACAATATTCCTTCATAAAGGTCACACTCTCATAGTTTCAATACTGTGAAGTATTGTCTTAAAATACTGTTTTTCTTTCTAATACATTCAAACAGACTAGACGTCTGTTAAACTGTGAGGAAGATTCAGTGTGGTCCTTAGATGTGGTATTAAGTCATTTTCCCACGAGGATCACTGACGTTTCGATTGTTCTAATTCACAATCTTCTTCTGGGGCCTTATATATTCAGGTCTCCCTATAGATAAACAAAAACAAGAGTGTCCACTCAGAAAAGGGTACCAAGTGTTTCTATAATAAACAATGAGTGGAAGGATAAAAAGCATCATAATGGTGCTGGTACAATTAATAAGTGAAGGGCTGTGGGCCCTCATGGTCCAGTGACTGACCTGTCCTGGAAGCTGGGTGGAAACTGTAAGCTGTAGTCGCTGTCCTGCGGGTCAATGCGAAGGCGCAGAGGGCTGTGTGTAAACGGCACCGTGCCGATGTCTGGGCCGAGGTCTGGATAGGTTCCCAAATGAAACGTGGGGAACAGTAAAGGGAGCGCTGGGCTAGTGCAGCTAGGGAGCTGGAGAATGGTCAGCCGAGGATAGGTACCCTCCTAGGGGGATTATTCAGGGTAGGACCGCCAGTTACAAGGAGGCCAAGGCGGCAAGGCCTCCGCCAGGCAGGACTGAACCAGCCGTAGCGTCGGGCCCCCACCTGAGCACCGCGATGGGAGGCCGGCTGGCGAAGTTTGTCAGCGTGTGGGATTCCATCTCCACCGACCGTTGGGTGCTGGATGCCCTGGCCCACAGGCACACTCTTGAATTTCTAAAGAAGTGCGCCTGCATTCCTCCCGTGGCCAGGAAGGAAAACCAAATCCCTCAACTTCTATTGGAAGTAAGGGTGATGCTCAAGAAGGGAGCCATCGAGCTTGTCCCAAAGAGGCTCCGGGGCTTCGGAGTATACTCAAGATACTTCTTCATCAGAAAGAAGACAGGCGGATGGCAACCCATCCTGGACCTGCGTCGGTTAAACAAATACATCAAGGCCCAGAAGTTCTGGATGGTCACCCTCCAGCACGTGCTGGGACAGCTGGAGGAAGGCGACTTCCTGTCGTCGCTGGACTTGGAGCATGCCTACTTTCACATCCCCATTCTAAAAGGACACCGAAAGTTTCTCAGATTCGTGGTCCAAGGGGGGCACTGCCAATTCAAGGCCCTCCCATTTGGTTTGAAGTCGGCGCCCAGGGTATTCACCAAGTGCCTAGCACCAGTGGCGGCGCGGCTGCGCCTGCAGGGGATCCACTTTTACCCCTACCTGGATGACTGGCTCATCCGAGCAAGGACAAGGGAACTCGCCATCGAACACACAGCAAAGACCGTCCAACTGCTCACGGATCTTGGATTTTCCATCAACTTCCCCAAATCCCACCTGGTTCTGTTGCAGATCGCCCTGTTTCTGGGAGCCAAGCTCGATACAGTGGCACGGTTGTCCTCTCCGTCGGAGGAAAGGACGAAGGCAATCCTGGGCAAGGTGCAGTGCCTGCTGGCCACGGATGTGGCCAGGGTGAGGTCCATCAAGTCCCTTCTCAGCATGATATCCTCATGCATCTATCTGGTGCGTCTATGCAGGCAGCAGATGCGTCCTCTGCAGGAATTCCTTGACGCCCGTTGGATGTAAGCGGCGGGCAGCTTCGAAGACAGGATCCCGCTCAACGAGGTCTTCCGCCAAGTGATTCGGTGGTGGGGCACCCACGCGCATCTCATGGCGGACATGGACTTTCAGACCCCAGCACATCAGGAGACAGTGACGACAGATGCCTCCCTGGAGGGATGGGGAGCGCACACCGGAGATCTTCATGCGAGAGGCCTCTGGCTCCCGGAGGCGAGGTCACTCCACATCAACATCCTGGAGCTCCGAGCAGTGGTCTGGGCCCTCAGGCCGTTTCAAGGGCAAGGTGGTGAGGATCTTCACTGACAACACCACCACGATGTTCTACATCCGGAAGCAGGGAGGCACCAGATCCCCAGCCCTGTCCAAGGAGGCCCAGGATCTGTGGCACTGGGCCGTCGCCCAGGGGATGTCTCTGTTACCCTTCATCAGGCAGGAATAAAGAACACCATCGCCGACTCACTCAGCAGGGAGCTGCGCTCGTGCCACAAGTGGGAACTGCGTCAGGATCAAGTGGATCGACTTTTCCAACAATGCCGCAAACCCCAGATCGACCTGTTCGCGTAGGTGACGAACTCCAAGTGCCAGAGGTTCGCCAGCAGGTTTCCCCAGCCGAGGAACATGGACGATGCTTTCTCGTTCCCCTGGGACGGCCTGTTCCTGTATGCATTCCCTCCGTTGCCGTTTCGACTCATCAACCAACTCAAGAGGTCCCGGTGCAGGATGATCCTCATCGCACTGGCGTGGCTGAAACAGATCTGGTTCCCGGACCTTCTGGACTTGTCAGCATCCCCCCAGACAAACTGTCGATGGACGCAGAGGCGCCATCCTCCATCATGACCCAGAGTTGCTGAACTTGCAGGCCTGGCTCCCGCAGCACTAGAGTTTGGAGGGTACGATATCCCAGCGGACTGCAAGGAGGTGCTTGCAAAGGCCAAGGCGTCCTCAACTCTCAAGTGCTACGGACACAAGTGGAAGAGCTTCTCTGTCTGGTGCCGTGCACAGAAGATTAACCCTCTGCGAATTACGGCCCCTCAAGTGCTGCCGTACCTGCTGTCGCTGGCCAAGGCTGGGTTAGCTCATGCTTCCATCAAGATCCATCCAGCAGCGATTTTCCGATGCACCAGAACTACGGGACGATCATCCCTGTGGTCTCATCGCCTGGTGAAGGAATTTATGAAAGGACTGTTCTGATCATTCCCGCCGGTGAAGGCTCCGGCCTTGGCGTGGGAGCTCAACGTGGTGCTGACCAGGCTTATGGGGCCGCCATTTGAGCCTCTGCACTCGGCACCGTTGAAGGTCCTATTGTGGAAAACAGCGTTCCTTGTGGCCGCACGACAGGTGGGAGAGATCCAGGCCCTATCCTCCTAGTCTTTAATAGAATTAATACTCCCTGTGCAGAAAGCAGGGGTAATCTTTATTCTTAGCTTTATCAACCCAAGACAGTTATTTATCAAGGCTGCAGACCACTTCATACCTGGATTCACCCTTATTAGGGATCATCAGCGCAGTACAGTCTTGACAGCCTTATGGTTGGAGCATTTATTTTATTTAACCTATTTCCACCACCAGTTTATTTTTCCTGTGTGGGATTTGAACCTTGTTTTAACATTTCTCATAGCAGCTCAGCAGTTTAACCCTTTTACGTTCTTGACCATTCCACATTCTCCCCGTTGAGTCCCTTATCACATCTCCCAAGGAAAAGAACAGGAAATGCTTGGTGGGAATGGGTGCTCTTCTGAAAGACTGAAACAGCAGACCAGTCCCCTTCCTTAGTGTCAATCAGAAGGCCTGGCCAACATAGCAGTAAATCACAAGCAGTAAAGGGCTGATGGACTCAGGGGTCAAGACTTTTATCTCTGTACCAAGTTGAAAACGTATGCAACCTGCGGGCCTAGATAGACATGGCGGTCAGCCTTGTGGCAGAAAAGAGCACATTCAGGATCTCAGATAAAAAGGTCGAGATGTCTGCGGTTCGGATGAAGGACTCAGACATACAACTTGTTTAGAGGATCAACACTTGCCAGAAGTCACCAATGAGGCAGAGGCATGTCCAAAAGTTCCAGGTATTACATACTTCATGCCCAGTCCAGGACACTCAAGATACTGATGGACCTCTACAGCCTTCTGAAAACCAGCAGAGTGACCCGAATCAGCAATATCCCATAGAGAAACTGAGGCCACTGACGGAGATGCCGCCACTGAGCAAACTCCTTCTCAATTGAACGCCTTTTGCACCATGAAGATGCAGGATGCCATGAGCCTGAGAAGACTCAGAAAGGCCAAGGGTGGGACTTCACTGAGTTTCGAAGTCTTGCCCCATCTACAAGATGTTCGCCACACTGCCTTTGTCTTGGGTTGACAATGCCTTCGCCACAAAGGCCCTGCCTGACTTTTTGTTCCGTACCACACCTGTGAACTGGAGTGACTAAGCTTGTGTGACATGGGATTTCTTGAAGTTCAGGGGCAGGCAAAGTAGTCCAAAACGTAACCAGTGTGTAGCCGGTGGGCTGACACCAGATCGGGATGCAAGCTCCAGTGAGCCAGTTGTCAAGGGAGGGATAGACATGACTGCTCTCCCTTCTGAAATGTGTGCTCATCACAGCCAACAGCTTGGTTAAGACTATTGGGGCAGAGGAAAGGCTCTATGGTACAGGTCTTGTTAGTCTAACATTAAACTTCATTTACTTTATACCGGTTTACCATCTGTTATACCTTTTCGCTGTCAAATGACAGTGATTTGTTGTAAAGTAATAAAGCCAAGATAGCAGTGCTAATGAGCTGTAGGAATGTTAGCGTGTTGAGCGCACACCAGAGAAAACATTGCTGAGCTGAAAGCAGTGAGCTTGTAATCAATCTGGTCCAGTTACTGCTGGTATTACAATTTTTGAAAATGCAGATGCAAGTACACTGACATTTTTTAATGTGGATTGAAAAAATGTGCTTCATGGATCCATTTACAAAAGCGTTAGTAATAGCATTCACCAACAGAAAGCTTTAGAAATATTTGAATTGCTGGAATTCAAGTGCCACTCGTTTCACTATTCCTCTCTCTGCTCGCCACCTCAGTACTATACAGGATCTATGCGATTGCCACGCAATGGTAAACCTTACGGCCGAAAACATTGAATCGCAAAAAAGCATCAGTACAAAAAACAAAGGGCGAATATTGTTGGGAAGGGAATTAACCTCTCCCCACACCTCCCAGGCAGTTTAGAGTAAGGTGGATCCCATAAATACACTTGTGATGTGGCAGGTGGGTGTGCTAAGAGACCCTGTATGGGCGCAGGATTTCGCAAAATATACATGCTTAGACTTTAGTGCGTGCATATAAGTAGGTGCCATTTTCATTGCTATGGTAGAAACATTTGGCCGTGCATGGCTGTGCGGTAAACACAGACCAAACAAGGAACCTGAATAGTCCCAAGCGCCGACGATAGAGAGACACACACTGTTAGCTCCCATAGAAACGTTCCTTTTTTCTACAACTGTTGTTAATATGTCTTATCCTAAGAAGGAATGCGCCCTGCAAGGCCGCAAGACAGTACCTGGCGCCTCGCAATGCACATTTATCGCAGCCAGGCCGAAGCAGGCCTCCGACCCCAACCCAGCCTATAAGTTATGACACCCACAACTGTGCCAGTGCAATACCCCCTGAATTCCATGATAGTAGGTGGCCCCAAACACAAAACCATAAACCCACTGGTCATAAAAGATCTAAAACAACACAACCATTTCACCTTATTTCATAATGACAAGGTTTGTAATGTGAGGTACAGGGTGGAATAAATTATATTCCAAAGAAAGGGTGGAACCCTTGGGTGCAGATAGTGCGATACTGAATGAGTGAAGAATGTGTGGGTCAGCTCGATCTGAAGCCCCCCTCCCCACCTCTGTGCCAGTCCCTGAGTCTCTCAGGTGCACGCCATAATGATAGAGTAGCATTATTTTACACAGTAACTAATTGCGAACTTGACCTTGGTTCCCTGGAGATGAACCCAGCAGACCCCACGTGATGGAAGATGGACAGACGGGTCTGGGGCCAATGTCCTGGCACCTTCTATGGAGCGGGCCAACCATGTATAGGGTCTCATCAACCAACCACGCAGGTTTCTACTGTATATGTTTTCATCACTGAGGACGATTTGGTTCCTTATAACATTCTGCCTGTACCATTTTTCAGCAGAACGTTCTTGAGGAGCAGAGTTCTTTGCTGGCACACCTATTTCTTGTGTGATTAAAACTTGTTATCCTTGCAAGAATCGCTTGGCCTTTTTTCCTAGCGGGTTGTATTTTTCCTGGCATGAGCGTTTGTGGGCGTGCCTTCACAAGTATGCACTAACATTAAAGTTTTTCGTAAAAACATAACCGGTGCAACATGGAGAAAAACTGAAAATCTATTATTTACCTTGTTTGAGAGAGCTAGTACTGTCCAGCTGAATAACAAGTATTTCCCTTAACCAGGAATCACATGGCAAAATCTAACGGGAAATTGAGACCTTAAAGTAAACATTGTGATAGATCAACTCCGAAACAGGGTGTAACACATCAAACAATCGACACACTGTAAATCATGAACTCCTTACTGACTTTATTGTAAAGTTCTCATGTTTAGTAGTTTTCATTTTTGTTATATACATAAAATGGGGGACACCCGCGCAACCCCTAAACTCCTCACCTACTACACCCCCTGACATAATCTGTCCTGATAGAAAATACAGCTAAAGCGCAAGAAAAACAGTACTCCAGACTAGTAAGGAGAGCGAGAAGTGGAGGTAAGCTTGTCAACATAGGGAAAACATTTCATTATTTGCGATGTTTTGGTAATGCCATAATTGTGCATTCGGAAAAAAAACGATTCGGATATATATACAATCCGCACACTGTTTCTTTTTCACCAATAGTTAAATGTCACTAGCCAATGCTAATGGAAGTGCACATTTCTCACCTTGAATGAAACCACTTGATACAAATTTGACATGGAACATGAAACCAGTTAATTAAAAATTCAATGCAAAGTGGATCAATGTGCCCTTAATTTAAGAAACCTACAAAAAATGTAATAGTTGATCTAGGCAGGGGTACAATACACCTCAAGTCGCAACTTTGAATTTCTAACAAAATGTGTAATTTGGTGTTGCATTTTGTGTACAAGAAATAGATAGTGCCAAGAATGGTGTTGCATTTTACTAAACTGCAACAAGTAGCACATTGTACGTGCTTCTTGAACACACAATAGGTCTCATTACGAGGTTGGCAGGTTTCCACCGACCTCGTAACACTGTTTCCGCCAACTGATATTCCAGTGCCACCGGGATATTACAAGTCCCAGCGGCCCGGGATGTCAGGCGGCGGGAACTATAAGTCCCCATTCCCGTGGAGTCCCATAGGTCTCCACAGGAATGGGGACAATGAAGCCATTGCTAACAGTGCCAGTACTTCTGTGAGAAACATGCCTGCATGTGCCGGTGCGCACGGCAGGTCACACCTGCCGGGTGCAGGGGCCCCTGCAGGAATTCTCATAGTCTGCCGGTCCGGAAAGGGTACCAGTATTTCCAGACCGCCAGACGTGTAACGATGCCCAATATATTCTTGGCTCTTATGTGTATGAAGAAGAAGGCACTCACAGCTGGTATGTAGGAGTCACTTTAGTGCAGCCTTGTGATCCTTTCCTTCAGAAAGATGCCACCTGATGTCTATAGGAAGGGATCATATATGCCCTCCAGAGATTATGCAAAGAAAGAAATGTGGTTAAGGAATGCCTTTTGTCTGTGCCCTTACTTTTGTAGATCGCCCCACACAAAGTTAGTTTTGAGTTGGTAAATAGGAGCATCTGCTATTTATAGTACAACAGAGCTATAGTGCAATGCCAGGGAAAAGAAGCTATGCCAATGTTTCAGTGGGATGCTCAATCAGAGCTGGTAAAGAGGTATTCGAAGCGAAATTTGTTAATCAATTGCAACAAGTAAATACTGGCTACAGTTAACATTGATGTAGAAGGTGTAAACCTAAAATTTAACTGGCCCCTGAGCAGGAATCCAATGCAACATCACAGCATCTACCATATATTGGATTTTTGTATCTGGGACCCCACAATAAACCTATTTTTGCATGTGACAGGCCTTAAACATTCTATTTAAAGCAAAATAAAGTAAACTGACTGAATAGGACCCAACATTATCTTTGGGGTCTGTGTTTCTTACAGAATCGCTGACCTTGTAGAGCTGTTTTTTACCTAATTGGTGCTACCTTAAGGGGAATTTTAAATACTTGTGCAATACCGTGATAACCACGGTATATGTCACATTGCTAGCCGGTTATCATACTTCTGAACAATCAATACAGTGACATCCCTACTCTGGATGGAAGAGCACCTAAAAGTAGGTTTTTTGAAATTCCAGACAAAGCGACCAGGCCTGCAGTTCAAGTACCTGAAGAATTTGGGCCAAGGAGACCATCTTGAATTTGTCATTGTACAGGTACAAATTCAGCAGCCCAGGTCCATAATGGGACGCAGACCCAATCCTATTCCAGCACTAAAAATAAAGGGAGTACCTTCCTTTTACCCTCAATGAGGCAGGCACCAGCTCTGAACACTGTTTGCCGAAGTAACCAAATCTCCTCCAATAGGAGGGAGTCCCGAGGAAGGGAAGGATGTGAAGCAGAGAGAACTGGTAGGTATTAGATGAAAGGGATGGAGTAGCCATGCGCCCCGGCACTTGAGGTAGTGCGCTGCCACACCCCGACACAGGGACAACCCTGATCCCACTGGAGTGGTCAAAGTCCACATTTTCAGAGATTAGGACCAGGTTTTACCAACAGGTTAGTCGAAGCACCAACCTAGCCTATCGGACCATGATGAGCAAAGGAGTAGTGCTAATCAGAATGGGCGTTGGTAATGTTGGCAGGAGGATGTTGGACACCTAGACCCAAAGGGGTTTAACTTCTCCATGGACTGATGGACGTAAGCCTCAAACAAGTTGTCAGCGTCAAACAACATGCCAAAGAGTTTTTTATGAAAATCTGGGGCAAACCCAGAAGACCACTTCCGGAAGTGTCTGAAGGTCTGTTCTCATGCTCATGGCACGTGCCACGCAGTCTGCTGTGTCCAGGCCAGACTACGATATCTGGTGTGCTACCTCCTTGCTATCCTCCACCAGAAATATTAACCCATCTTTCATTTTTTCAATGGGCACATAATCATCTGCTTCAGATTCAACATAACACATGGCTTGGATGTGCTTTGCAGGGCACAGGTGGCATTCACAGCTCCCAGAGGTAAGGACCTTACCTCACGTGGTGTCAGGTTTCTTGCTCTCCCTTTCTGGGGGTAAAGAGGAAGGATAGCAGACAAAGCCTAGAGAAGAGACCACCAGGCTCTCAGACATAGGGTACATAGACAAAACCCCTGAATCCCTGGGAGTCGGACAGTGCTTCTAGGTTAAAAGGGAAGAAGCATCTCTCTTGGAGGACCCTGAATGAGAATATCAGTAGGATCCAAGTGGACCACATGTTTTGACGGTGGAAACCAACCAACAGTTTTTACAGACTTGCCAATTTCGTCTGCAAGGACAAGTAAGGTGTGCCATAAGCAGAGTATTTAATAATATCAAGCTCTGTTGAGGTATCAAGTCCACTGACATTGAACACTTGAGGTACCGACTCAGTAAGAACCTCATCCTAATCTCGGAAGCCCTCAAGGAAGTCTTCCACCTCATCAGAATTCAAAGGCTTTAGTCACAAAGGGACAGCGTTACTGTGGTATCCTGGATGTTATGTTGATTGTATGTGTGAGTGTAGGGGCCTTGTGGAATGCTCATGTGCAGCTTGGATTGTTGGGGCACCTGGGAGTTCCACATGTTACAGTTGGGGACTTGGAGCTGGGCAGGGAGCCAGGGTGGAGGCTTACAGATCTTCTCTCCATGTAACTAAGAAGCAATAAAGCATGTTCCTGTTTCTACCTACCTGGATCAGCCTGGTTCCTGCTCCTTGTACATCACTGGCCCAGGGTACATCTTCCAGTAGGCAAGATACATCAGTTACCTTCTTCATATTTGGCCCATCTTTGAAAAGAATCGCACCCTGGAGCAAAGTCCAGCGAGGTGTCTCTGCTGGGATTGTGGAACGCCATGCATACCCTCCAGAAGGTGGAGCCAAACAGTGCTGCCGGGGAGCAATCTCAGATGGCGGAGCCAGCAGGTGCGCGTTGCGGTCTACAGAGGTGCCTCTGCGGACTTGACCACATGTGGCCAGGGCTTCAGCACAGGCAACTTAGCGGAGAGGTATAGCATCTATTGCATGAATGACTCCCAGTGCTACGGACAAGGGGAGCTACCAGGGAATGTTCCCTTAAATGATGATCCCCAGAAGTGTCATCATCCAGAGAATGTCAAGTGGAAGGTCTTCTTGGACAAAGGCTCTGAGGCCAATGACTTGAAAGGAGTGTTTGCCGTGCTTGTATATACATTTTTATGGCATGCTCCTGGAGGGTCTTTGGGTGCAAGGTTTGGCATGAACTGCAGTCCTCTATGTTGTGCGCATCTCGAAGGCAATCAAAGCTCACATTTTTGAAAATCAGACACAGGCATCGGATGCACAAAATCCCTGTAGTAAAACCAGACGTCCAGAGCGGATCCCACGAGGGAACCTTGTAATAGGGCGGAATGGGATTAACGGCACCGGCACCATTACCGGTGCTGTTAATCTCATTCCACCAGCCTCGTAATGAGGGCCAGTATGTTTTTATTTTTGCAACGGTGGTCATTACAAGTTTGCCGGTCCGGGATCTACGGTACCGGTAAGCTTGACGGTACCGTAGTTCCCGGACCGGCAAACTATGAGTTCTGCGGGTGGGTGCCTTCCCGCCCGCCAGATTTTACCTGGCGGGCGAACCGGCACCCGCGAGCAGAGCATGTTGGATGCACCGGCACCATTCACGAATGGTGCCGGTGCATCCGGCTTCCCCATTCCCATTGAGCCCTATGGGTCTCAAATGGTAATGGGGAAGAATATTTTCCGGCACCCGGGAATGGCCGATTACCGGGTCCGGCAAGGCCGTAATAACCCGGTAATTGCCCATTCCTGGGCACCGGAAAGAAAAGGATACCTGAGGCAGCTGTGCCTGTATTACAGGCACGGCGACCGCCAGCATTGTAATGAGGCCCAATGTGTGCTGGGTAGATTGTTCTGGAAGTATGTAGAAGTGAAACTAAAAGTAATGTAATGTGATCAGTCCGTACTGATGTACTCTTTATTAGCAAATGTGTTTCTGATTGGTAGATTATTGCTTTTATGAAGGCACACATGGTCATTTGGTTGGTTGACTTCAGACCACATGGTTGATGGGCACCTTTCATGGTCACTTTAAAGTTATGCGCCTTTTTATTATGATTTGTACTAATGCAGATTTTCCAATTTGGGCTGATATTTTGGGTTCCCCACAGCTTTTTGCTTTGCCTGTGATTGTCCGAGAGTCTTCTACTGAAGCCCCTCCCCCCCTGCCAGTGCAACCCTTTTTCATTCCGAGACTCTATGGTGCTGGGTCACTCAGAAGGCTCCCTCTCCCAGGGCTGCTTAATGCTCTCGGACGAACCTATCATCTTACATTGGTTTTAGGAGGTAGCCTTATGCAGTCGATTAGTTTTAGCTTCACAAGGGGTGCAAGCCAAGTAACCGCATTGGAAGGTGTAAGGAAGACATGGTATCACAAGTGTGAGACGGACAGAAGAGCTGCACGTTTTAAAACCTTTATTGGCCAAATAGTGACGGGATGGAAAACTTGTATCTGCCCCTATAACTAAAATAGGAGTATTCTTGACCATTAAATAATAAAGAACACAGTTCTGGTCAGTCTTAGTCCAAACATCATAATATTTATACTTGAAAAACCTATTGCCTGCCCTCACTCTAATACAATAAATGTGAAAGGGAAAATGTGTTAAAGGAAAAATCAGTGTAAACAAAACAGGTCAGATTGGTAAGTATAGATTCTCACCCCACGTTGTATGACACTTGGGTTGGGTGGAACACCTGGCGTACAGACACACTGCGGCTTGTACTACACCGTAGGTAGCCTGTTCTGCCTTCCAGAGCCCTCTTGACTTTCAAGCACTCAGTCACAAGTTCAAAGATTCGACCTCTCGGGTTTCCCTTGCCCCAAGTCCAGATCAACCTCATGCGCTTTTTTTTCACAGTTCAACAAAAAGTTAATGAGCGTTTTTCACTAACAGCTCCACTCGATCGAGTTCATCCTTTCTTGGTTCACCTCCGTCAGGCTCATACCTTTCTCAATTTACTTTCCGGTACTCCCTTCCTCTAGCTTTCTCTCAATCTCATACTTTCACTTCTCTCCATCGCAATGCCATTTGGAATTAGTAGTTCTTTATAGAAAATTTCATTAAAAAAGTTCCTGTTTCCCTCAGCAGGGATTAAGCTGCCTTGTATTTCACAGACACCTTTCGTAATATGTTTGCTTTAGTTACAGTTCTTTCACTACCTGCTGTCTTGCAACTTCACAACCTTTCTCAGAGACTTTCGATAAGGCACATTCCCCTTGCGGGAGCACTCTGATACTTAGTACTCAAGAATTTCTGGCTTTCAACATTGGTCTCTCTCTCACATTTTATAAGTGTGCGCGTAACCTTTTTGCCCTCTTAAATTGTTGCAAGCACTCCAAACCACAGACCAGACATTCACTGCTTCAATTAACTCACTGGTTGGGTTTAGGAGTTTCTTTTCATCGCGTTATTTTGATGTTGCAGTCTTGTAGCCTCAGTGCCTCCCCAACTCTGCCGTTCACCTGCCGTTCACCTGGGAGGGTGGCTTGTAACCTTGCAGCACTTACATTCTCTCTACTTCTTGGCTGGGCTGGCTTGTGCAGTCCTTGTGGCTTCTAGGAAGCAGCAATATCTCACAAAAGGGATTTTCATCTTCTTGCTCTCATCCCTCCGGCCTGTTGCTCTCCTCTGCCCACCTTGCCACCGCTCTAGAAGAGTCGCGTCTCTGTGTGCATCCACTCGCTCAGATTTTCTCACCAAAATGTCTTTGGACTTCAAGTCCCATAATCCTTCACTCTGATTTTTGCTCCCACTTTGCTACCCTTTTTGGCACTCAGATGGTTATGGGAGTTGCAATGGGCCTTAATGAGGCGTCCATGAGGTCATAGTATCAATGCCTGCCGCTCAAAGGCCTGGGCTTTAGTCCTGTTCCCAGGGGAAGAGCTCTGGCTTGGGTGCTGCCAGGTAATCCCCAGCTGCCCCTGGTTTGGCTGCCTGGGATCACAGCCCCATCGCCACACTGCAGCCTCCCTCACACTCACAGGCTCAGTGCTTTGGCAGTCCTTCTCCTTCCAGGGTTTCACCAACTGGTCTTCTCTCACTTTGGCTTCTCTGCACCATCCAGCATCCCCAGCTTGCTCAAAGTGTGCTTGTGTGTTCTGCTTTTTGTAGTGACTCGGGGGCTGAATAGGTTTCAGGTGGGAATGGTTGTAGTGGGAGGCCTGGCCTTATTATTGGGACAGAATGGCGACTGCCCATAGGAATCCCTGGTTCAGTGGTTCCTATGGGTCATTTTCTTCGTCCCAGTTGTTTTGGAAAAGAATAGTGGAGAAGAATTATGGTTGTTGTAGTGTTCCTTGGGGATAACAGAAAACTTGGGTGGAATGTTGTCAGGACGGGGAAGGTAGATGTATGGTTGCAATTGGCAATAACCCATTAAACATGAGGGAGAGAAGTCTGATGGGTAACAACTTTTAAGGAAGTATATCATGTCTCACCTGGAGGCATTCCCCCTCCACTCCGTGAAACAATGGGAGGATACCCATGTGTTTGATCACAAAGGCCAATATACCCTTTATGTAGCCATTGGGGTACCAATGTATTTGATTAAGTCCTACTCTGAAACATTTTCTTTTAGGGGCTTCTTTTGTTCAGGGAAACCATGAGGAAGGCCTAACATGCCCAATGTTAAGCTGAGAACTTACCTGTAACCTTTGCACCCTGATACCCTCAGGTCTGGAGTGCTTTACAAATTAATAAACAAACAATGTGCCCACCTTGTTTCTATTGGAGCCAAGTGATGCACCCTCTATATTGGGTTTGATTGGTTTAGACCAGTCTCTCTCTCCCTGGGCTGGCCATAACCATCCTGTGGGGGTATTCTGGGCTGAGTCGTAGATTTAGAGGCCAATGAGATTGGCTGGACTCCTAACCCTTTGTCCACAGCCCCCTATTATGTTAAGCTCTGATTCTACTGGTATTGTTAGAAGATCAGGTTTACTTGCCATACCAGTTGGGCACTGTGTCCTACCGCTTTGTTCCACACTTTAGGAGTCTTTGGTCAAAACAGTTTACAAGATGCACAACGGGCCTCTTGGGTGATCATGGGGCAGGCAGTGTTTGCACACTCTATGGGTGTCTTTCCAAAGGATTTTACGATTACACTTAGGGCAGAATTTAAATGGTGTAGAAGCAGAGAATGGGGTATGCATTCTCTACGTAAAAGATCAGCCCCCACCCTCCCTACTGGGAGGTCAAAGCCAGGTGTACTCAGAAGCCAGGTGTAGTCCAAACGAACATCTGATCGGCTCTTGAGTCTTCCATCGAGGCGTTGTGGGAGTCGGTAAAGTAGTAAAAGAGGAATATTAACTCAGGCTTTGCTACAGGACTCTGCGATTAACACAACTGACCACAGGGCGTGGCTAGTCAGCCATGCAGTGAGGACATCTTTTCGTGCAGCTCCTGCTAATCCAGAATGATCCTTGCCGAAATGCGGGCTACGTGGTGCTATGGAGTCTGTGACTACGACAAGTGATGCATGAAGATTGTGAGCAAAGGTGTGTACATGCTGTAAGCGGCAGTGGCATGGATTGCGGAATAAGCGCTGATTGACGATCGTGACCCAGCGAGGGACAGTGCAATTAATAATGGCAGCAGCTGGGAAGCTGTGTCCCCAGAATGATGGGAGCACCACAGCATCGTGTTGAGGGGGAGAGTCAGCCAAGGACTACAGCGGCCTGGCAAGATTTAGCATTCAGTCCACAGTGGGCCGGGACTCACCTGACAGTATATTAAGACAAGCGAGACATACACTGTCAACAAAAAGCCGCACAGCTGTGGTCGGCAGATCGGCCCGTCGAACAGTGAGTGGTGCTGCAAACACACTTGTGGCACCCAGGGGACTGCTTGAGGTGCCGCAGTCAGAGCAGCGGGTCATTGGGGTAAAGACAAGGCCCCCCCATGGGCAGGCGGCTCTGTCACAGCAGTGGGGGGGATAAATAAAAACTTGTCTCCCTCTCGTTGAGGCAGGGCATCATCCCCGAGACTTCACAGAGTTTCAGTGGTTTGCTCGCTCTTCGCACGAAGGAACCTCTAAATGTGCAGCAGTGGTGGAAGTTTGCAAATGGAGGATTAAAGGAAGTGGGTACTGCTGTTTCTGGGCAGATGACTCTGAATGCAATGACAATGGTCACGCAATAAGCACAGGGGCCGCGCAGTGGGCATATAAGTAGGGCAGCTCCTGCAACACAGAGCCTCACTCCTCCCCCCCCAAAACCTCCTTGGGCCAGAACCTAATCACTGGCTGGCTGCGGGAGCGGGCGAAGGCAGGAGCCAGCCCTGAACACAGTATGCCGGTTAGAAGTAAGCACTTACCGCGAGGGCATACAGCATCGGATGGAAGGCAATCCTACATCCATGCAAACCTGACCTAGAATGAGGTCCATGCAGGAGCCAAGCACACCAGTGCTTACAAGAACAATCCAAAGTGATGCACAAAAACAGGAGCCCGACACGAACCAAGGCAGACCAGACAGTGTACCCCAAGCAACATGGGGGACTCGCTGCAATAAGTGAATACCCTAGCAAGAGAGACGTCCGGGTGTGGCACTGGTGGCAGAGAAATAAGGCGCATGGGCACGAACAATTTGGCAGCACGGCACAAAATCCAGAGCCTGATTGACAGGAAACCCAAGGTTGCAATATTAAATGGGGCATATGGGGGACACACTAGCCTCCACGAACACAGGAGGTTCCGTGATGGAGCGAGTAAGGAAACAAGAACAAGCGGTCTCACAGGCATGAAGGGGCATACTGGTTAGCACTAGCAGGCCCAGTGTGGAACACTCTGGACATCACGTAGTGTACAGCGATACGTGGAACGCAAGGCCACCCTCCATCTCGACATATTGGCACAATTATTAGGACAGAATTCGTGGCCTTCACTTAACAGCCAAGCAATTTGGGGACACCTGGATGCCAGCATTGAAGCTATGGTATATAGTAGGCAGACTTGGGCGATACCTGGTGAAGCACAAGAGTATAGCCACTGAGCAGGGAGGGCTTATCCGATGACAGCTGGATTAGTGCTGACAGAGGCCAATCGTGCTGGAATTGTCTGGACCAGCAATGGCGTCCAAGTATCAAAAAAACAAGGCGAAGCAACCCACATTAGACGTGTTCACGAAATCCAAAAGTGCACCTAAGGGCACCATGCCAGGGACCCCAACAACACAAGGGGAGCTGGTCCAAATGAAAGGAGACCGACAGGTCCTAGATGCCATTGCAGTTATGAAGAAAAGGAAAGAAAAAAAAAAAGATCACAATTGAATCTAAAATGGACACCATCAGCCTAGATGTGAACCTCTTGAGAGAGGATGTTCGGTCGCTTGCAGAACACACAGGAGCTCTTGACAAGGAAGTGGCAGTAAACACAAGCAACTTGAAAAATACTTCAAGAGAGGTAACGGTACTACAGCAACAAGTGCAGAAATTCGAGGACAGAGTTGAAGATGCGGAAGGAAGAGCCAGTCGTAACAACGTAAGAATCACTGAGCTCCCCGAGGGAGAGGAAGGGATAAACCCTACCAACTTCATAGAACATATGCTGTTGCAGGAAATTGGCCCGAGTACTCTCACTCAGGGGTTCACAGTTGAAAGAGTGCATAGGTCCCCGATGAGGAAACCACCGCCGAGAGCCCCACCTCGGCCCATAATAGCTTGTATACTAAATTATAAAGATGGGGAAAAGATCCTTGAACACTTCCCGAAAGGAGGAACGATTCAGCGAGCATTGGCCAACATTACTGCATCCCCGGACTACACATTACAGGTGCTAAAACAGAGGATGCACTTCACATCGGTCAAGAGGAGGTTGAGGGCACCGGACCTCAAATATATGCTTCTCTACCCGGCTAGACTGAAAATCATATACTTTGATGCTCCTGAAGAGGATGGACACCAAAAATTTGCCAACCGGAGTGAATATCCAAAGGCGTTGTGAAGGAGACACATCCTAACAGACTATGGTGAAACAGTAAGGATTCGGAAGAGAACAGGCATCCGACTATAATTGGGCGCGTGCTCAGCGCATATTAGATGGCAGCACTAAAAACACAGCGGAATGCAGGAGCCGGCAGCGCAGTGCCCATCCAGGCAGTACTGGGAGGGAACGTCCTCCACCTAAGACTGGATTCGTTTTTCAGATACTACCGGTTTCGTATCTACCTGCTGCACTCTGGACACCAGGACAAGTATCTGGGGCAGGAGTGAGAAGTAGGGATGCCTGAGCACAAGGGATTGAGCTGGGCAATTGTTGGGGGGCAGGGCAGTTGGGGTAGTTAGTTGGGAGTTGGCCTATAGATTGACACAGGAAATGTATAATATGCGCACCAGACTGTTACACTATGACAGCACCTTCAGGCATGATGGGAGAACTTAAAATAGCGTTCTGGAATGTCAGGAATTGAACAGTTACATCAAACGGAACAGAATAATGACATACTTAAAGCACCAAAAAAATAGAATAGCACTACTTCAGGAGACACACCTCAGAGGGGAGAAATAAACCACCCTAGGGAGCATCGATCAAAGCATACAAAAAGGTGGTACACTTCATGTAAAAAACAAGAAACCATTTAATACTGAAAAGCAAAGGTTAAAACGAGATTAAATAGATATATATTTTATTTTTATTTATTTATTCAGATTTATTTAAAGCGCACATCAGCCCGGGGGCATCGTGGTGCTGTTACATGAATACATAATCTGGTTACAATGGAAGCAAGATGGTTACAAAGCAATTTTTCTTACAGGACACATTTCGTAGCATACGTATGCGAGCAAGTGTAGGCGAAGGAGGGAGGATGTTAGTTGAATAGTGTAGTTTTGAGGGATTTGCAAAAGGAGTACAGCGAATGTTCTGCTCTGAGTGAGTTGGGGAGGGCATTCCAGAGCTTAGGTGCTATGTGTGGGAAACCAATGCCGCCGGCTTTGGCTCTTTTTACAGTGGGTACTTGGAGTTGGTTGGCGTGATGGCTTCTTCTAGGACGGGTGGAGGAGTTCTTAGTTATAGTTTCAGATAAGTAGGGGGTGCTGTGTGATTGATGCACTTGTGTGTGAGAGTGAGAATTTTAAAGTTGATTCTTTCCTTGACTGGGAGCCAATGGACGAGTCTTTTGGCCTGTGAGATATAGTCAGTTTTGGGGATGTGTAGTGCAGCGCGGAGGGCATTATTTTGCACTATTTGGAGCCGGCTTAGGTTTTTGGTCGATGTGCCTGCCAGGAGGGCGTTGCAGTAGTCCAATCTGGCTCCTATGGTGGCTCTGTCTATGGAGAGGCAGTTAGGCGTGGTAAGGTAGGGTTTTATGGCATAAATGAGTTTGGTGGTCAGAGCAGATGCTGAGGCGATAGCGCTAGTTTGTCTGGTCATGGATAGTGTGGCGTCAAAGTAGACACCTAAGGTCTTGACGGCAGAGAAGACAGGTATGCTAATACTGTCGATAATCATGTGAGAGTAATCAGGGCTGAGTTTGGTTAGTGTTTCGCTGGGGGCTAGGATAATGATTTCAGTTTTGTCTCCATTTAAACAGAGACCGTTGATCGCCATCCAGGTTTGGATAGTGGAGTAGATTTTGAGGAGGGCTTCTGAGTCTATGTCGTAGTCTCCGGAGAAGGGGAGGAGAACTTGTGTGTCATCGGCGTAGTTTGTGTAGGCTATGTTGAGAGAGTCCAGTAAGTCAAAGAGGGGTTTAGTGAATAGGTTGTAAAGGGTCGGTGCAGTGCAAGACCCTTGTGGGACTCCACAACTTAAAGTGGTGGGGGGGGGGGGGGCGCTGGCCAGGTCTGAGTACACTTTCATAGCCCTACCTTCAAGGAAGGATGTGATCCAAATGGTTGCCTTGTGAGAGAAGTGTGCAGCATTGAAGAGGTGAGATGTGAGAATGCTGTGGTCGACCAGGTCAAATGTTGCAGAGAGGTTGAGCAGTAGAAGGAGAGCAGGTTTGCCTGTGTCCATTATCTTGGTAATTTGATTCTTTAGATCTAGAAGGGCAGTTTCAGTCCCATGGCCTTTGCGGAAACCTGATTGTCTTTTGCCTAGGATGGAATTGGTTTCCAGGTAGTGTTGGATTTGGTTGTGCGCTGCTTTGTCAGGGATTTTGAGGAGGAATGGGACGGTGGTGATGGGTAGATAGTTATTAGGGGAGGAAGGATCGAGAGAGGGTTTTTTCAGGAGTGGGCGAACCCAAACTTCTTTTAGACATTGTGGTACGGTTCCAGATGCGAATGAAGCATTGATGAAAGCCGTGATGATGGGGGTGAGGGATTCTGAGCACTCTTTGATTAAGGAGGGTGGGCAGATATCCCCTTTGCAGGTGGAGGGTTTGATTTTTTTGAGGAGGTCCTTAACTTCCGTCTCTGAGACTTCTCTGAAGGCAAAAAGGGGTGTTTGTGAGGAAGAGTTGTTAGTGGGAGGTGTGGGCGAGCAGGTGGGGGTGTTGAGAGCTTTGCGTTGGGAGGCTATTTTGTTTTAGAGTGTGTTGGCTTTATTGAGGAGTGCGGACTGAATGTCTGTGCACCAAGCTTCATCCTTGATGATTTCGTCTGGGCTGGAGGCAGGTGTGGTGAGTTCCTTGAATATGGAGAATATTTCTCTAGATATGGAGCTGGCGTTGGTGATTCTGTGGTTATAGGATTCGGATTTAGCGTGAAATATGGCTTTTTTGTAGGTCAATGAGATCTCTTTGAAATCGTTGAGAGGATTGGTTGGGCGCTAATTGGGTGGGTGTGGTAGGAATGAAGAATTGAATGAGGTAGTGGTCCATGGGAGGGCCGAGATGGAGGTGATTGTAGATGAGCAGGTGTGATCAGCTAGCCAGTCAATGGATCTGCCTTTGTTATGAGTGGGTGCAGTAATTTTGTGTTCGAAGCCCATGTGTGATAGTTCTTTGGCTAAATTAGCGGCTGCTTTGTCCTTCGGGTCAGCTAAGCCAAGGTTAATATCCCCCTAGAAGGATGCTTTTGGTGGTGTTTTTGAGGTTGTTGCCTATGTTTTGGAGGAGTTTCTTTTGGTAGTCGGGAGGGGGGATGATCCTGGTGGTCTGTAGGTGATAAAGATAGATAAGCGCTAAGGCTTGCTAATACAAACAATGAATCTAAAATTCAGTAACATAGGAAGACGTCAGTATCAACAAATGATAAGTGTAACAGAAGTTAGTCTTCAGTGTAACAATGCATTTCAGTCATTGTATACATTTATCAACCTGATAACAATCATATCTGTGTTTGCTCTGTTAACATCCAGAGCAGAGGTGTCTCGACATGTTTCTGTTCGTAGTAAATTAATATAAAATATTCATCAGGAGAAGGTTTTAAGGAGCGAGATCCTATTCAAAAACTCCAGAAGGAGAAAGTAGGGTCAATGCAACCTGTAGAGTTAAAAGAGATAGGAGAGAACTAGTTACTAACTACAAATCCAACTCAGTTCATAAGGTTGAACTTAGAACATGACTGCAAGTGTTAAAAATACCTTGGAGGGTTCTTGCGGGGGCATACCGCTTGATGAGTAAGCTAGGACTTCTTAATGGGTCCTCAATTGCAAGAACTGTAAAGGAAAACAAAAGCTGAGCTTTTCTAACGTGCTAAAGGAAGTACCAAACAACCAAAAATCATTAGGACGGAACGTCGGACACTCACCTGAAAGGTGAGTTAGGATAATAGAGTGGCTGGTAAAATCAGCTTATAGAGCGCAATGTCTGTAGGTGTAGCCCACGCTGTCATCGGGACACAAAAGTAGCGTGGCAAGTAGGATTGAGGACTTCTCCTATAATAGTGGAAAATTACAGGTCCGGTTTTAGAAAGGACAGACTCAGGGGTAATAGAGTGGGAAGTAAAACTGGTATGGACAAGAGCTACTGTACGTTAAGCTGTGCTCTTGAACAGTATTGAACGGTATGCATATAGAGTGGTATTCCCTAGTCAGTGGAGGCAGATTATATATAGCGTACCCCCTATGGCAAAAGAAATAAGCTGCATAAAGTCATTGAGCCCAAGCATGCAACTCGAAGGCAAGAGACAAAAAATTGCCCAAGCCGGAGGAAAGAAAGTTACCTGTATGTTCGGTGTCAATCGGCCTAGTAAGAAGAAAAATTGCAGGGATATTGAAGAATAGATGCAGATGGGGCCCTCCGAAGGCTGTAAAGACAGCAAGTCGGTAGCAATAGATGCTGTAATAGATGAGATCGTGTAAGATAAAGGAAGCGTGCTGCGTGGCGCCAGAGATCCAACTAAGTGAATTGTGGGATGCAGCTTACCTCTAGATAGACAGAGTGGCCGTAATCTTGCCGCCCGCCTCACCCAATCCCTTGACTCGCTAGGGACGCAGGGGCAGTGTGTATATGTCGATCACCATGACAACATGAGCAAGGACAGTAGTGCTTCATCGATTGTAATCGCGCGTCTGGCCGCCATGTTAACCTGGAGTCTACGCTCTGTGTAAAGCGAGGACGCGGGTGAGGAAAGTCACACGAGGGGTGTCATAACCAAGTAAGACACTGGAATATGGCACGGGGGAAGGAGGATATGAAATAAAATAAAATGTAATCAAGTAGCCCTCTAGCAGAGACAACATGTATTAATAATAATTAATAATAAGAATATTCAGAATAAGTGTGTATAAACAGAACAGCAATGAGACTTGTACACCTGGGCATGGTGATCAGGAGCCAGGTGTGCCATCCACCAAAAAAAGGAAGTGTGGAGGCCAGATGGCAAGTACAGAGTAGTAACTACCCAAAAATGCAACTAGGAGGAAGCACATAGTGAGGGACCTGCTAATGGACCAACCCCGATTGGAGAGCCTGAATGCCAGAAGGGCAAGAAGACTAGATGCACAATAAACCCATATGGGTAGTCACTAAAAAGGCCACCATCCATAACAGGCGGCGAGAACCTTATGAGTGAGTTGCCTGCCTAGAGCACAGTGTCATATAGGACCATAGATGATGGAGGTGTGTGTGGGAACCTTAAGAATTAGTACAATCAGAGCGGAGGACAGGGTAATTGCACTGCTATAATGGCAGGAAATAAGTACTTGGTGTATACCAAATTGCAACGTATACAGTCAGTCATTGAGAAGCATACCGTATAAAACACAAAGTCAATGAAAGGAGTACCTAGAACATAGTCCTACGGGGTGGGTTGGAATGGACAGTGACTTGTCTAAAGCCCATAGAGAACACTTAGCTGGGTCTGTCTATTGACTGATTTGGGGTTAGTACTTACTTTTATGCCATTCCACTGAGTCATTTAGACCTTTAGTGCCACTCTTTATCCTATAGATCATTGCCTGTTCTTTTTTAAACAATCTATTCTCGAGTGCCACCGTCTTGCTTCCTTTAAGGGACTGTAGAATAGTCCAGGTAAAATCTTCAAAACCATGATCCATTTGGGAAAAATGTTTCACCATGGGTGCATTTTCAGTTCTATTTTTCAAACAGCTCCTATGTTCCATGATGCCAGTTTTGACTTTTCTAATGGTTTTGCCAACATAGGGTAGTCCACATGGGCATTTGATGAGATAAATCACATTTTGAGTGTTACAGTTGGTGAGACTTTTGTATCCAGGGTTTATTTGTTCCAATGCCAATTTCTTTGGTTTTAGCTTTCAATTTGCATACTCCACAGCATCCACAGGGAAAGTGTCCAGTGGATGGCGGCATGTCCCACATCCTTGTGAGACTTGATGTGTCAGAGTATTTGGTTTTCAGTTTACTGTTGCTGACCGGAGGTGGTAAGGGACTTATGGATGTGCTGAAAATTCTCCAGTGCTTGTTGATGATGTTTTAATTTTTAAGCTTTGGTCTTTGAAGGCGTTAACACAGATAATCCTGTCATCTCGAGGTTTGGCCGGGTTTTCTTCCAACAATGCTTCCCTGTTGTTGAAGGCTCGTTTAGCTGCACTTTTTACCATTTTTCTGGTGTACCCCCTTTGTTGGAGCTTCGTGGTCAGTAGTTTGGCTTCAGATTCGTCAGTTGTATGGTCAGAACTATTGCGTTTAAGGCGTAGAAACTGTCCAAAGGGGAGATTATCTCGCAGGTGTTTGATGTGATGGCTTCTGTAGTCCAGCAGAGAGTTCTTGTCGGTGGGTTTATGGTATGGTTTCACCTCGAGTACGCCGTCCCGATGAAAAATGGTAAGGTAAAGGAACCCTGTCAGGGTGAATTGTATTTCAAAAGACTATTTTATTAAGAAACTTTGAAGACGGTTATCTTTGTAACAGGACTTTGTTTATTTGGGTTTATAAAACAAAACACCATGAACATAGGCATTCAAATGAAGGTTACGGCAGTAATGACAGTAAGAGGCAGCAGGGTCAGGGGGGATATATCAGAAAAACAAAAATGGATGGCAGTTCCAAGTACATCGGGTGACCAAGGTGGGGAGAGGGGGGAGGCAAGGGGGAGGGAGGGTGTGGGGGGGAGGGTGTGGGGGGAGAGAGACATTTCTCAATACACATCTAGCCATTTCCCCCATATTTTTTTGAATTTCCGGGGGCAGCCTCTCGCGTTGTAAATGCGGTGTTCCATAGATGCGCACCTGCCTACTTCGTTGATCCATCAGTTCAGGCATATTGACTCCGCCCAACCCCAAGCTGTGGCGATCAGCCATTTCCCTGCTCCCAATGCCACTGCTAGGAACGATTTTTCATATTTGGTGAGGTCTACCTCTCCCCAGATCCCCACGAGTGCCATTTTGGGGTCCTTCGGAATTGGTGATCCTATTATGTTGGAAATCTTATGGATGCATTCGTCCTAGAAGGATTGTAACATGTCACAATCCCAGATCATATGGAAGAAGGTGCCTGTTCCCTGTTTACATCGGAGACAAGTCTCATCCCCGGTCCCTCCCCATTTGGCAAGGGCTGTCCGTGGATAATAGGAGTGGTGGAGTATTCCGAGTTGTATCAGCCTCAATTTAGCCTCAATACCCATCTCTCGGGGGAACATCAGTGCATCTACCCAGTCCTCCTGTTCCAGCTCACCCAGGTCCCTTTCCCACTTCTCTTTCAATTTAGTAAGCTCATTAGTTCCGAAAGAGTTAAGGGCCTGGTAAAGCATGGAGGTGACACGTTGCGGGAGAATGTTGGTCTCCACGGGGGGGGGGCAAGGAGGTATAGTAGTTATGTCCGGGAACTGGGTGTGTATGGCATGAGCAAGTTTTGTATGTCTAAACCGGTCCATCGGCATCAGGCCAAATTTGTCATTCAGGGTTTCAAACTCTAGTAGGCGTCCCTCTTGGATCATGTGTGCCACTGTGCATATCCCTCGCTTTTCCCAGTTCTCGAAACAGCCCATTCTTTGCATTTCTGGGAGGTGTGCATTGTACCATAAGGGTTGGGCTAATGTTGGTTTTGCTCCCCAGCCAATATGTTTGTGTGCTTCCCTCCAGATATGGTGGGTATGAAGTGACATTCTTGGTATTTTCGATACTCGTCCGTTGTCAGCGTATAGGGCCTGGAGGGGTGGTACGGGGTGCATAGCCACTGTCTCTATGCAGATATGTGGTAGTGTGGCATCACCGTGTAGCCATTTGTTTACCACCCCTGTCTGTGCCGCTAAATAGTATGTGTGGATACATGGTAGTCCAATGCCTCCCTCCCATACTGAGTGCTGCAGTGTGGTGAGAGCAATTCTGGGTTGTCCCCCCACACCCCAAAGCAATGTGCATAAATTCTAGGTTTCGGGGGGTGGTGGTGAGTGGAGCATTTTGTAGGACGTACAAGAGTCTCGGGAGTGTCATCATCTTGAACAGCGCTGCCCTGCCCATTAATGATAATGGGAGCGATTGCCAAACTAAATCTGTCTAGTACAGGTTGTAGGTTAAGCTGAAGGAACCTATCCAGAGTTGGGCCAATACGTATGCCCAGATATGTGAAGTCTCGAATGGAGACGTGGTAGGGACAAGTCTCGGGGATTGCGGCGTCACCTCCCTGAATCGGGAAGTATACGGTTTTTTGGTTGTTCACCTTTAGGCCGGCAAAATGTTGGTATTCCCTAAAGAGTATAGGACACAATTGGGCAGGAGCTCACAGGGTTGCTAAGGTATATGAGGAGGTCATCTGCATATAGTGAGAGTCGATCCTCTCCTCCCCCCGGGCCAGGTGAATCCAGACCAGTTTTTATCCGTTCGAACCAGTATGAAGAAAGGGCAGCCCTGCCTGGTTCCGCAGCACAGTGCAAACAATCTGGAAGACCTACTCTCACAGTTGCTTCTGGGGATGCGTAGAGAAGTTTAACCCAGGAGATGAAGCCCCGCCCGAAGTTCATCCGAGCCATGATCTCCCATAGGGCTTCCCACCCGACCGAGTCAAATGCTTTTTCGAAAGCGACCGCTAGCAGGGCTAGTGGGCACGGTATCTCTGGGGCCCTGTCGAGAGCAAGTTGGACTCTACGTAGGTTCATGCGGGTGGACTTGTTGGGCATGAACCTACACTGGTCTGGGTGAACGAGGGATTCAATCGCCCCGAGCAGTCTATTAGCCATTACCCATGCAAGGATTTTTGCCTCTCCGTTGATCAGCAAGATGGGCCGATAAGAGGCACAGTCTTCTGGTGGCTTCCCGGGTTTAGGAATGACCACTATGCACATTCTTCAAGGGGGAGTATGCCCTGTTCTTTGCTCCGGAGAAACATGCGGTGCATGTGTCATGTTAATGCGTTGCCGAGGCATTTCCAGGTTTCCACTGGGAAACCGTTAGGCCCCAGGGTCTTTACTGTTTGAAGCTGTGCTTGCGCATCCTGCACTTCATTTTCTGTGATCTCAGTGTCTAGGAGCTCTGCCTGCTGCGTGGAGAGTCTCGGGACCTCTATCTGGTTGAGAAAGTTGGAGTGAGCGGGTGTGGGGCTGACTACAGGTGGGGAATAAAGTTTTTCACAGTAAGTGGCAAAGGCCGCCACTATGTCGGAGTCTGCTGTCAACAGCTCCCCATCGAGCAATCGGATGGTCCGCACATGCCACTTACTTTGTTCGCGTCTCTCCAGCCAGGCCAGGGTCTTGCTTGCCTTATCCCCTCTCTCGTAAATTTGGCTACAGACCAGCCAATGAGCAGTCCGGGCGTTGTCTATGGCTATGTTGCTGAGGGCCTCTTGCGCCGTCATCAAGGCCTCTTGTGAGCCCCTGGTTCCCTGCACAAGGAATTGCTCCTCACTCTCGGACACTCATCTTTCAGCGTCCACAATCTTTTGGGTGTGTTGCTTACAGTGGGCCGACACCAAGGAGATGGCTTCCCCACGAAGCACTGTTTTGTACGCCTCCCATATCGAAATCGGGCAGTCCACAGAGCCTTTGTTTATTTCAAAGTATTCTGTGGTCTTTTTCTCTAGTCCCTTGGCAATCTCAGGCAACCCCAGGTAGTATGTATTCAAATGCCAGGTGCTGTCTGGTCGATGGGGTGCACTCTTCAGGGTTATAAGCAGAGAGGAGAGATCCGAGATACCCCTCGCCAAAAATTCTGCAGATATGAGCCTATGGGACATGTTGCGGGGGATGAAAGCATAGTTAATTCTCGAGAATTTCTTATGTGCATTGGAATAAAACGAGAACCCGGTGTCAATATTGTGTAGTGTTCTCCAATTGTCGGACAATGCCAGTGTTTTGGCAAAAGTGTATAAAGCAGTCGGGGTACGCCGAATCCCGGGTCCCCTGTGTGATCTATCAACAGTGACCTCCATGACTTCATTAAAATCCCCCCTAGGACCCACAGGTATGCTTGTTCCTCTAGCAGTATGTTCTGTAGTTCACAGAGGAGTTTCTTCGTGAGTCAGGGGGCAGCGTAAGCCGCAATGAGGCCCCATCGTTCTCCCCATATGTCACAGAGTACCACTACGAATCGGCCACGGGATTCGGCCCGCACTTTCCTGAGCTGCAGCAGCACTCGTTTGTGGATGAGTACCATCGTGCCCCTGGCACCTCTTGAGAACCCAGCCTGGTATGTGTGCGGGTAGTTGGACCTTTTAAAGAAGCCACTGCCGGTTCTGATCAAATGGGTTTCTGTGAGGAGGGCTATATCTGGTGAGTATCGATTGAGGTATTGGAGCGCTAGTCTGCGTTTGACACAGGAACCAAGGCCATTGACGTTCCAGGTCAATAGGGACCGTTTATCAGCATGTTTCCTAAGCGCGTGTGCAGCGTTTTCATATATCAAAAAGGATCATATGTCTTAGTGGCCCCCCAACTCGTGTATATGTCCACTCCCATCCCCTGTCCCGGTGCCCCCTGCACATTGGTCCCGCCACTGCCAAGTGGGTATGTGATATAAGCTCTGAGTGTCTAGATGTACCATTTTCAAGGGCCCATTTGGAGGCTGGCATGTAACTGCGTAACTTAAACCAGGGCATTTTGGGTGCCCCAATCCCAAAGGATGAGGTATCTGCACTTCCTGCGCCAACAACGACAGATATCTTGCCTTCTTGTTCTGTAATTCTTGGTAGCCAACACCCATGAACTCCCCCCCCATCCTGCACTTCCCCCACCCCCTCAACCAGAAGCACCTGTCACCCAAACATATAACCATAAACAATAAGAACCTATTCGGGGTAGCCCGGACTGAAGCAGCAAATTCACCACGTGGGAAGCGGCGGCCGCAGTGTCAGACCCATTGGGAAGTTATGTTGCAGCCCAGTTAGCACGGTCTGGGAGCTTCACCCATTCTCTGTAGTGCTCTCGTCCGGGTGTAGTGCCATTTCGGATTCCGGGCCAGCGGGAGTTGAGCGGGGGAGGGCTGGTTGGACCTAGGTTTGTGTCCAGGTGGTCCAGGAGGCGATCGACGGAGGCCAGGCCCGTTAAGGATTTGAGTTTAAAGCCATTTCCATGCCTCTTTGGGAGTGTAAAACAGGCCGGTAGCGCCCTCATGATGGACTTTGAGTAGTGCAGGGAAAAAAGGGCATATTTGATTGACAAGGATTGGAGCTTTTTCTTCACAGAGTCGAAGGACTGGCGGGCCTTCTGGATCTCCTTAGTGTAGTCCGGATAGAACCAAACGCGGTATCCGTTTTATGTGACTGGACCTGAGGCAAGGGCCATCTGGAGGATAGCGACCCGATCCCGGAAGTTTGAAATGCGTGCAATAATTGTCCTCAGTGGGGTTCCGGGAGTGGGCCGCCCTGTGGACACTCTGTGCGCCCGCTCGATGGAGAAAAACTTAGTTTTTTGGGAGCAAAAATATGAGCCAGCCAGTCTTCTAGGAAAAGTTCAACGCTGGGCCTTCATCCTTCTCCGGGATCCCAAGAATCCTTAGGTTATTGCGTTGCACCCTTCCTTCGCTGTCCTCTGCACAGTATTCGAGTTGGCTAACTTACTTGGAGATTGATGCCAGTTGTTGCTCCTTGTCGCGAGTCGGGAGGGGCCCCTACTGTGTAAAGGTCACTTTTGCTGTGCAGGGCCTGTCTTTTGACCTTTTCTTTACCCATGGAGCTGCTGTGCGATCTCAGTGAGTCGCTGGGTCCGAATAAGTCGTTTCAGTCCCCTAGTGAGACTCAGCGTCGAGAACTATGCGTGTGTCCAGATTCTATGATGCCGACATATGCTGGGAGCGGTGGGACCGGTAGGTCCTGTGGTCGCTCATGTAGCAGTAAGGCATCCCCCGGCTGCACAAGGGTAGGTCATTCACCCCCAGCCTGTCAGCAGCGCAGAGCTGGGCATCATGCGCAGTGTGGTTGGGTTGGTTCACAGCGTCAGAAGATGGCTACTGGTGTGCCTGCGTGAGGGTGGTGGCCGCAGCAGTACGGTCAAAGTCTTGGAGGAGATGTCCGAGATGCGGGTGATAGATGGGCCTTCTCCGAGGTGGTCAATCCCCAGGCATCCCAGGCCCAGCAGGTTAAGTGGAGATGTCAGAGGGAGGAGAGGGTATCTTGTGGGTTGTTAGCTCCCAGAGTTTGCTCTGTAGGGATTCTCGAGTGACAGGTCGTGGGACGGTTTGGCCGGCTGGCGGCGTACCACTGGGTAAAAGGCTGGCCACCAGTCACACAGGAGCCAGTGTCTGAAGAAGTGCAGTCGCACCAGGGGTCCCACTGGTATGGCGTGCTCATCATGTGCCTTGAGGGAAAGGGTGCAGTGATCCCAGGGCCAGGTGTTTAAGTCTGTGAAGCAGCCCCCAGAGCTTGCTCCTCTGTGCTCACTGCATGTGGGCCCATCACATGGGGGCACTTCACCCACTGCTGGGCTTGGGGTCTGGAGCGCTGGGGATCCGCTGTGCACTGGGAAGAGTGGCACTGTCTGTCTTCAGACATAGTGGGGGCAGGGCTAGCAATGCAGAGTGCCCCGTTGCCGGTCCACCGGTGGCCTATTTCCAGTGCCAGGACAGGGGAGGAAAAAGAACAGCCACACAAGACCACTGATCCGCAGCAATGTGGGCTCAGGGAAATGCTGGAGGGCGCGTGTGCGGACCCTTCTCTGGTCCGAGAGGCTTATTTTGGGGGGAAGGCCAGTCCTTAGCCGCGGGGCAGAGTAGTTGATGCAGGTACCATCAGTAGAGGGGGGGCGCTCTACCGCTGTCACCCGGCCTTGGAGGGTGTTGACCGGAGGTCCGATTCACGTGCACGGGGAGCACTTTTGGGGCATCTCACCTTGATCTGGTGGTGTGCGCGGTGGGCGATCGCACGGATCAGCAGTAGCCACTGGTCACCGTGGCCGATGTCAGGTCCGTCGTGGGAGCACGTCTGTTCGGATGGTAATACAGGCGGCATCAGAGACCGTCGCAGGTATTGTGTCTGGATGCCTCCACGTCCCACAGCTAATCCCACTGCAGCAGTGCGCTCTCCGCCTTTCGCTCCAGTCTCAAACTTGCAGCCCTGCAGGCTTTGGTGGCTTGAGGGCGGGCAGGCAGTTTGACTCTTCACAGCCGGCCAAGATGGGGTCTCGTTTCTCGACTGGATGAATGCCTAGGTGCAAGGATACAGCAGGATATTGGCCGCGGCCGCCGGGAGCAGATGTCTCTAGATCCTCATGCGCAGCTCGCGCATGCGCAGTCTAGTGGTGGGGGGGAGACTTGTAAATGGGTTTTGAGCGTGTTGGACCAGGTAAAAAGTTGTTGGCGGCCTCAATGGAGCCTTCCCAGATGACCAAAATATTGTCAATATAACGTGTCCATTTGTTTATGTTGTCGATAAATGGATTGGTTTCACTGTATATGTAGGTTTTCTCAAATATCCCTACATAAAGTTTGGCCAAACTGGGTGCCATAGCTGCCCCCATCGCGGTTCCTTCGGTATGTTGGTAGAACCGACCGTTGAACTCGAAGTAGTTCTGTTTTAGAGCTAGTTCTACACACCACAAGACAAATGATGTAGGCACAGGATCTTCATCTTGTCTGTTGAGCAAATGTTCTTCAATGGTGTCCAGTGTAGCTTGTTGGGGAATGTTCGTGTATAGGGACACAATGTTGAGTCCAAGTAATATGGACATTTCAGGATTATATTCGAAGTTCTCAAATTGGTTGATGGCGTCTCTAGAATCCTTACGGTAGGATCTCATGTTTTTGACATAGCCCTTCAGATAATGATCAGCGAATTTGGAAAGCGGTTCAAGTACTGAGTTGATGCCGGCAACTATGGGTCTGCCCGGAGGTTTCACCATAGTTTTGTGTATCTTGGGCAGAGTGTAAAAAGTAGGGATACTAGGTAGGTTTGGTGTTGACCAAAAACTCGGCTTCTTGTTTTGAAATCCACTCACGATCCTTGGCTTTCGATATTTTCTCAGCGATGAGTTGTTATTCCTTGGTAGGGTCTTCCCTTAAGGGGGTTTAGCAATGGGTATTTTGAAGCTGGCCTTCACATTCGTTAATGTAGTCTTGACGATTAAGCATCACAATTCCGCCACCTTTGTCAGCCTTTTTGATGATGATGGTCGGATTTGAGGATAACGAAGCAAGTGCCCCTTTCTAATTTTTAGTAAGATTTTGAAATGGTTTTTTAGACTGGGCTTCGATGGTTGCGATGTCAGCAAGTACTTTCTTTTCGAAGACTAGGGATTCGAGAGAAAAACTACAACTGGGCGGGCAGAATGTGGAGGGATTTTTTTTGCCCGGAACATTTGGTGGTAGGTTCGAAGGGAGTAGAGGACTCCTGTGAGAAGAACTCTCTGAGGTGTATTTTCCGCATCAGGTTGTTAAACTCAATTAGAAAATTGAAAGGATCATGTCCTTGGGTTAAGACAAAGCCCAGGCCTTCATTAAGTACTTGTAGTTCCAATTCGGTCGGGTTGTCATCTGATAAATTAACCAGAAGCAATTGCTGCTTCGCGTTTGCTTGGATCCATTGTTCCAGTTGCTCTTCTGCCTAGTATAAAAAAAAAAAAGCAGTGAGTTACCTCTACGTCCACCATTTCCATTCCATCTGTCCGATTGTCCACACCCTGTAGCAGGTGGTTTCTTATTTGCAGTTGATGTTCTTTCGCCCGCATCATCCGGGTCACTACTGTTGTTGTTCGTACTATAAAATGTATTACAAAATCGCACTCGTCTATGAGGTTTGTTGTTCGGAGCTCCGACATTATAATTTGTTGATACTGACGTTTTCCTGTTCTTGAATTTTAGATTCATTATTTGTATTAGCAAGCCTTAGCGCTTATCTATATGTATCTATTTAATCTAATTTTAACCTTTGTTTTTCAGTATTAAAAAGATTTATGTTTTTTACATGAAGTGTACCACCTTTTGTATGCTTTGATCAATGCTCCCTGTTATCCCATACTCTATCTCCTTTATTTTATATACCTTAGGAGGTTACACCATATTATAGACCATACCCAAGGAAGCACAAAACACCTGGCTGTGGCATCACTTGATGCCGTCGAGGCATTTGACTCAGTCGGATGGCCATGGCTGCTGGCAGTGCTGAAAAGGATCGGCATGGGGCCCACATATATTAAATGTGTACGGCTGCTATATAGTAACCATTAGCGCAGGTTAAAACAGGCACTCTCATTTCAGAACAATGGCTGTTAGGTAAAGGCAAACGACAGAGCTGCCCATGGTCTTCCATGTTTATTCTGGCCCTAGAACCGCTAGCAGTGTATCTCAAAGAAATATCAAGATGCAGGTATAGTTACACAAGGCAGCAGGAACTTGATTTCTTTATATGCTGATGATATGCTACTATACCTACAACACCCAGAAACCAATTTACAGTACACCCTAGACGTGTTTGAGTGCTATGCTGACCCATCTGGCATTACGATCAATGCACAGAAGTCATGCTTGTACTCCCTTGCGCGGTATAGAGTGAAACCCATGCACAAATTACCAATACTGCCGATTAAATGGGAGGTGAACACATTTCGATACCTGGGAGTTTACATTTTCCATGATCCTAAGACAAAACACATACAAAACACATTAAAAGCGGTTGATCAAATTGGGAAATCCATGACGTTTTGGGCCAGGTTGCCGCTCTCACTAATAGGTAGAGCTGTGTTGTTGAAGATGGTGGTACTCCCGAGGCTCCTTCACTACTTCCTGTGTGACATACCAATAGCCTTTTTAGGAAATGTGATGCCACGTGCCGTGGCTTCCTATGGCATAACTCGAGATGTAGGATGGCATTAACAAAATTGCAGAGCCCATACAATCAAGGGGGTATAGGTGCCCAGTTTTGAAGCATATTTTGTGGCAAGCCAACTTCAATTTGTCACAAAGTGGCTGTCAGATCAACAGACTCGGGATACTCAGCTGTTAGAGGGAGCATGTGCTCCATTCTTTTTCAAAGAGGTGATATGGACCACTGTGCTGCAGGACCCGAAACCTCTGTTGTGGTTGGGTAGGACTACTCCCCTCAGATTCCATTGGTGACCTTGAAGGCAGAGGATGCACAACTTCAAACTAAATGTAAGGGAACCCATGGGGGTGGCGACGGTGGGAGATGTGCTACGGGACGGGAAACAGATGAACTTCAGTACACTTGCTTCTGAAGCAGGCGTACAGGTAGGGCAACATATAATTTACACCACACTCCTCACTAGGCTAAAGCAGAAATGGCCAGGAGCAGACGGGGTACTGCAGGAAGATGAAACAATAGAAACACTGTATGATATTTCAGAAGGAGGGCACGAGGTATCCAGAATATACAAGTTGTAGATGTCAAGGCCGGGGATAGGTTGGCGCATACCAGGTGTAATTGGGAAATAGACTTGCAGGAACAATTGTGAGACGAGGTATGGGCCATAGCGATTGCTTATCATAAGAAAGTGTCCAGGAACGCTAAGGTTCAGCTGATCCAATTTTATGCGACTCATAGGGCATATTTAACTCTGAAGAAAATAGCCAAATTTAGTGATGCAGAACAATCCTGCCCTGAATGTGGACTGATTAATGCCGACCTAGCGCATACGTTTTGGGATTGCACAACGATTAGACAATACTGGGAAGACATAGCGCAGGCGGGCATAACAGGCATTAAATCCCCCACTGCGTGTTTGCTGGGTAGCTTTGCAAGAATGAAGCAAGAAAGACACGTCAGTAAGCTGAAGGACCTGGCATATATACTGGCGAACCGTAGGATATCGATGGGTTGGAAAGGTACGCTTATGGTGGGGGGACCTCCAGAAATGGACAATGGCAGAAACCTCAATATGGCAAGAGGCAGCCCGCCGGGGGCCAAGGGGAATAAAATGTAGATCTGGACTCCTGGAAGCATATGCTGCTGGAACGGTCAGCCTCCGTGCACAATGGTATCAATGAAGGGGAGCAGGCATCGATGTAATAGTTAGGACAGTTATTAAAAGGAGGTGCAGAGAACAGTTTGTATCATTGCTAAGGTGTAGGCAAAGGTGGATTAGGCTGGGTAGTGGGGGGGATTTGTGGGGGTAGGGAATAAACAGACACAACTGGTCATATATTGACAGGTGAATTGACAGAGTTCGTAATCAATAAAACCATTATAAAAAAAAAAAAACCACAACTGACCATGATGGCATAAAGAAATCTGAGGGACCTCGGCACGCGAGGGCTCATGGGTACAGTCAATGTCACAATAGGGATAGAGTTACAAACAAGCTCGGTCAACGCCCCTTTTCAAAGTTTGAAAACGTCATGTGGAATACTCTGAAGCTACCACTAGATGCCGGTTTATGCAAAGTAGATCCACAAGCCACAGAAATATTTTTTATATATATATGATACATTACTCACCGTAATCGTATTTCTGATGCTTGTATCTGCTTAGATTCATATGCTATGCATAGGCCAACATCTAGTGGTAGTCGCAGAGAATTACATTATTTGTTTTCAAAACTCAAAAAGGTACATCGACTGGGCGTGCCAGTAATACTATCCCTATTGTGACGTCCACTGTACCTATGGTCCTTCACACGTCAGGGTCCCTCAGATTGTTTTGTTTCTGACATGAGGTAGAATAAAATGTAGTGGTAGTACAGATGTAATACAGCAGATAAGCGATGAAGCCAAAAAAAAGACATCTATGCACCTTCTACTCTAAGAGGGGAGGAAGTGTAGGCGCATGCCCATCTAAGTTGATCCAAGCAGCAGAAATACAATTACAGTGAGTAATGTATCCCTTCTAAGGCTTGTGGATCTGCTTAGATCACATGTTATGCATAGAATAGCGAGCAGTATCTGGAGGAGGTGGGTTGTGAGAAGGTACGGCCGCAAACATGTTTTAGCACCGCTTGTCCAACCCGTGAATCTGCTTTAGAACGTGTTTCAATGCAGTTATGCCGTGTAAAGGAACTCCAAGTAGCTGCTTTGCAAATGTACCTCTGGAAGAGTGAGCCCTTGGTGTGAAAGGCAGGGTTTTCTTTTATAGAGACTAGCAGGGCTGTATGCACGTGACAATCCATTTGGAGATGGCATTCTTTGAAATGTGATCACCCTCCCTGCTGGGTGCCATAGAGACAAACAGTTGATCTGTTTTTCTTAGCGGTTTTGTTTTGTTTACATGGTACAAAACTGGCCTCCTTACATCCAGTGTATGGAGCTTTCTCTCAGCTGAGTTGGATGGATTTTGAAAAAAAAAGTGGGTAGTTCAATGGACTGGTTAAAATAGAACTTTGATATGAATTTAGGTGAAAACGTAGGGTGTGATAAAGGCAGGGTCTTGCACGGACAATGCTTGTAGCTCACTACCCAGTCTTATTGAGGGGATGGCTACTAGGAAAGCTGTCTTGTAGGTTAGGTGTTTGAGGCTGGATTTGTGCATAGGCTCAAAGAGTGGACCATGAGCTGCGAGAGTACAACATTAAGATCCCAACCTGGAGGCAGGTTGAAAATGGGAGGGTAAAGTCTCTTTACTCCCTCCATGAAAGCCATAACAGGAACTTTCCACCAGGACACCTTGTTTTGTGAAGTGGTGTACACAGACAGAGCCGCTAGGTGAACCTTGATGGAGGTGAATACTAGGCCAGAGTCTAGTAAGTAGAGCAATGTTGGATGGGGGTACGTTTAATTGGATTTCAAGTTTTTGATCGGCATCATATCACAAATCTTTTCCACTTGTTAAGTAGCAGTGCCTGGTGTTGGATTTGCGCGCCTCCTTGAGAATAGCCGTACACCTTTGAGGTAATTTTAAGTGTCCAAACTCTAGAACTTTAGGAGCCAGGCTGCCAAGTTCATAGACTGGGGATGTGGGTGGAGTGTTGTCCCCCTCGTGCTGGGATAGCATGTTGTAGGGGCACGGGAGTTTGATCAGCTCACACATCGCCAGTTTGAGCAGATGTGGAAACCATGGTTGTCCTGCCCACATAGGGGCCATCAGGATTAGTGTGGGTTGTTCCTGGTGCATCTTGTGCACTATCCTGTTAAGGAGTGGTGTTGGGGGTGAAAGCGTACTCTGGTTGGGGAAACCTGGATGCAAAGTCTGGACATTGTGGTTAGGTTTGTAGCGAACAAGCCTAAAGGAGGATAACCCCACGGGGAGAAGACGACGTCTAGAATTAATCCTAGAATTTCTCTGCTGAGTTGCCAGTCATGCTCCTCCTCAGGTAGAGGATTTCAGAGTGTCTGCTAGAGCATTGAATTCCCCTGGAATGTGTTGAGAGACTAGGAACATGTTCCGCTTGCGTGCCCACTTCAGAATTCTTTGGGATAGCCTGGACAGACGTGGGACTTGCACTGTCTGGCCTGCTAGATGCAGCTGAAAGGCTTGTAGGGTTTGGATTACAGTTAATAGCTCCAAAAGGTTGATGTGATTTTGGACTGTGATCTGTGTCTGCAGGCCATGCGTTGTGTGGTAAAGGTAATGCTCTCCCCATCCGGAGAGTGAGGCATCCGTTTTAAGTATCGCTTGAACTAGTGGATTGTGAAAGGGGTTTTCCTTTAACAGATTTTCCCTAGACCACCAGCATAGCACTTGTACTCGGATTAGCGAAACAACCACTAGATCGTCCAACTGACCGCTTGCCTGAGACCATTGTTTCACTAACCACGCATGCGCAGCCAAGAATTTGGAACTAGATAAATGCAAGAAGCCATCAACCCAAGAAAGCGCATTGCCTTGCGTATGGTTATTTGGCGACCGGCGTTATATGCAGCAGCCTGTTTTGAACTCCTTCATTTGAGGGGAAGACTAGCCCCTCTCTTGTCTTTATGATAGCACCTAGGAACTGCTTGGTTTGGCTTGGAACGAGGCTCAATTTTCTTCTCATGGATTGAAAACCCCAATTGGAAGAGAAAGTCGATTGTTCTCTGGGTATTTTGTTTGCAAATTTTATGAGCCACTCGTCCAGATAAGGGTAGACTGGGATAGGTTGTCTGCATAAGTGCACGGCCACTACCGCCAATACATTAGTGAATACCCTTGGAGCCGAGGCTATGCTGAAGTGGAGCACTGTGAAGTGGTAGTGTTGATTTGCAATTTTGAAGCAGTCATTTCCTGTGTGCTGGGAACATTGAAATATGAAAGTGTGCATCTTTCATATCCAATGTTGCCATGTAGTCTGGTTGTCTTAACAGGTGGATTACTTCTTGTCGCTTTGTCATGCAGAACCTTTGTGGCTTGACATATGTGTTTGCAGGACGCAGGTCTAGGACAAGGCACATTATAAGGTCTTTCTTTGGCACAAGGAAGTATGTTGAATAGATACCGTTGTTTACCTGGTTTGCCGGGACGATTTCTATAGCATCCTTTTCCAGAAGTGCTTTGACCTCTTCTAGCAGAATGTGTTCTTCCTGCATGGTTTGCCTCTGTGTTGGCAGGTGGTTGGATGGTCTCTGTATAAATTCAATACAATAGCCTCCCCACCACAGTGGATAGTACCCACTTGTCTGAGGTGATCCCCCGACGATGCACGGGTACATTGATAATTACGACCTCCTAGTGGAGATGCATGGGAGGGGACTGCTTTCCCAAATAAGGCATTTGGTTCAATTGGCATATTGTGTAGGGTGACTGGAGTTTCCAATTTAAAGCCGGATTGTCTTAACCATGTGTATAGGTGCCAACACCTCCCCTTCCAACTGAATGTAGATGTAGAAATTAGGATTAGATTGCCTTTGTAAAAAGTGCAAAAGGCACTGCACACACTTAGTTTGAGGTGACATGAGAAATTAAGGGTGCTTTAATATACACACACTCCATAATTGCACAAGGATATATTATGAACAATGGATACAAAGTGAGAAATGCCTAAATAAAAGAATATAGCTCCCTGAAGAAAGGTGTCAGACAAAAATATATTTTAAAAAGAATATTCAGATGTAAAACGGTTTCCAGTCCTAAGCCAGGTGTGGAGAACTATAACCCATGCCGAGAGCTTTCAGACAAGCAAGAGGGACGGACGCATTTGGAGACAGTTTTTGGCAGCATCTCAGTGAGATAATGAGGTTTGTTAGGTTAAAAATGGAATTGGCATAGAAATCAGACAAAATTAGTTTAGGCCATGCAGTTAGAAGCTTAGTGCATTTATCTATGTTATTAAGGAAGAGGGTACAAAATGTGTCATACAAACTAATTTGAGAGACGAGCTGTATTATTTTGGCACCATAAGAGTATATATGTTCCAATGGAGTTAAGCACCAGACAACTTGGCATTACCTCAGAAAATAGATAAGCAGACATGGATGCGTGGAGAATGTTTTTGGCCAGAGATTTTAGATGTGTCCAGACAAGTCTAAAATAAGAATATTAAATGAATGAAGTCAGAGAATAATATGGATGCTAGATATGCTCATGTAAAATTGTTGTAGGAATGTTTGCCCTCCGACTAATTTTGCCCATCAGAGGATAACATTTTATAAGGTGTTAATTTGCATGTAAGTGTTGCGTAATCTTAGAACAGCTATAAAGATGAATAAAGACACGTTGTAAACTCCAAGGCATCTGATTTATCCTGTTTCTGCGTAAAAGGATGAGAGCACAAGATTCCATGGATGTCTGATGGTGGGTGTGGGGGAGGGGGCAGAAGAGAAGGACCCCCTACACATAGGCATGGAGTTTACATTTTTTTTTTAATAAAACATTTTATTGGTTTTTAGACATGTACACATTAACATTGTACAATGTACAAGCTAAAACCAAACAACAAAACAAAGCACAGATCCAAAATCTTCCGAAAGTCCAAGTACATCACATAACATTTTAGCTCCATCGTTGACTTTACATTGTTCGATTATTGTGCGTCTGCCCATTTCTGCCAGATTTTCTTTGCCTTCCCGGCGCACCCTCTAGCTGTATAAATACGTGTTTCCATTAACATGCACATGTCCACATCTGTAACCCATTGTGCAAAGTGTGGAGTGACATTAGACTCCCATTGTTTGGCTATATCCTGTAATTGTGGACAGAAATAGTTTCTCGAAACGTGTTGTGTCCCCGTCCTCCTCGATCCCTAGTAGCATCAATTTAGGGTCTTTGGGAATGGTGCAGCAGAGGACTGCCGAGAGTTTGTCACAACAGCGTTGCCAGTATCTCTGAATCCGCGGGCATTCCCACAGTATATGAAAGAAGGTACCTTCCCTGTGTGAACATCGTAGACATTTAGGGTCAGTAGCCCAATTCCATCGGTAAAGTGCCGCTCATGGATAATACACCCAATGTAAGATTTTCAGTTGGATCAGTCGGAGTCTAGCCGAGATGGCTGTTTCCCGTGGGTACATCAGCACCGACACCCAGTCCTCAGGTAGTATTGAACCAACATCAGCTTCCCACTTCAGTTTGAAATTGCAGAGTTCGGGTGTGGCGAAGGTGGATTATAGCATAGTACATTATGGAGGCAACTTTATCAGCGATGTGGTCAAGCACTACATTTCTTTCTATTGGTGTGCAATATGGCATGTTAGATAGTAGGGGGAGTTGTGCGCGCAATGCATGTAGCAGCTGAAGGTAATGGCAGTGTTCTGTGTTGGGAAGACCGCAGCGAGTAGCTAAGTCTTCAAAGGATATTATTTTGCCGTTCATAATTACATCGTCAATTTTTGTTATTCCTCTTGACACCCACCCAGGCCATGAAGCTAATTTGTTTAGTTCTGGCAGACTACTGTTTCCCCAGTGCCTGCACCAGTGTGACTTTCCCGATCCAGCCTATGTGTTTATGGGAGTCATTCCATACCGATGTGGTGTGTGTCATTGTGCGCAGAGATAAGGGTTTGTGTTTTTGGTAGAGACACTCTAACGGGGACATACCCTGCAACGCCACGATCTGTGCGCAAATGTGGGGTAGCTCTTTATTCCCGTGTAGCATCACTACCATTTGCCCAGCCCAGTAGTAAGTTCATAAGTGTGGCAATCCTATGCCGGCCTCCCAGGTAGAGTGTTCGCAGTGCTATCCGTGTCTGCCCTCTTCCCCATAATAGTGTTCTAAGGGTGCTATCAATTTTGTGACATTCCAGGGCTGGTATGTGAAGTGGGGCATTTTGCAGAACACAGAAGTGTGGGAGGGCTGACTTTTTAAAGAGTGCTGCTCTCCCCAGTAGTGTTAGCGGGAGCAGTGTCGGACATCCCTCTCTGTAATCTGGTATAGCTTTTTTGTTACATATTGTGAGAGATCAGCCGTGATTTGCACTCCCAAGTATCAGAATTGTTGCAGTCTAATGCGGTAAGGGCAGTTCACTGGGATACATTGTCCCGCCGCCTTAAGTGGGAAGTGGATGGATTTAGACCAGTTCACCCTCAGTCCTCTGAAGGATGGTATTGTTCTAGTAATCTCGTGACCTCCGTGCATGAGTGGAGTGGGTCTCCCAAATACACCAGGAGGTCGTCATCATATAGGGAGACTATCCTCTGCACCTCCTTGCCAGCAGAAACCTTTCCACGATGTAGTATGTCTTAACAGTATGGCTAGGGGTTTGATGATTAATGCAAACAGTAGCGAGGAGGACAGGGGGTATCCCGGTCTTGTTCCCTTGCCCAGATGGAAGACACGTGATGGCCAACCATTCACCCCGACCACTGCTTCGGGGGGAGTCATATAGGAGTTGGACCCATCCCATGGAGGATTCCCCAAATCCCATCCGTCGCATAATTTCCCAGAGGGCCTCCCAGAAGACCAAGTCGAAGGCTTTTTCGAAGTCAATTGCCAGGAGTGCTAAAGGGTCTTGGAGGGCAGGGGCTCTCTCCAGTGCCAGATAGAGCCTGCGGAGGTTCAAGTGTGTAGATCTCTGCAGCATGAAGCCACACTGGTCTGGATGGACCAGCGAGGTAATTACCCTTTGAAGGCGGTTTGCCAGCAATTCGTCTAAGATTTTTGTTTCACCATTGAATACAGAAATCGGCCTATTTGAGCTGCATTTATCTGGGGGTTTATCTGGCTTCAGGATAACAATTATGGTAGCTTTCTGGAGATAGGGTCTTTTTTCCTTTGTAATAGAAGAACATTTTGAGTAGGTGTGGGGCCAATACATTCCCTCCCAGCCTTTTCCATATATCAATCGGGAAGCCATTGGGTCCTGGTGTCTTCCCTGCGTGTAGTTGGGATACAGCTTCTACGATTTCGTCTTCTGTGATGTCTTTATCGGGGAGGGCTTTTTGTGTCATATCTAATCGGGGAAGTGTGATCCCGTCGAGCACTGTGGTGTCGCAGGGCTTCCCTGGAGATATATACAATTCAGCGTAAAAGTCAGCAAAGCCCTCAGCAATGCCGTGGTCAGTTTGTAGTATCTCGGATTCTGCCGTTCTGATCTCTGACCTGCCGGTGGCCTTCGTCCCTGCGCTCCAGCCAGGCAAGGAAATTGCCGGCCTTGTCGCCAGATTCGTACAATCTGGTGCGCATCTCTGAATGTACCTGTCTAGCGTTAGTTAAAGCTATATTGCGTAAACGTTCTTTGGCCAGCAAGAGAGCCCGGTGTGTCAGGTGACCCAGCTGCAACATTTCCCCCCCCCAGTGCCAAGACCTTTTTGGTGATTTCAGTATTTCACCATGCAAAGCCTTCTAACTTTTTCTCCTTCATTAACCCCTTAAGTGCCAAGGACGAGCTATCTCGTCCTTGGCACTGGGGAGGTAATCCCAAGGACTAGATACCTCGTCCTTGGCACTTAAAGGGTTAAGCATCACCTCCTGCTCTGCATCAATCGTTGATTGATGATGGGCTTTTTTGTGGGCCGATGTCCAGGAGAGGATCTCTCCGCAGAGAACTGGTTTGTAAGCTTCCCAGTGTCGCTGGGTCATTCACCGTTCCAGTGTTTATTTCAAAGTATGCGGTTGTGCATTTCTGGATACATTCAATGAGATCCAGGAAGCCTAGATAGTAGCCATTTAGCCGCCACGAAGGGGGGTGGGTGAAGTGGTCTGTTTGTCATAAGTTCCATCACCAAGGGAGAGTGATCCAAGACACCACGTGGGAGTAGCGTTGCGCAGGTAGCCCTGTGTACATCTGTAGCTGGGAGGAAAAAGGAGTCCAGTCTCGCGAGAGGGGCATGGACCCCAGAGTGGTAGGAGTATCCCCGTTCAGCCAGGTGTAGGTCTCACCATACGTCCTTCAGCCCAATCAAAGAGGTGAGGGTGGCCAGCTTGGTATTGGTTTTGGGATTTCTACCCCGCAAGTGTGTACAATCCATTGTTATGTCCAGGACTTCATTGAAGTCCCCCCCCCCCCCGCTAGCCCCCCACAGTCGGCCATGGGGGGCTGGGGGGTGCATGCAGTGTGGGTCCTTGAGCCACTGGGTGTAGTCTCTGGATGGTCCCTCCACGTCCATAGAGGCTTCGGCCTGCATGGCGTGATAGGCTCAGCACTTTGTCTTACGGTCCTTTAATGTCTTAGGCCAAAACAGTTTGCAAGACTTGCAATGTTTTTTAGGGTGGTCCCTGGGGAGACAGAGGTTGCACACCTTGTTTGTGTGTGTCCTTCCAGGGAAACATCCTATTACAGAAAGCACAACATTTAAAAGGTGTATTTTCCATAGTACAGAAAGATGGCAGCCTGGCAATAGAAAAGGAAGAATAGGCCATTCACTAAAGAGAAGAAAGTTTTGAGCACCCACCACTCTCCCTACTGTTAAGAGCCAAGGCCTATGTCAGCTGCAGTCAAAGTTAGTTGAGACGGTACAAGTAGTCGTTGACGATCAATTTATCCTTGAAAGCCATAGCCGAAGAGCTAACGGTGGTACAGCCATCAAAAGGAAAGAAAGAAGTCTAAATTGAAACTTGTATAATCAAAGGCGTTAACCAGAAGGAAGGAACTCTGCAACTTGTATCCAACTATGATGGTGGAAAAAAAAAAACTCTGTGGGACCTCAACTCGTGAAGGACCATGGGTACAATGGATGTCAAACTAGGGACAGTATTACCGACACCTAGTCGACGTCTTTTCGAGTTTCGAAAACAAAAAATGTAATACGATGCGACTACCACTAGATGTCAGCCTATGTTTTGTGATCTAAGCAGACCCACAAGCCTCAGAAATATATATCTATATACCCAAAGAATCACTACATGCTAGAGATGCAAAGCACAACGTGACAGAATGAACCAAGGTACAGCCTTTTTGCTAGCATAGAGGCCACAGTGCGCCTACAGGTAGCATGGCCTCAGAAAGATGCTGAATTTACAAACACATTTATTTTAGATGTTATGAAGCTGTCCAGAACAGCAGCCGCAACACTAGTCAAGGTTAAGCACAGAAGGGAGTAGGGGGCATACAGAGTGAGCAAAGATGAGAACAGTCCCAGGAGAAGATGCAGTAACCTTCCAAGTTAATCGAATTAATGGGAACCACCAGTCATTGATGCCCAGGCGCACGAGAGTACTATGCCAAGAGACTCCATAAAGAATAGGGAAAGGGTGTCCCAAGTGGTCACAGAGACCACAACATGCATGTTAGAATTAGCCAAAATCTTAATAAATAGAAGGAAATACACTCTCAGAAACATTACCCTAACACATAATAGAGACATGAAAACACTGGCTATTCATTGCGAGCCAAACACTGAAATGACACCTGCAGAACTCCCTTAAAGCATATGCAGAAAGCACACAAGGCCAAGTTCAAAAGGAGAGGGAAGGCCTCATTGCCTTAGGATGACCATGAGTATTCTTGTAATTGCAATTGTGACAGAATTTGACCCCCTTGACCCCAACTTGTGTCTCACGCATATCTTGACGACTTATCAAAATGTCCAAGGTTGGTAAACTAGATGCCAACCAATGAGTAGTCCCTTTGCCACACCACCTATGATGGACAATCCCAACCAATTAGCTGTCCCTGTAATGATGTATTAGAAATAGTATCAGTTATAGGATGGGTTTAGGCAGAGCCATCAGATCAACATTAACCTATAAAGTAACTAACCCCTATACATCCTATATGTAGCTTGTAGCTATTAACCAACAGTTTGCGTAGGTTGTGTGTGCGCTTGATTGGTGGATCCATTAACAAGAAACATTGATATTAGATTCTCCCAATCCCCCACCTCCCTATTCTCCACCCCAACTTGAAGTATCTGAGTCGGCAATTGCAGCCATGACATCTTTTAGGGATACATCATTCTCGGTGGTAGCCATGTTGTGTAAGTGCTCTTGGTCTGCAGAGTAGGTTGTCTGTGCTGTGGTGTATTGATCAATGTTGCACTGGGTGGCAGTTTTCTTGGGTTTGTCCTTACCATGGCGGGCTCCCCATTGCAGGTTATTAGTGTAGGGAGGATCGTTCCCTAGGGCAGAGTGGGCGAGTGCCACAGTACTCGGTGATAACAGAGTTGGGTATGGCCGATGTGTAGGTGGCAGTTCGTTAATGTCTAATGCATTTAGGTAGAAGGGGAGTCACGTGGTATACACGTTGATGCACGTCAGGGCTGGTTGAGTCCAGGTCACTCAAGCCGTTTCGCTATCGTTATGGTCTACCAAAGGTCATGTTGGTCACTGGTTGTGGATATGTAGGAAGGCAGTCAGTCGCTCAGTGACACTAATGCGCCTCAACGCCGGCCGGCTCATTCCGCTGCTGTCCTCTGCTCACCGCTCTCCCGCCCTCCGTTTATTGCTCTCCGTTTAGAGGCGGGTTATTTAGCACAACGACCAAAATCTGAGCGTGCTAGCGTGGCACTTGCTGTCTCTGTCTGGTTTGCCGGGTGAGAGAGTCAGACCCTTGTCCAGCTTTTGCCGTGTGGTGGAGTCGATTTATGCGATTTACATCCCTCGGGTGGAGAGTCAGAGTGGTTCGGTTGCTGGGCAGAATATGGCGTACACCTTTATTGTAAAGGTGTGCCCAGGATCCGGAGCCAAGTTCGAATGTGGGGCGCCAGGCACCACTGAGTCAGAGAGGGGAGGGGCCTGTCTCCTATGGTCTGGTACCGTTGTTTGTAGGTGGAACAGGAGTCTGGTGCTTCTCTCAACCCCCAGTCGTTCACAGGCCTACAGCAGGTTTGGGGGAAGAGGGGAAGTCAGTGTCTTCGAAAGGATTCTTAGGAGGTGTGGTGCTCCATTTGGTTCCACTTATCCTCTATCTCAGTAATTCTAGCTCCTTCATTCCGTTCGCTCTTCATTCAAACCTTCCCCTGGGTCCATGTGGGTTAGGGCCCATTTTCAGATACAGGGGTAAATTCACAGTGACTGGCAGGCCGAAGTGGCAGTGCTGGGGGCCCTCTCTGTATTCTTTGGTGGTGCCTGGATTGGGCCGGGTGTGTCTCCGTGTAGCAGTTGAACTTGTTGCACCGATTGCACAGGGATGCATCGGCTGGCAGTTTGATTGTGGCTGGCGGTCAGTTGTGCAACAGCCGGCTCCCCAGGAGGGAGCAGGCGATCACCCTCCCCTTCACATGGCAGTGTGGTACTATGTGCTAAGGGATTTCGCTGGAGGCCACCCCTGCACATCTTCGTAGTATCTTGCTTGGATCTCCTCTGCCCCCTGCAGAAAGCAGGGCACGCATATCACCCAGGCTCCCATACTGATTCTCTCAGTAGTAGTCACACCACCATAGGGGGAGGAGATGGAGGGGTCCTGGAGCGCTGCTCACGCCTCAGTGTTTGCAAGGCAGCAACCAGAGTCACCTGCAAGGATGCAATGTTCTGTCCCAGGACTTTGATATTGGGGGAGCGCAGCAGGGTCCCCCTCATGCACTCACCTGCTGCACTGCCGGATGTGTTGCTACCACTTCAGTTGCCAGGTAGTGAGGCCAGATACATGGCGGGCATGTTGCTGCACTGTCGGGTCCTCCTATCATGCAGGGTGGGGCCCCCAGCAGGTGCAAGGCCAGGCGAGCGGGGGCCAACGACTTCAGTCCCGTCTGGGTGTTTGCCTCAGGAGCGCCAGCCGTGAGCAGTTAGAGTCGTGGCAGCCAGCAATGCGCGCCCAGGGGCAGGGTGACACAGGACCCGCTCCAGCTTTCTTCCTGTGTCACAGGGTGGCTCGCCGATCCAGATGTGATATGGCATCGAAGATATTGGTCCCGAGTCTGGCTTCAGGGTCAGGTGGTTCTCTGTGAAAAGGCTGCGTCTCTCTCCGCCCACCTGGTTTTAGCAGGTTGTTCTTCATGCCCACGGGCCGTCCGACAATCCTCCTCAGAGAGGAAGATGTGAGTCAAGGTCCGTGATTCAAGGTTTCCAGCGCTCCCAGAGTGCCGACATGGGGCGTAGGCCAGCAAGCCTGGCACGCCCCAGGCTGGTTCTTAGGGGCAAAGCAGTAGTGGCCTGTCCAACGCACTCCCAGCAGGTCCGCTTCATCAGATCCGTGCTGGTTGTGCGGACATGGGTTGTGTCGCTTCTCCGTAGTGAGCACTCCATAGCACCCCCCCCCCCCGCTCAGCTCCAGGCGAACTCCAACAGTGCGCAGCCATTTTGGGCTTGTCTTTTCGCACCCAGACAGACTCCGGCTCGCAGCTCTTCAATCTGTTGGGAGTTAACCATCAGGGTTGGTACGTACTGGTCACGGCAGTGCTCCCCTTGTTCATCTGGCAGCTGGTGTGTTTTTATCATGATTTGCCATGCCTGGTAGGATGTTTTCAGGATGTCTTTTTGGCGGCCGCGAGAGCCTCAGGGACTCACCCCCACATCGCTCTGTAGCTGGTCACGCCCCCAGGCATGGCGTTTAATAAGAACCCACTGTTATTATACAGCCTGCAGTATCTGCAGGGGTCCAGGTTATTTTTCAGGATGCAGTTGGCCACCTGCTTACCCCCTCAGCCACTGTGTTCAAGAGCTGGGATTTAAATGGCTCTGGGACGGTTTCAGTTTGTCCCACTTATTGCAGTTGTAACTAGCCAAGAGAGTGGTGTTATACACACTTGTGTATAGGCGCGTTATAAATGCCATATCATATAATTTGTGATTTTTGCTTGGTATACAGCAGAGGAAGTTACTTACCTGCCCAGTGGAGAGGAGATGAGGGGGGGGGAGAGAGAAGAGGGAGATGGGGGGGGGGGGGAGAGAAGAGGGAGATGGGGGGGAGAGAGAAGAGGGAGATGGGGGGGAGAGAGAAGAGGGAGATGGGGGGGGGAGAGAGAAGAGGGAGATGGGGGGGGGGAGAGAGAAGAGGGAGATGGGGGGGGGAGAGAGAAGAGGGAGATGGGGGGGGGGGGAGAGAGAAGAGGGAGATGGGGGGGGAGAAGGAGATATGGGGGGAGAGAGAGAAGGAGATGAGGGGGGGAGAGAGAAGGAGATGGGGGGGAGGGGGGAGAAAAGGAGGGAGGGGAGGGGGAGAAAAGGAGGGAGGGGAGGGGGAGAAAAGGAGGGAGGGGAGGGGGAGAAAAGGAGGGAGGGGAGAGGGGGAAGGAGGGAGGGGAGGGGGAGAAAAGGAGGGAGGGGAGGGGGGAAAAGGAGGGAGGGGAGGGGGGAAAAGGAGGGAGGGGAGGGGGGAAAAGGAGGGAGGGGAGGGGGGAGAAAAGGAGGGAGGGGAGGGGAGGGGGGAGAAAAGGAGGGGAGGGGGGAGAAAAGGAGGGAGGGGAGGGGGGAGAAAAGGAGGGGAGGGGGGGAGAAAAGGAGGGGAGGGGGGAGAAAAGGAGGGGAGGGGGGAGAAAAGGAGGGGAGGGGGGAGAAAAGGAGGGGAGGGGGGAGAAGAACAAGTTACTTCTTACCTTGTAACGTTCTTTCGATGGAATGTTCCTCCGACGTATTCCTTATCTATGATATTTGTATCTCCAGCTTGCTGGCCTCAGAAAAATGTGTTCCCAGTAGAGGGCGCTGTGCGTCGACGTCCGTCGAGTAGGTGTTCCTCGACAGCCACCGTATCGACGCCGACGTCATCATGCCTATAAATGGCCACGCGCAGCGTCCGTTGCTCAGTTCCGTTTTGTAAAGTAGTTATTGCATGAATGGTTACTACCCTTGAAGGAGCGTAAGCTGCAACCACAAGGGAAATGTTACTGCGGGGATGGATGGGAGGGGCAATAAGGAATACGTCGGAGGAACATCCCATCGGAAGAACGTTACAAGGTAAGAAGTAACTTGTTCTTCGAAGGGATTGTGTCCTCCGACGTATTCCTTATCTATGATAGACTCCCATAGCAGTGGTATGTGATTGGAGGCGGCAGTAAGAGATGCCATATTACTCTTTAAGAATGAACAGAGTGCAACACAGCTTTGCCAAATCTAGTCTCTTGACTAGAGGAGGAATCCAGGCTATAAAATTTGGTAAAGGTATGTGCGGACGACCATGTGGCAGCCGCACATATGTCTCTAATTGGTACCCCTCTTTGAAGAGCTGCGGATGCTGCAATACCCCTGGTCGAATGAGCCCTTAGATTTTGAGGGGGGCTCTTTCCCTGCCAGTTTGTAGCATTCCAGAATGGCTAAAATAATCCATCTGGAGATGGTTTGTTTGGTTATTGGTAATCCCAACTTATGTCCTGCGTAACCTACAAGGAGTTGGTCTGCTTGTCTAATTTTAGCAAGTCTACTGATATAAAAACTCAAGGCTCGCTTAGGGTCCAGCCTGTGTAGTCTCTCTTCCTCTTTCCCCGGATGGGGAGGAGGATAGAATGAAGGTAAAGTAATCTTCTGAGTAATGTGAAATTCAGAAACTACCTTTGGGAGGAAGTTAGGCTTCACCTGTAGAACGACTTTGTCCTTGTGAAAAATTGTATGAGGAGGTTTTTACAAGATAGGGCTTGTATCTCGCTAACCCTTCTAGCAGATGTTAATGCTACCATTAAAACAGTTTTGAGGGTGAGAAACTTCAATGAACAAGAGTGGAGTGGTTCAAAAGGAGCACCCTTTAGGAAGTTTAAAACTAGATTTAAGTCCCATAAGGGAACTTGGAATGGTCTTGGAGGGTAAACATTAGTTAGGGTATTGTATTACCAATGGAATTTTGAAATACGATGGCTCCTCTGCAGTGCGCTTAAAGATCGATAGCCCTTAATAGTGCCAACTTGAAGGCCTGAATTTGCCAAATAAAGTAAGAAGGATAACACCACAGGTGTACCACATGAAAAGGGTTCGATATTCTTTTCTCTGCACCAGCTGCAAAATGTATTCCAACGGCAGCGGTATAGAGTTTTAGTTGCTGGCCTTCTGGCCGAAAGCAACACCTCCATGACGTCATCTGGAAGGTCCCAATCCTTGTACCTCAACCTTTCAGATACCAAGCGTGAAGGTTGAGGGTCTTGATGGCTGGATGGAGAACCTGATCTCCCTTCTGCGAGAGAAGATCCTCTCTGTACGGTAGACAAATTGGAGGATGGATGGACATGGCCAGAAGGTCCGGGTACCACGTTCTCCTGGCCCAATCCAGGGCAATTAGGATCATGGTCTTCCGAAACCTTCTCAACCTCCTGATCATTTGAGGAATGACAGGGACCGGAGGAAACGCGTACAGAAGTGGGAACTCCCAGTCCACTACGAACGCGTCTCCTAGAGATCCTCTCAGGGGAAATTCCCTTGAGCAAAATCTGTCGCACTTCCTGTTGATACTGGTGGCGAACAGATCCACTTGAGGGGTTCCCCAAAGGGCGGAGATCTCTTGAAGGCCTTCCTGAGCCATCTCCCACTCGTGGGAGACTGTGTTCTGCCTGCTCAGAGCGTTCGCTGTCAAGTTCTTCTCTCCGGCTAGGTGAATTGCCGATAGAGAGTTTCCTTCCTGAATTGCTCAAAACCAGAGCTGCATCGCCTCTCTGCACAGTGGCAGTGACCCTACGCCTCCTCTTTTGTTGAGGTAGTGCATGGCCACTGTATTGTTCGTCATTATCAGGACGTTTCTCCCCCGTACAGACGGCAGAAAAGCCTTCAGTGACAGTCTGATGGCTCTCAGCTCCAACAGATTGATGTGTAGTCTGGACTCCTATGGAGACCAACGACCGCTGATGGTCAAGTCGTTGGCATGGGCTCCCCACCCCGTGAGTGAGGCGTCTGTGTCTACTGTTATCTCCGGCCATGGTTGCCAAAACAGTTCTCCTTTCAAGATGTTCTCTGGAGAGGCCCACCATTGAAGGTCGTGGGCTACCTTGTCTGGAATCCGGAGGACATCCGTCATCCTCTCTGAGAATCGTGACCACTGAGTCCTCAGTGCCCACTGAAGGGATCTCATTCTGAGGCGAGCCTCTGGCACAAGGGATATGCAGGATGCCATGAGGCCTAGCAACCTCAAAAAGTCGTAGGCTGGGAGACGTTGGGCATTTTGAAACCTGGTGACCATCTGCAGAATATCTTGAGCCCTCACCTCTGGTGGAGAGGCTTTTCCCAGGGACGTGTCCAGGACTGCTCCATTGAACTGGAGTCTCTGTGATGGTATCATCTGTGACTTCTTTAAATTGAGGGAGAAGCCCAGCTTGTGAAGGAAGTGGCAGACATAATCTAGTTGGATCCGACCTTGTTCCGAAGAAACTGCTCTGATCAACCAATCGTCCAGGTAGGGGTAGACGTGAATCCCTTCCCTCCTTAGACTTGCAGCCACAACCGACATTAGCTTGGTGAAGACCCCCGGGGCGGAGGTCAGCCCAAATGGCAGAACTCGAAATTGATAATGAGAGTTGCCAATTGCAAACCGCAGGTACTTCCTGTGCTTGGGATGGATTGGCACATGGAAATAAGCATCCTGAAGGTCCAGAGATACCAACCAGTCCTGAAGCTGGAGGGCCTGAAGGATCTGCGAGAGAGTTACCATCTTGAACTTGTCCTTCCTGAGGAACTTGTTCAATTCTCCTAAGTCCAGCATGGGTCTCAGTCCTCTGTCTTTCTTTGGTATGAGAAAGTAGGAGGGGGGGGGGGGGGGGGGGAGAAACTACCAGCCCTTGTTCTTGTCCGCTACAGGTACCGGTTCTATGGCACCTTTCTCTAGCAGGTCTACAATTTCCTGCAAGAGGAGCGGATCCGGCACTTTCAGAGAGCTGTTCCCCGGTGGATGGCTCTGAGGGATGCGTACAAAAGGCAGGCAGTAACCTTGGGCAACTGTCTCCAATGCCCAAGCATCTGACGTAATAGCCTGCCATTGCGTCAGATGGTGAGTTAACCTGCCCCCTACAGGTGTCTTGTGATGGGAGACCTCAGAGTGGTTTGGGAGCGGCTGATGCAGTTGCCGAAGGTAAAGCGGCTCCGGCTCCTGCTGATGCGGCTTTCTTTCTTTTACCCCGTCCACCACGGGTACATTTTCCTTGGCCTCTTTGAGCCAGCCGTCCTCTGCCTCTTCCATATGAGGAATAATAGCGAAAGGACCTTCCTCTCCAAGAGGATCCTGAGGGACGAAAATTAGTTTGGCAGATTGCAGCTCCTAGTGACTTGGCTGCTGCTTTAGATGTTTGCAGTTTTTCCAAACTGTCATCCGTCTTTTTACCAAACAGGGAAGAGCTGTCAAAGGGCATATTTAAAAGTCTGGCCTGTACCTCAGAAGCAAAGCCGGACTTTCTCAACCACGCATGCCTGCGGATTGTGGTACTTGCCGCCATGGCCCTGCTGATACGGTCAGCAGAATCAATGCCAGTTTGAAGGGACTCACACATTGCATCTTTACCATCTCTGATATTTAAAAATGCGTCCCTTTCTTCTCCTTCCTGGAGGCAGTCAGCCGCTGATGAAGCACACTCCCAAAGAGTGTGGCTGAACCTAGCGAGCGTACAAGTCGCATTAATAGATTTTAAAGCCATGCTACAGGCCGAGAAGACTTTCTTAGCCATGGCATCATATTTTTTATCATTCCTATCCTGTGGAGCAGTGGGGTATGCAGATGTACTGCCTGATGAAGTTGCAGCCTGGACCACCAGACTCTCTGGAGTAGGGTGCTTAGATAGGTATTCAGGGTCAGCAGCAGATACCCTATATTTCGCTGACAACTTCAGGAGTTTCCCAGTTAGTTAAAATCTTTCTTTGTAAAGCAGAATGAAAGGGAACCACAGGATCCTCCTGTGGACCTTTATCCAGAATATCTGTGAGGTCATCCTGTTGAAAAACAGGTGAAGGCGCAGACCAACCCATGAACTCCATAATTCTTGACATTAGGGTTCTATAAGGGGTTTCAGCATGTTCCCCTGGGTCTGGTTTGACAAATTCCACTTCTGGGGAAGTGTCTAGGCCACATGCTTCCTGTAATGCACCCTGAAGGTCTTTCAACCTTCTTTCCTCAGAGGCAAAAGTCTCTGGTTCAGGTGATGTGGCCCTCTGCAGCCCAAAAGGCCTTTCCTGATCAAAATCTTCCCTTTCTTCATAAATTGAAGTTAAGGGGAGATGCTCTGGCCTGTAAAGCAGAGGGAGCCATCATCAGTGGCCTTGAAAAGGTCGATGTCGTCGAAGCCGATGTAAAAATCCTCGAAGGTGCCGACAAAGGCATCAAGAAAACTGGAAGAGGCCTCGAAGAACTCGAGAGGATCGGAATCCTGCTCGAGGATGTCGACGACGTTCTCGACGTCGTGTCGGAGGTTCTCGGTGTAACCGTTGGCTGTGGAGTAGCCGTGGGTTTTTCTTTTATCGGCGTCGACTCGATCGACGGATGCGTCGAAGAACCCTTCGATAACGGCGTCGATCTATGCTTTACTTCCCGGTGGCTCATGGCGCTTTCGGGTCGACTCTTTCGCCGGGTGCTTTGACTCGCGGCGTTTAGATTTTTTGGGCTTTTCACCCGGGGTATCACCCTCAGCTGACTTCGAGGGGGTCGAGGCCACTTTCTCGAAGACTCTTAGCATCTTTTTTCTGAATTCCTCCCACTCAGCCTGAGAGTTGTGTTTTGTGGGGCAATTTACTCTTTCAGGGGAACTAGAAGACGACGACAAAGGAGATCATCGTCTCTTTTTCGAGTGTCTAGACCTCGACGAGTGGTGGGAGCCACTTCGAGACCTAGACCGAGAATGCTTTCGACAGTGAGGAGACGAATGTCTCGACTCTACCGCGGAAACTTTCGAGGGAGTTAAAACTGACTTACCTCTCTCGAGCTTCCCCTTACGCTCCTTCAAGGCTTTCGCCGTCATGGATAGGCATTCCTCACACTCCGAACACTGGTGTTCGATTCCCAGACACCACAAACAGATCCTGTGAGGATCCGTCAACGACATTTTCTTCCCACAGTCTCGGCATTTTTTGAAACCGGACCGAGGAGTCGTCGGGTCGGAGGATGAAGCCATCCAGAACGAGTCGGTTTTCTCGAGGAAATATGAATATATATCGACGGACGAACTGAGCAACGGTATTCCAAGGCACACAAAGCGCAAAAAAACGGAACTGAGCAACGGACACTGCGGGTGGCCATTTATAGGCAGGATGACGTCGGCGTCGATACGGTGGCTGACGAGGAACACCTACTCAACGGACGTCAACGCACAGCGCCCTCTACTAGGAAAAAACAATTCCGAGCCCAGCAAGCTGGAGATACAAATATCATAGATAAGGAATACATCGGAGGACACAATCCCTTCGAAAAGGAGGGGATGGGGGAGAAAAGGAGGGGAGAGAAACACTCATATTTTGAAGTAGAGGATAATGACATTGAAGATTTTGAAACGCCTTGGACTTTAGGAGTGTGTCCGGGACAGGTGTTTTAATAGGCTCTCATTTTGGAGCTAGTGGAAACGGCTGTTGAAGCGTCTTTTGATGCACATTCTGTCAGATTGATTTGCTGTGTCGGAAACAGACTTCAATATTTGTTTTGGGAGCCTGTCATGCGGCGAGCGCAATGGCCCAGAGGACAGGGACTACTTTGAGGACCTTCCCTACCACATGTGCCTCCACAGTCAACTGCTGGCCGTGGGGGGTGCTTTGTGTGGCATGCAGTGTGGGTCCTTGCGCCACCAGGTGTAGTCTCCTTAGCAGGACCACAGGCCTGTGCCTGATTGAGTGAGAGTCTTGCACGTGGGAAACCTATAGCAACTCTCGGCATTACTTAGGATGTCGACATCAGTGGACGCTCCCTCCACATCCATAGAGGCTTCGGCCTGCATGGCGTGATGGGCTCAGTACTTTGTCTCACGCTCCTTTAATGTCTTGGGCCGAAATAGTTTGCAAAACTTGCAATGGTTTTCAGGGTGGTACCTGGGGAGACAGAGGTTTCACACCTTGTTTGTGTGTGTCCTTCCAGGGAAACTTCCTATTACAGTAAGTACAACATTTAAAAGGTGTATTTTCCATAGTACAGAAAGATGGCAGCCTGGCGATAGAAAATTAATAGGGCATTCTCTGAAGAGAAGAAAGTTATGAGCTCCCCCACTCTCCCTACTGTGAAGAACTGAGGCCTATGTAGGCCACAGTCAAAGTTAGTCGAGACGGTACAAGTAGTCGTTGACGATTGATTCATCCTTGAAAGCAGTCACCGAAGATCTTACGGTGGTACAGCCGTCAAAAGGAAAGAAAGAAGTCTAAATTTAAACTTGTATAATCAAAGGCGTTAGCCAGAAGGTAGGAACTCTGCAACTTGAGTCTGACTATGATGGTGGGAAGAAAAGAAAAAAAAAAAAACAATCTGAGGGACCTCAACACCTGAAGGACCATGGGTACAGTGGATGTCACACTAGGGACAGTATTACTGACACCTAGTCAACATCTCTGAGTTTCAAAAACAAATAATGTAATACTCTGCGACTACCACTAGATGTCAGCCTATGTTTTGTGATCTAAGCAGATCCACAAGCCTCAGAAATCTATATCCCCCACCCCCGAAGAATCACTACATGTTAGAGATGCAACGTGACAGAATCAACCAAGGTACATCCATTTTTCTAGCACAGAGACCACAGTGCGCCTACAAGTGGCATGGCCTCAGAAAGATGCTGAATTTACAAACACAAATTTTATTTTAGATGTTATGAAGCTGTCCAGAACAGTAGCCGCAACACTAGTCAAGATTAAGCGAAGTTGAGAACAGTTCCCAGGAGAAGATGCAGTAACCTTCCAAGTTAATTGAATTAATAGGAACAACCAGCCATTGATGTCCAGGTGCACAAGAGTACTATGCCAAGAGACGCCATAAAGAATAGGCAATCCAGAAATAAAAACACTGGCTATTCATTGCGAGCCAAACACTGATAAGACACCTGCAGAACTCCCTTAAAGCAAATGCAGAAAGCACACAAGGCCAAGTTCAAAAGGAGAGGGAAGGCCTCATCACCTTAGGATGACCAGGAGTATTCTTCTAATTGCAAATATCACAGAATTTGACATCCACCCCACCCCTAACTTGTGTCTCACGCATATATTGACGCCTTGTCAAAATGCCCAAGGTTGGTAAGCTAGATGCCAGCCAATGAGTAGTCGCTTTGCCACACCACCTATGATGGACACTGCCAACCAATTAGCTGTCCCTGTAATGATTTATTAGAAATAGTATCAGTTGTAGGATGGGTTTAGGCAGAGCCATCAGATCAACATTAACCAATAAAGAAACTAACCCCTATGCATCATATAGGTAGCTTGTAGTATTAATCAACCCAACTTGCCCATAGGTTTTGTAAACTGCTATTGTAATGTGACGTCATTGCCGATGCATTTTTGGTACAGAAATCATTGAAAACATTGAGAGCTATGAGAACGAGATGCTTGTATGCTGTCCCAGCTAGGATGGTTTGAATAATGCTGGGTTTTGAAATGCATCAGAGTCCACCATCATTTATTAATATTTTGACTAATTGTATGATCCTGTGCACACCTTTACAGATGCATGTATATTTAATTTAAATGTGTACAACAAATACTGAGTACCTTATTGTTGCAGGGTCTACCACGCCAAAAACCTCCCTCTGCATGCCCAGACTGCACCCCCCCCCCGGAATGCAGACGAAACTACTGCCTCTTATCAAATTACAATTCTGGGTTGTGTTGATGTTACGACAGTTTTCTTAAAGTCCACGTATTCAGAACTATATAAGTCTAACCCTTGGGCAATATAGAACTCCACTATTCATACAGGCCTGCACCACTCAAAGTAATAGTAGCAATGGCATAGCAGTCACACTTATTTTAGGAGGAGAGATGGCTGTAGGAAGGTACAAATAATGTATAGCATTCATATAAACCAAAGAAACACATACATGTAAAAAAAAAAAAATTATTGTATATATCCACAGGAAAAGAAAATTCTTTAGAAAGTTAAGTACTATCAAATTATCAAACAAACAGTATTAAAACCCAATACAATACTTCAGTTAAGTAAACCAGTTTAAAAGACTTAGAATAACGATATGCAATTCAAGGTAAGTAAAACCCTCTTGTAAACTGTTTCAGAAAAATACAACATTAGCAAGTACTTGTAAGAGTTCCTCCACTGCGGCCTTATGCTTTAGCAGTCCTTCCCTAATCTACATGTGAGTGTTCTCAGAGGCAGAAGGGGGACACAGGTGGTCTAGTGGCCAGCTGTGGGCATAACAGAATAGGGCACAAACTGTAGGAAAATCAGAGTTTGAGGATTTCTCATGTAACAAGTAAGTCCAGTACTTTAGAGTTGGTAAAAGGGTTCTGGGACCTCGTAGAAAGCTCCCTGAATGCTCACTAGTGTTAGGCCTGAGTGAACGGTATGGGTAAACTCCTAAATGTGCAAACCACCACCATAGCCACACAGGAGCAGCACAACAACTTTTTGTAAGTATTACCTCGAGTCCCACATTACCTCAGCAGTGAATAAGATGATGCAGGCAGATGCCCTCACAATGCAGCAGCTACAGGACCGGGTCACTGGATTCTTGGTCCCAGACAGAAGAAAGGACACTGCAAGGGATTTTGCAGCAGCAAGTGAGTGGAAAGGCTCCTAGCAAAGGAACCCTCGTTGCTTCTCGCGGCTCTGAGGTTTGGACACATTTTCCAGGATGCCAGAAGAACTATTTTCATCCGAACGATTCACCTTGCTTTCCCCACCCAGCAATCTGGGGAGGGGATTTCAAGGAGTGACATCTTGCCTCTGGAGGTCCAGAAGGAGCCCACAAACGTTTCAGAGAGATTTGTTCTTCGGAAGATGATGCACAGCACTCAGTCTCAAGCTCCCAAGGTATTGGCAGTTTGGAGCACAGGATGGTCACATCTAGTCATGGGATGGCTCAAAAGGCAGGTCCCATTGGGCCCACTAGTCCAACGGTCAGAGCCATCCTCTTCGGGGCTCCCCTGTTGCATGAAAGAAAGGGTCAGCACAGCAGCAGGCACTGGAAGTAGTTACAGGCATCTCCTCTTCATAGGATTCAGCTCCAGTGGTCCACTTGTCTTCGGCCTTAGGATCCAAGCCATTTATCCAGGAACCCAGACAATCAGCACTTATGCTACATTGAAACTTTGGGTGGTGGCTGTCAGGACAGCCAGCCTCAGAGTTGGAACTGGTTCCAGGCAGGCATGCCAGAAGACAAACAGAGGTGTCAGACTCCTCCCTCATTTCCTGTCTTCACAGACTCTCTGGAGCCTCTGCAGGCTTCACAAAGGATTCCCACCCAAGACAAAAGTCAAACCAGGAACTCCCCAACAACAAATGCCGAAAAAAGAATACAGCCACCATTTTGTGTAAATAATGACCCTTCTGTGCATTACCGTGGCTGTGAACACAGCCTACAAGTAAAAATTACACAAGTCGATAACACACATCCACTGCCATCAGCCTTTCAGGTATGCTGGTCACTTTAACAGAAATGTTACAGGAACAGTGAGAAAGGGGATACAGAGTAACCCCTCAGCACTTCACAAAAGGAGTAGTGTGCCAATCTAATGTAAAGAGGATAAAAAGTATCCCTCTATCCTTGGGAACATGTGTTCTTACAAGGAGAATAAAGGACTAACACAAATGTTACAGCAATAGTGATAAAGGGGATACTATCTAACCCTCAGCCCTCAACATAAGATGGGGTGTGCTGATCTCGCAATAAGAATTGTAGAAAGGATAAAAAGTATCCCTCTACCTTTGGAAACATTAATTCACACAAGGAAAATAAGAAAATAAAGGGAAGCCCAAGGGGATCACCAGCAACGCTGCACTAAAATGCTGTGTGCAGCAAAAGTAAATTACAGATGCCAATAAAGTTATAGGGAAGTAGAACAAGTTACTTTCTTACCTGGTAACGTTCTTTCGATGGGATGGTCCGATGAGGTATTCCATATCAATGACAGGTAATCACCACAGCTGTGCTGCTTCAGAAAATTTTCGGCATCTGCGTCGATTACGTCGATACGCTGTCTTCGAGAGCCTCCATCGAGCCGACGTCACCGGATGTTGTAAGTAGGACGCACAACGCCCGTAGCCTCAGTTGTAGTTTTTTCCCCAGAACGTGTGGCACCAATCTTCTGCCAGTATGACCACAGAAAGCCTTGCGAAAACGGAAGCTGCAATCGCATAAGAAATTCTGTAGTGGGGCAGGCAGGGAGGGAAGGAACGATATGGAATACGTCATCGGACCATCCCATCGAAAGAACGTTTCCAGGTAAGAAAGTAACTTGTTCTTCGAGGGGATTGGGTCCTCTGACGTATTCCATATCTATGACAGACTACCAAAGCAGTATCAAAGTATGGAGGAGGGAAAACATTTAGAATATAGAAATTTAGAATGCCCAATCAAATATGCAGAATAGAGGACCGCCTTGCCAAAGGCCAGATCCTGCCCATGGATAGAATCTAGGGAGTAGTGTCTTACAAAGGTATGGACCGAAGCCCATGTGGCTGCTTCACAGATGTTACGAATAGGAACACCCCCCTGCAGGGCAGTAGAGGCAGCCATACCCCCTAGTAGAATGGGCCTGTAAGCCTACCGGAGGGTCCTTACCGGCCAAGCGGTAACATTCATAAATTGACAAGATAATCCATCTAGACAAAGTCTGCTTAGTAACAGCTTGTCCCAAACGCCTTCCAGCGTATCCTATAAAGAGCTGATCGTCCACTCTGACCCGGGACATGCGTGAAATGTAGAAACTTAAAGCTCTCCTAGGATCCAACCTATGGAGCCTCTCCTCTTCCTTACCAGGATGCGGAGGAGGATAAAAGGCCAGAAGAATGACCTTCTGTCTTAAATGAAATTCCGACACCACTTTCGGAAGAAAGGAAGGACAAACCCAAAGGACAACCCTGTCCTTAGGAAACACTGTGAAGGGTGGCTTAACAGAAAGTGCCTGCAAACTCACTCACTCTGTGAGCGGAAGTGACCACAACTAAAAATACAGTTCTAAGGGTTAACAGTCTCAAAGGACAAGAATGTAAAGGCTAGAACAAGGTTCAAATACCAACCGGGCACCTGGAGAGGTGACGGTGGAAACACATTAGTGAGCCCTTTCAGAAACTGAGAAATTAAAGGAATTTTGAAATACGAACACTCCTCAGACGAGCACTTAAATATGGACAGCGCCACCAGGTAACCTTTAATGGTACCCACTTGCAAGCCCTTGTGGGCTAAAGAAAGCAAAAAATAAAAATACAGAACCACAGGAATGTCACATGAAAACGGATCCACATTCTTAACCCTGCACCAGTCTCAGAACTTTCTCCAACGGCAACGGTACATGGACTTAGTTGCAGGCCGTCTGGCCGAAAGCAACACCTCCATCACGTCTTCAGGGAGGTCCCAATCCTTATACCTCAACCTTTCAGAAGCCAAGTGTGAAGGTTGAGGGATCTGACCTCTGGATGGAGAAAAGGACCCCCCTCCCGTGAGATCAGATCATCTCGGTAGGGAAGACGGCGTGGAGGGCAGATGGACAAGTCGAGAAGGTCCGGGTACCACATTCTCCAAGCCCATGCCGGAGCAATGAGGATCATCCGGGAACCGAACCTCCATAGCACTTGCGGGATGACGGGGACTGGAGGAAACGTGTACAGCAGTGGGAAGGACCACTCCACCACGAACGTGTTCCCTAAGGCTCCTCTTGGAGGAAATTCCGGCGAGCAGAACCTTTCGCACTTCCGGTTGACACTGGAGCAAAGAGATCCACTTGTGGGGTCCCCAAAGGGCGAAGATCTCCAGGAAAATCTCCTGAGCCAGCTCCCACTCGTGAGAGATTGCGCTCTGCCTGCTCAGAGCGTCCGTTGTCTTGTTTTAGTCTCCGGCCAGATGAACTGCCGAGATCGAAATCTCCTGCTGGATGGCCCAGAGCCAGAGCTGCATCGCCTCCCTGCACAGAGGAAGGGACCCTCCCCCCGCCCCCTTTTTTGTTGAGGTAGTGCATGGCCACTGTGTTGTCCGTCAGAATCAGGGCATTCTTCCCTCGCACAGTCGGCAGAAAAGCCTTCAGGGCAAGCCTGACGGCCCTCAGCTCCAACAGATTGATATGGAGTCTGGACTCCGACGGACACCAACGACCGCTGTCAACTCGTTGGCATGAGCTCCCCATCCCGTGAGGGATGCTTCCGTCACGATCGTCACCTCCGGCCAGGTTAGCCAAAATGGAGCCCCCTTCATCAGATTGCCTTTGACGGCCCACCACAGAAGGTCCTGGGTGACCGAGGTCGGCACCTGAACGGGGTCCGACATCCTGCCGGAGGACTGTGACCACTGCATCTTGAGAGCCCACTGCAGAGATCTCATCCGCAGTCAAGCCTCTGGCACCAAAAGAATGCAGGATGCCATGAGGCCGAGCAACCTCAAGAACTCGAACACCGGGAGACTCTGGGCATGTTGAAACTTGTGCACCATCTGCAGAATGTGATGAGCCCTCACCTGGGGAGGTAAACACTGCCCCAGGGATGTGTTGAGCACTGCTCCGATGTACTGGAGCTTCTGGGTTGGCGTCAAGTGGGACTTCTTTAAGTTGAGGGAGAAGCCCAGCCTGTGAAGGGAGTGGCAGGTGACTGACAGATGATCCAGGACTTGCTCCAGAGAGTGCGCCTATTACGCTCACCTGGCTCCCACAGGGGCGACGGTCGGAACTGGATAGCTGCGGCCTCCACCAACGTGAATTTTAGTGCAGAGATGACTGACTGGACTGGCCCGCTCAATTTCGCCTGACCCGTAGGAGTATTCTCCTGAAAGCGTAGAAAAGGAATTAGCCACCCGTGGATTGAGCGAGAACACCCCCACCATTTTCCCACTAATCACCTCCGATATTCCCTTTCACCAGTCTCCCCTTATGAGCTCTCCATCCTGCGTGGAGTGCAGGGGCGCGTAGATGACCAGTTACTTCACTGGTCCGAAGAATTGGGTGAGTTCCAAACGAATATTGACTCCGAGGTAAGTGGCGAGGAGTCGTAAGCATTTGGTTCTTAAGAGTTCAAAATGTCTGTTATTCACTTGTGTCCGATTCCTTCCTTTGTCTTGCAGCTTGATTCGAGAGGAGGTTGTCCCGTAGCAGCCGATTGCGTTTAGGTAAGAGTCTGTTACCCAACACTGTCCGGTAGAACATGCCAGTGCTTAACCTGTTGCCTTCTCTCTCTTTACAGGTGCAGCGTACAACTATGTGGCGTGCAGAAGAATATCATCTCCGGCGGTAACTCAGTAAGTCTATAGTGATAATAGAAATTGTCTTTGTTTGTTTTCTCGGCTCACCTTATTGTCTTTCTTCGTCCCCTTAGGTGCCAGGAGTTTGGCGATGAATGATGGAGCAGCGCCGGGTCGAGGAGGTGCCGTGAAGTCTGGTAAGTATAGCGTGGCGCTGCAGCTGGCGGTGCAACACGCACAAAATAAAGTCTTTTTTCTTGTTCGGATGCGCGAAGGATCCAGGATCAGATAAAGAATGAAGGTAATGTTCTTGCTTTAACCTTTTCTTCTTATTTCCCTTCTTTCTAGGAGCTCCGGATTCGAGGTGGGCTTGGCAGAAGACTGGATGCTGGACTGACAGGCACAGTGAGAGTTATGCTGCAGGATGCAGAATAACGCGAAGCGTGTGCTGCTCATCGGGCGTGGTTTAAATAGCCTCCAAAGTAGTCCCAGGTAAGAAGTTCCCCAAGACCACACCCGAGTAAAAAAAATAGTCCCTGAAACAAAGTAGTTCCTTCCAGGCCTCACGTTAGCTTGGATTCTTTGCAGCATGGTCTGCATGAGGTAAGTTTCTTCATATGAGCCTGGCGCCTATGGCGCCAGGACTGATCCCATATATGAGCCTGGCATCATGACAGCACCCTGATCAACCAATCGTCCAGTTAGTGGTAGACGTGAATCCCCCCCCTTCCCTGAGATACGCTGCCACCACCACCACAAGCTTGGTAAAAACACTTGGGGCAGAGGTGAATCCGAACGGCAGGACCCGAAACAAAGTGCGAGTCACCAACCGCGAACCTCAGGTACTTGTGCTTGGGATGGATGGGCACATGAAAGTAAGCGTCCTTGAGGTCGAGAGACACCAACCAGTCTTGAAGTTGAAGGGCCTGGAGGTCTTGAGAGAGAGTAACCATCTTCAACGTGTCTTTCCTGAGGAGCTTGTTCAAACCACGCAAGTCCATGATGGATCTCAATCCGCCGTCTTTCTTCGCAATCAAAAAATAAGGGAAATACCATCCCTTGTTCCTCTCCGCTACAGCACCAGTTCTATGGCGCCTTTCTCCAGCATGGATTTGATTTCCTGCGCAAGGGGTGGATCCCAAGATGCTGCGCCAGCCTTCCCCCAACCGGCGAACCATGGGACATGGCCTCATGACTGACCTGAAGCAGCTGCGGCAGTGCCTGAGGGCAAAGAGGCAACTGGTTGAGTGGCCTTGGCACCTCGAGTACCCCGTTTTCCACCTCTGGTACTCCTACGTTGGCCTTTTTGACTTGCAGCTCCCCTCGATTTACCAAAGGTCGAGTAATATGGAAAGGAGCCTCCCCTCCATCGCTGTACCCTAGGAGGAAAATGCGTAGGTTGGCGAACTGCAGCGCTCAACGACTTCGCTGCAGCCTTCGAGGTCTGCAACCTCTCAAGGCTCTCGTCAGCCTTACTGCCAAAAAGATGGTCACCATCAAAGGGCATGTTGGGCTTGTACATCCGGAGCAAACTCCGACTTCCGCAACCACGCAAATCTGCGCATTACGGTGCTCGCCGCCATGGACCAGCTGACGCAGTCTTCCAAGTCCAGACCCGACTGAACGGATTCACACATGGCATCCTTGCCATCCTGTACAGCAGCAAGAAAGCCATCCCGTTCCTCCCCTTCAGGAATATGTTCAGCCGCTAAGGAAACAGTTCCACAGAGTATGAGTGAAACGTTCTGAGGCACACAGAGTTGACTGCTTTCAAAGCCATACCCCCTGAAGAAAACACTTTCTTCGCCCAACCATCAAAACGCTTGTCATCCCTATCAGGAGGGATGGTAGGGGACGACGCCTGTTTAGCCGGGGCCGCCTGCACCACCAAGCTCTCCGGAGTAGGGTGCACAGACAAGTAGCCGGGGTCGCCACTGACTGGGCGGTATTTGTTCGGCAACGACTTTCCTACTGCCGGGAGAATCTCCGGAGCAGTCCAAGCTGCTGCCACCCTTCTTTGCAAGGCCATATGGAATGGGAGAACCGGGTCAATTGGTGGACCAGGGTCCAGGATATCTGTCAGGTCATCCTGCAGAAAATCCACTGGGGGTGCAGACCACCCCAAGTACTCCGACACCCTTGGCATAAGCCGCCGGTACGAAGACTCTGCGTGCGTATCAGGCTCAGGCCTAGCAAACTCCACCTCTGGGGAGGTGTCCAGACCACTGGCGTCGTGCAACAACTGACGCAGATCTTCAAACTGGCTATGACCAGACAATATTTCGTCAGGTACCTCATCAGGACCCAAACCTTCCTCAGACCCTTCTTTCACCTCAGAAATATAATCCAGAGGCTGGAATGGGGGCACAGAAAAAAGGACAAAAACATTTTTGGACTTGGCCAAAGCCTTTTTCGGGGGTTCCAGAGGAATGGCGGGACCCACCCCGGGACCGGGACCCACTCCGGGACCGAGAGCCCCTGGACTTACGCCGACGAGGCAGAGAGTCGCCCCTCGAGTCGTCGGTGGAAAGTCCAGTGGACCTCGGCTCACAGGCTTTGGAAACCCTACCTACCGAAAGCTTCTTCCGCTCCCGCAAGGCCTTCGGCGTGAGCGACTGGCATTTGTCACAATCGTCCGTAGCGTGGTCCTCCCCGAGGAACCAGAGGCAGACGTTGTGCGGGTCCGTCAGCGACATCTTGGAACCGCAGTCCCGACACTTCTTGAAACCCGGTCGCGGGATGGAAGAGGAGGAAGACATGATACAATCTTCACAAACCAAGTTCGAAGAACCGCTAGAGAAACAACTCAGAAGAACCAAAGCGCGCCGAGATCTCCGAAGCGAAAACGTTCACGGAAAAAAACGGAACTGAGGCTACGGGCATCGTGCGTCCTACTTATAACATCCGTTGGCTCGCCGGAGGCCCTCGAGGACAGCGTATCAACGTCATCAAAGCAAGACACAGGTGCAGAAAATTTTCAGAAGCAGCACTGCAGTGGTGATTACCTGTCATAGATATGGATTACATCGGAGGACCCAATCCCCTCGAACAACTCTACGGAGTATAGAGGGACACATAAATGACTCCCATAGTGAGAGTAAAAAAAAGGGTGAGTGGGGAAAAAGGTTCTCTCACTCAGGAAGAGACAAACAAAATCCACAAGTCCAGCAAAAAGTGCCGGGGATCTCACAGGTGAAGGTGATTTGGCAGGCATACAATGAAAAATCTATGCTAACAGTTGGTACTGGTGATTCTGCTACCCCACACCGATTGCTTCATTCTGCTACAAATAGCTTTTCATGCTCTCCCCTTTATGTCAAGCACTTCTCTGTTTTGGTCACGAGCAGATTCCCACGATCAACCAAACTGTAGAATGACATCTCAAATTTAGAAAGGAATGGAACAGGAATTTACTTATTTACAATATACCCCTAATGAGCCCACATGAAGCAATAGATACAAGTTTATTTTACAGTGTATAGAAATGCGCAATCACTGACAAATGTTTAATCTCTTAAACTATTGTGCCTGGTTTCAAAACTAAGAGGACGACCTTAGTCCCATAAAATCAGAGAATCCACATCACTGAAGGTGAACACTGAAGACAGCATTTTAAGATTCTTGCTACTGTGGATGCAGTCATGTCACTTTTTATTTAAAGTATCTGCCTATCCCACTTAAGGGGCCATCGCCCCAATGTACAATAAAATACAATTACTATAAGAGCGTTACTACATACTGATAACCATACAATCATAAACAGTCAAGTCCTACCTATACCAGCACAGAAACACATCCATGGGAATCATCGCTACAGGCAATTTCCAGAAGTATGCCCACAGTGTCCTGTAAGGTTTTGTTAATGAGCTAATGCCTCACCGAGCAAGTTCTTAAAAAATGTTTTAAAAAAATTTAAAAAGAATGTGACGGCAGTGCTCAAGTTGGCCCTTCTGAATTACTAGGGTTATTTCTTTTGTGCCTTCATAAGTGGATGCCACCCCTTGTAACGAGCTAGTCTCTTTGAGACGGCTATTCATGGGCAAAACGGTCAAACCCCAAAAGCAACAGTCAACCTACCTGCATGGCCACACACACCTTCACGATGAAACAACCTCAGCAACCTTGGAAGTATCCGACTCCTAGGGCTTTGGTTTCACTACCAGTGTGTACAAGGGGAAATGCAATCACGACTGACACCCACCACCCACATTAATGTGATCAAAATACCTGAGGCAATGTCTTGGTTATAGCCAACACTTCACCATATTCCATTAGAATTGGGCGGGCGTGGGAGGGGGAGGAGGGGGGGCCAGGAGGGCGGACTTCAATACAGCCATTCAATTCCTAAAAATAAGACTAATGGTTGTGAAGATCTCAATGACAGCGACAGAAAAAACGTATTGTGCTTAACTGCATTAGTTTGGCCATTTGGCTATTGCCCAAAGCCAGTTCATAAAGTTTTATTCTAGTACTGTATACATCTTTGGTACTCTTGCGTAATCTATGATCTACATGAACATTCGTCAGCCTGGGATAAGTCCCCACGCTCCTGATTTTCTAACAATACAAGAGATAAAACTCCTGGGAAAATACAGCAAAAATATTATTTTATATTAAAAGAAAGCCAGGCAGTCTGAGGTCAATGTTTCTGTTCTTCTCCTTTTATCGGCTTGGAGCAAATTGTTTGGTATTCGTCCGCAGTTAAGACATATCCAGAGATGGCCTTCATAAAGTCTTCCAGTGGGCAAAGGCCACTTCTGCATCCTCTCACCACCTGCTCCTAAAAAGGTAAAGGAGCAGCATAACTTGAGTACATATCAATTATCAGTGACTCTAGACACTGGTCATATAGTTTAAAATTCTCGTAAAAAGCAATTTGGATATTATCAAAAAATGCAAAAAAGCCAAAAAACAAAACAACTGCAATCATATTATAATATTCGTACCAACACCAGTCAATCACATTGTTAGCTCAACACATTTTCTTTCCAGACATTCCTTTTTGTTAGTGAGGAGCCCTACCCAAAACGTTTTGTTTGTTTTCCTAGACTTTCCTTTTGCTGTGAGAGGGACTTCTGTCATCTCGTCTGCAGCTGCAAGGTACCCCCGGTGTGCAGCCCTTAGCCCATATTGCTAGATGGACATCATGTTATCCCAAGGTGATTTTTCTCAACAAGGAAGTGTATTGAGGAGTAGGCTGTTGATCGCTACAAGTTTGTTTTCTTTTTAGCTACACCACCCTGTAACTTTTTCTCACATTGTTAGCCAAATTCTCCTATATGGTGGCCATTAGACTACCATGGCATTTAAAAAAAAAAAATCCTACACTCTGCCCATTTTGTACTGTTGTTCATATCTGTTTGAATAGGGAGGTATGGCCAAAATAATACCATGTGTTTTAACCAGTTGGGTGTTTCACCTGAAGGTTTTTTTTTGTGGACAGTTTTACCATGTTGTCCCTGCAAAATGCATGTGAGAGGGTAGATGCCCTCATCCTCTCTGCCACCAGCCTATTTACCTCGCACCATCCAACATTGCCTCACCCAAACCAACCATTTACTTTTTGCGCCACAAAATAAAAATAAAGTTTTTAAAAAAAGTGTGTAAAACAAAATCCTCATTGAAAACGTTTGGTGAAAGACTAGATACTGGCCAAAACGCTGGTTCCATCCATGTAAGCCATTTACCAAGCCCGGCAAGGCACCCTTCTGTGCAACACCTTCAACTGCACGTGTGGGAGTAAGCCTGAAATAGTTAAGTTGGCCAAACTTGAAAGGATAGCCACAGGACTATTTGGAAGATGCATGGTTTCGGATTGATGGGTAGGGCCAACTTCCTGCACCTATGCTGGGCATACATAGAGGGACCAACAGCCATTCTTGAGATTTGTTTCTAAATGTATCTGAAAACAGTTGGGGAGATGGGATGGCTGCCCTCCTGGTGCTGTACCCCTGATCTTCCTTTGTGCCTTGGTATATCAAGGGCACCTTGTCTCTAGCTTTTCCTTGCCTTCCAACACTCCTGTGGTGAACCCACTATACCTGCAGCCTTCTGCACACCGCTCAAGCCTCCTTGTCCCTGTTCGGACTGTTATTCTAAAGTCTTACAAAGGGCTTCATAAAACCATATCTGAGGCCGTAGAAATCTCCACTCTTAGTAGAAGGCTGTACCACCTGAGGTCAATTGGGAGCTCAGACAGAGCAACCAGACTCATCCAAGGCGGGCAAGAAGGCTGTAGGAAGGTACACAAATTGTAGCATACATATGGTCCAAAGAAACACCAAAACACTATCCATTGTAAAAATGATTATGAATACATGTAGGCCAAGATAAATCTTGGGAAAGTTAAGTACTATCATATAAACACAATTATAAAAAACAACTTGATACTTATGGTATAAAAACCAGAGTACAACCTTATTTAGATTACAATACGCAGTGAAGGTGAGTCAAACCTATAAACACATTAAGAATGGCATTAAGCTAGTCTTTGGGAGTAATAGCTAGTTATGAATACTGTTAGGGAGATTTATCAGTTTCATGGTTAATACCCTCTCCTAATGAGACCGCAAGCACTTTTTGCTGGACTTCTGGACCTTTTTCTTTCCATCCTGAATGAGGGGAGCCTCCCCCCGCCCCCCTCATTCATTCTCATTTGCTCTGACTTTTGAAACTCTGTTCTCCGTTTTACTACAGAGTTTGCTTTCCTCCATATTTCTTTAAAGGCATCTTCTGCAGCACACTGCACCCTATGTGCAGTGTTGCTGGGAACCCTTTGGGTTCTCCATTGAGATTCTTTCCTTATCCTTAACTTCTGTGAACTTCTCCCTCAACCCCCCCACCCCCCGATCTCCTTGCACTCATCACCTTGTCATGCACTTTCACGGTAGGATTGTCACAAGGCCAATATAACCGTCCTCTCTTGTTCTATTCATATTATATCCCATTTCCAATGCCCACCTCATCACCCCCCCGCCATGCCCTCCCCCATCTTGTCTTGTTGCACCTGTATAGGCGCCTTACAAATATCCAGTAAAATAAAAGGATGACAATGCATTACTTACCGTAAAAGCATTTCTGATGGTTGTATCTGCTTAGATTCACATGCTGTGCATAGGTCCGACATCCAGTGGTCACTGCGGAGTATTGCATTTTGTTTTTCGTAGTCGAAAAGGGGACGTCGACAAGGCGTGTCTGTAACACTATCCCTATAGTGACGTGCGTTGTACCCACAATCCCTCACGCGTCGAGGTCCCTCTGTTTGTATTTTTCTGCCCTGAGGGAGCCTTCTAGACGTGAGTGAGTACAGAAAAGAGAGAAATATAGTAGAGGATGTCTATGTTCCTTCCATCCGAGCGGGGAGGAAGGGCGGGCGCATGTGAATCTAAGCAGATACAACCATCAGAAATGCTTTTACGGTAAGTAATGCATTGTCTTCTGATGTTTGTTAATCTGCTTAGAATCACATGCTGTGCATAGACTAGCGAGCAGTACCCGGAGTTGGCGGTGGGTTATGAGAAGGAACAGTAGAGAAAAGATGTCTTAATACTGCCTGTCCCACCTGGGAGTCAGATCTAGAGTGTGCATCTAGACAGTAGTGTTTTGTAAAGGTGTGCACAGAACTCGAGGTAGCCGCTTTGCAGATGGACTCAAGGGGAACATTTGCAATGAATGCTATGGAAGCCCCAGTGCCTCGAGTGGAATGTGCTCTTGGCTTGAAGGGGAGTTCTCTCTTAGCAAGAGTGTAACAGAGAGTGATGCATTGTACAATCCATCTAGATATAGTGGATTTAGAGACTGCATCTCCTTCTCTTCCTGCTGCCACCGAGACAAAGAACGGATTAGTCTTTCTCAGTGATCTGGTTCTTTCCATGTAGAACATGACAGCTCTGCGTACATCTAGTGTATGCAGACTTCTTTCCCCCAAGCTGGAAGGGTTTTGAAAGAACGTTGGTAGTTCTATAGATTGATTTACATGAAATTTCGAGATGAATTTTGGTGCAAACCTTGGGTGTGTGCGAAGAACCACCTTGTCCTTGTGAACTGATACGAAGGGGTCTAGTACAGAAAGAGCCTGTAGTTCACTTACTCTTCTAATGGAGGTGATAGCTATAAGGAAAGCAGTCTTAAGCGTGAGGTATTTAAGAGTTGCCTTGTGCATGGGTTCGAAAGGAGTGCCCATGAGTTTCGAAAGTACCACGTTTAAGTCCCATCCGGGAGCTGGGTTAGCTATCGGGGGGTGTATTCTCTTTACCCCTTCCATGAAGGCCTTGATAACTGGTATCTTCCACCACGACACTTTAAGTTGGGAAGTGGTGTATGCAGAAAGTGCCGCTAGGTGGACTTTAATGGAATTAAACACTAGACCTGAATCCAGTAAATGGGTCAAGTACAGAATAATGTTAGTGGCAGAGCAGTCAACTGGGTTGATGTTCTTACTTCTACACCAGATGACAAATCTTTTCCACTTGCTAGAATAGCAGTGGCGAGTATTAGGTTTTTTGGCTTCCCTGAGGATGTCCATACATCTCTGAGGGAGATGTAAATGTCCAAATTCTATGATCTCAGGAGCCAGGCTGCTAAGTTCATGGTCTGAGGGCATGGATGCAGTGTCCTGCCCTTGTCTTGTGACAGCATGTTGTACGGGCAGGGAAGTTTCATTGGGGGAGATAGGGACATCTCCATCAAGTGAGCGAACCATGGCTGCCGGGCCCACATTGGGGCTACTAGTATCATGGTAACCTGCTCTTGGTGCATCTTGTGCACCACTTTGTTGAGGAGGGGAGTCGGGGGAAAGGCGTAAACAAATTTCCCTGACCATTGAATCAACAGACCGTTCCCCTTGGACTGGTTCTGGGGGTACCTGGAGGCGTAACTTTGGCATTGTGAGTTCTCCAGGGTTGCGAACAGGTCTATTTCCGGGAAACCCCATTGCGTGAAGACGTCTAAGACGATGTTTTCGTGCAATTGCCATTCGTACTCTTTGGGTAGGGGGAAGTCTCTGCTGAGTTTGTCTGCTAGCAGATTGAGTTCCCCTGGTACATGTTGTGATAGTAGGAACATGTTGTGTTTGAGAGCCCACTTCCATATATTCTGGGACAGCTTGGACAGTCCTGGAGAGTGAGTGCCCCCTTGCTTGTTGAGATAGTGCATGGCTGTGGTGCTGTCTGTGAGGACCATCACTGTCTTTCCTTGTAAGTGTTCCTGAAAGGCTTTCAGTGCTTTGAACACTGCTAATAGTTCCAGCAGGTTTATATGCTTGGATGCTAAGCTCGGAGTCCACACTCCGTGAGCAGTCTGATGGGATAGGTGAGCCCCCCATCCTGTAAGGGATGCGTCTGTGGTTAGAGTGGCTTCCACTGCGGGTGTGGCAAATGTTTTCCCTAATAACAGGTTTTCCTTTGTCCACCACCGTAGCGAGAGAACCAAGGCCTGCGAGACCACCACTAGATCGTCCCATTGTCCGCTGGCCTGACACCACTGCCTGTAGAGCCACTCTTGCATTGGGCGCATGCGCAGGCGCGCGTGAGGTACCAAATAAATACATGACGCCATCATCCCTAGCAAGCGCATTGCTTTGCGTACCGTCACCTGTCGACCTGCCACATATTGGGGGATCTGAAACAGCATGTTTTGGACCCTCTCGTTGGAGGGGAAGACGAGGCCGTCCCTTGTTCGAATTAGAGCCCCTAGGAATTGTTTGATTTGGCTGGGGTCTAAGCTGGACTTCTTTTCGTTGATGGAGAAGCCCAGTTGGGACAAAAGGTCTACGGTCCTTTGGGTATTGGAGAAGCATGTTTCGTAAGAATCCCCTGTTATGAGCCAGTCGTCGAGGTACGGGTAAACCGGGATGGATAATCTGCGCAGGCGGGCCGCTGCCACTACTTTCCTAAATACCCTTGGTGCAGATGCTATCCCGAAGGGTAGTACTCTGAACAGGTAGTGTTTGTTCTCTATCTTGAATCTGAGGTATTTTCTGTGCGCTGGCAACATTAAAATATGAAAGTATGCATCTTTCATGTCTAGTGTTGTCATGTAATCCCCCTGTGATAAGTGGGATTACTTCCTGCAAGGTCACCATACGAAACTTTTGGGGTTTGACAAAGTTGTTCGCTGGGCGCAGATCTAATACAGGGCGCATGGTTAGGTCCTTTTTGGGTACAAGGAAGTACACTGAATAAATACCTTCTGTTACCTGAGATAGGGGGACAGCCTCTATAGCTTCTTTTTTCAGTAGCTCTTCTACTTCTCGAAGAAGAATAGTGAGGTGTTCCGGTGTCATGCGTTGGTTCCGTGGGGGTCTGTATTTCGGGGAACCGTTGAATTCGATGCAGTATCCGTGGGCTATGGTGGATAATACCCAGCGGTCTGACGTTATTCCCTCCCATGCTGAAAGGAACGATGTTAGCCGGCCCCCGACCGGTGATGCATGGGAGGGGACCCGAACCTTTGGGTCATTTGTTGGTATTGGGCGTGGGGCCTTTTGGACTGGAGCCGCGCCCTCTTCCTTTGCCACGACGTTGGCCTCTTTGCTACCAACTGGCCCTCTAACCAAAGCACCCAGTTCAGTCAGAGTAAAATTGTTGTTGGCTTTGCTGCTGGCGTTGGCCACGGAAGGAGCGTCTATTGCCATAGCTGCGTCTGTTAGGTGGCCTCGAAATTTGGTCAAGAGTCTTGATGGTATCAAACTCCTTCTTCGCATGTTCTAGGGCCTCATCAACTGCTTTCCCAAACAGATGTGTCTGCTCTATGGGCTTATTTATTAGGGAAGCCTGGGTTTCTGGCTTAAATCCCGAATTGCGCAGCCAGACATGGCGTTTGAGAAGTATTCCCTGAACCAGGGAGCGGCCAGCTGTCTCTGCGGCATCTAAGGAGTTCTTTACGATGCCCTGGTTTACGAGAGTTCCCTCTGATATAGTAGCCAACAGGCGTGAACGCAGGGGTTCTGGTGCGTCCTCTGCTTCGCTGCGCAGCTTACTCCACTGTGCATCTGCGTAGCTAGCTAATAGGGAATTGTTATTCGCGATCCTGGTTGAGAAGGCGGCGGAGGTCGTGATTCTCTTCCCAAGTGCATAGAGCTTCTTGCCCTCTTTGTCAGGTGGTGCCTCACTAGTAGATAGTGGTACCCCCGCTCTCTTTCTTGTGTTAGTCACTACCAGAGAGTCCGGAATAGAATGTCCCCTGATGTACAAAGGGTCAGAAGACGAGGGGCTGAAGAGCTTTTCTATCCGAGGGTTGACCCCTCTGACTAAGGCCGGATTGGAAAGGGAAGGAGTTATTCTTCTCTTTATAGAAGCCAGGAGCGGAATGGTCTGACTGACCGGGGCTTTTTCTTTAATAACTTTTTCTACAAAGTCGATGTCCGGAAGAGTCTCCCCTGTGTCTATTTGAAAATGCGCTGCTGCCTTGTGCAATAGTGCATTAAGTGAAGGCTGGTCATCTATGGGGGAGGTGTTCCCTATAGGTGAGTCCTTGGGAGGAGAAGGGTGAAAGACATCAGGGTCTGAGTGCACTGATGGGGATTGCCAAGGCTGCACTGATGGGGAGTGCCAGGGCTGTGAGGTAGCTGTATCTTCTTCAAAAGCTCCTGCGCTAGTGTAAGGGTCTTCCTCAAACCTCTCCTCCTCAAGTTCTTCCTCTCCACCTAAGCACTCCTCATCTTCCTGGGGGTATTGCTCCTCTTCAGTGAGGTCATATGCATCTGTAGAAGGGGGAAACAGCCTAGGAATCTTGACCCTAGGGTCATCCTGGGTCCATTCTCTTGGTCTTTTGGGTGTGGGTGGGTTTTGGCTATCCAAAAACCTCTCCATCTTTTCCATACAAGAATGGAGTCTTTCCATGGTCTCATGGGGAACCCCTGAATAGTCTAGAGGGGGGAAATCAGTGTTTTCACCTTCAAAACGCTTCGAACGCTCCCACAACGTCGACGAAAGGTTTCCATCGCCCTCAGAAAAGCCCTCCGGTAGTTCAGAAGTGCCTTTAGATGGATGGGGCAGTTCCTGGCTACTCTTGTGCTTTTTCGGCGTTTCTATTTCCTTGGGTGCGGTATTCGACGTCTGTTTCGTCGTCCGCTTACGTTTGTCCTCGGAAACAATTCTCGCCAGACTCTCGACGACGAGTTCGTCAGTCGAGGGTTCTGGAGTCGGCGTTGCCTGCGTTGCGCGTTGTTTTTTGACGGCCGCTCTATGGAGCGTTACGTCGGATGTTTTTGAGGTAGCGCCCGTGTTAGAAGAAAGCCCAATCGCTGGTCGCGGCTGCGTTTGCGGGTGGGGCTTGAGACCCTTGTGGTCTGCGGTCGACGCCGGAGTGCCCTGCGTCCCCTTCGGCGCTGGTGGATCCTTCGTCCTGGACGAAGAAGAGCCGTGGGTTGTGTGCTTAGGCCTATGGGGTCTGTGTGCGTCCTTGTCGCCGGGGTGTTCATCCCAATAAGCAGCGCGTGAATCGAGCCCGTCGGGGCCGGGGACGGACGTCGAGGAGCGCGAGCGCTCCTTCTGGGGGTTAATGACTTCCGTAACGGACGTCGAGTTATCACCCTCCTCGTCACTTTCTGTAACAGCGGCGGCGGGTGAGGAAACTGACTTCGCCATAGCGTAGTCCGCCCACCTCTTAACTTTCCGTTCTTTAAGAGTTCTTGGTTTCAAGAGCTTACAGGCCGCGCAGCTGTCCTCTTTATGATCGAGGGGCAAGCAACGATTACAGAGCTTGTGTTTGTCCTTCCAAGTGTATTTGCCCCTACAGCGTGGGCAAAACTTAAAAGGTGTCCTCTCCATAGCTGAGGCAATAAAAACTGGTGATAACAACCCCAAGGGAAAGATAGGGGAGAAAGAAAGACATTCTCGACGAGAAGGTAAAAGTTCGAAACCCCCACTCTCCCTACTGTATGTTGGCCGGCGAGGCCTGGCCACGTGTTCGGCAGCGCCGAAGGATCTCCTCTGTCTCTTCCCCTCCGTCGAAAACTTGCTCGGCGGAGAAACAGCTTCACAGCTAACGTCGAGGGGAGGGATCTTTTAACAATAAGTATATATTAAGGACCGAGGTCCGTAGTAATAGTTTAGCAATGTCTCTCTAGGAGCTCCGCGTAAGGAGACCATAAGCTGGGCGGAAAAAAACAATCTGAGGGACCTCGACGCGTGAGGGATTGTGGGTACAACGCACGTCACTATAGGGATAGTGTTACAGACACGCCTTGTCGACGTCCCCTTTTCGACTACGAAAAACAAAATGCAATACTCAGCAGTGACCACTAGATGTCGGACCTATGCACAGCATGTGATTCTAAGCAGATTAACAAACATCAGAAAGAAGGATACTGTGTATCCTCCCTAAAACTTGATATTATGAAAGATTAGCATACACCACCTCATGTGGAGTGCTAAGGTGACACCTAGTATCCCCCCTTCTCTCTGCTCAGGTGACATTTTAGTCACAATGACAACCCTATAGTTTTGGCTGGTGACAATGGACGTGTCAACTATTGTGCTATTTTGAACCAAAAACTATTCAGTTTTCGGTTGTGCACAATGGGGTCACCTTTAACATAGTGCCTCCTTTTTTCGCCATTTTCTGTGAGATTGTTCTTTGTCAGACCTTCTAATATTCTGGGAGGGAGACGGTGCGTGTGATTTGCCTTTGGCAGGCACCCTCGGGTGTCACCGCCTAGGGTTTGGTGTGTCTGCAAAGGCAGGAAGTAGGGGGGAGGAGTTTTTCACTCCCCTGCCCTTTGCCTGAATGGAACCACTTCCCACTAGGGGGCTGGCTGTCCCGATTGGACAGCCACCTGCACCTTTCTGTAAAATGCTGAGTGTTTGCAGAGGAGTGTGTGGGAAAACTGAACACAAAGGTGAAGTTCCTGAGGTGAAAGGCGATTCAACCACTGGCACAGAAGAACCAAAGCTGAAGACGACCAGAGAAATATGCAGATCCGTCCAATCACAGTGAAGCGACCACTGCTGTCCTGACCCAGTTTTCTGACGAACACAGGAGCTCCAAAGAAGAGGACTCCTTCCCTTTGGCTGGTGGTACCAAACAGCCCTGAAACAAACTACAAATTGAGCCATCTCCCGAGATGCAGTGCCTTTCCAGAGCTGCAGACCGCGAATACCAGGAGATCACAGACCCATTTGTCTTTGAGAGGCCAAATCCGTCCATAAATTAGTGAGCTCCAGTTGCACCTCCAGAGGCATGATCCCACCCATCTAAGTCCCTTCACCAGATTGCAGGACTTCAGAATAGAAGATCAATTGGGCGAGAACCATCCTTTGTTGGAGCTGAGAAAAAGGTGCGAAAACCGCAGACCGACCAAGGAGACCCAAGCAAGCCATACCAAGGGTCTTCTCTTGAGACTGCTGCTGAGACATCCCATTCAGAGTCCTTCCTTTCGTCATCAGACCGATGAATCAGGATACCAGATCTGTTGCTGCTGCATAGAGGACTATTCACCTATGTTTACTTCTCCTAACCCAGAAGTATTCAAACTGGGGTGGAGGGAGGGGGCGCGAGAGCCCAGTATGAAAGGTAAACAAATAAAAATGGTTTTGTTTGTTTCTAGATTGGAGGAAATGGGCAGGGGAGGCTCATATGGTCGGAGTGGAGCATAAAACTGTCTCAGGCACCAATAAATAAGTGGCCCGCAGTTGCAAATGGATATTCGTTCCTTTGGTCACAAACTGTTTGAATAGTACCCACAGGGGTGATTTTTGTTAAAATGTAAGCAAATTGTGATATTTAAAGACCATTTATTCAGCAACAATGGTCAAAACTACCAGCTGCATAGTGAAGTAACAAACTGGAACACATTGGCCAAAAACAAAAAAATGCAGTTTTGACTGGCCCACACTGGCATTGACCTATTGCTCTATAGGCCAGTCCGAGCCTGGCGGATCCTCCATAACGGACGAGCGGGTGTCCACCCATTGGCCCCCTCACCATTATGGTGGAGATGAGGAGCCAGCCCAGTGAAACACTGAGCACTCCCTCAACTGCTTTTTCCAGATGAGGGAGTGTTCCTCGGCTGGCTGAACTGTGAAAGGGAAACACTGTTTTCCTTCGACAGCTTCGACAGTTTAGTTCAGTTCCCCAGCTGCACATGCTCACTGAGCCATGCAAGGCTGGGGGCGTTTTGCTTCGCCAGCCTTGCATAGCTCATTGGAAATGCTGGCTGGGGCACTGCATGTCTGTATGTGCGAGGGGAAGCTCCTGCGTCACCATCTTGAATTTTTGCAGGGGTAGGTAAAGATTCAGGGAAGACAAATCGAACACCACTCGCAGGCCTGTCTGTTTCTTCTTTTGAATAGCAAAGATTCAAAAGTAGAAACCGTGCCCCTGCTGGGGGGCGGAGGGGAGGAACGTCCTCCATCGCCTCACTCTACACAAGGAGTGAATCTCTTCTAGGAGTGATGGTGTACCGATCTGTGGGTGAGGGGGAGAACTCGTGAGAGGTGCTGGAAGCCCCAGGACAACATAGATGACCCATGAGTCTGCGAAGTACCCCCGCCAAACCAGACTGTGCAGTGCCAGCCTGCCCCCAACTGGGTTGTTGTGGAGCTGAAAAGAATTGTCATTGTTTCTTCTGATCTGTGAGCGAGTGCAGTGTGTATGAGTTAGTGTGACCTCTGCCCTCCCCCCAAGCCCATTTCTGCATCAGGCAGGTGCACTGTTACAAGCAGAAGAATAACATTGTGTGTTAGAGTAGCTAATTGTTATGTCAGCTCACCGCAGATGACGAGCCCAGCAGCACCCAAGTGAGGAAAGATGGACAGATGAAGATGGACCAATGACCTGGCATTCCATATGGAGCAGGCCCTACAGCTATAGGCCTCCGCCAATCCATACTGTAAAAGAACAAGTTACTTACCAACTGTAACGTTCTTTCGATTGGATGTTCCTCCCATGTATTCCTCATCTTATGATATTCGTATCCAGCTCTGCTGCTTTGGAAAAATTCTCACCAGAGGGCGCTGTGTTCGAGGCCGCGGAGTCGAAGTCCCGAGGGCCGCCGTCGGGCATCAACGTCATCCGCTGTATAAAGGGCTCAAGCAGCGCTCGTTACCTCAGTTCTGTTTTTACGGTGTTCATGGTCGCATCAGCTGATCAGGTTTAAAGTCTTCAGGCTCTTAAGGAAGTTAGAGTGCAACTGGCGTAAACTGTATGGAGGGGTAGGTTGGGAGGGTCGATGAGGAATAAGTAGGAGGAGCATCCAATCGAAAGAATGTTACAGTTGGTACGTAACTTGTTCTTCGAATGGATTGTGTCCTCCCACGTATTCCTCATTTTATGATAGACTCCCATAGCAGTGGTCATTTTGGAGGTGGGAGTACTAGAAATTTTAATTATGGACTGAATGAAGGACATCTTTTGCAAATAGTCCTCTTTTATAGGAAGTATAGTCCAAGCAGTAATGCTTTACAAAGGTGTGCATCGACGACCAGGTGGCCGCAGCACAAATATCCTGCACCGGCACACCCCTCTGAAGAGCCGTGGAGGTTGCCATGCCTCTGGTTGAATGAGCCCTTAATCCATCTGGAGGCTCTTTCCCAGATAATTTGTAGCATTCAGAAATTGCTAGAATTATCCATCTGGATAAAGTTTGTTTAGACACTGCAAGGCCCAATTTGGGCCCAGAATACCCAACAAATAGTTGGTCACATTGTCGAAGATTTGCCAATCTGGAAATGTAGAAACTGAGAGCCTTTTTTGGGTCCAGTCTATGCAATCTTTCCTCTTCCTTAATCGCGTGAGGATAAAAAGGAAGGTAAGGCAATTTTTCATGACAGATGAAAATCGGACACTATTTTAGGCAAGAAAAATGGTTTGAATTTTAGAATAACCTTGTCCCTATGGAAAATGGTGTGAGGAGGCTTACAAGACACTGCCTGCAACTCACTTGGTGTTATAGCCACTAACAGAACTGTCTTAAGAGTGAAGTCTTAATGGACAAGAATGTAAAGGTTCGAACGGGGCACATATGAAAAATGTTAAGACTAGATTTAAATCCCAGATGGGCACCTGATTGGATGGTATACTTTTGTCAGCCCTTTCAAGAATTAAAGGCATTTTAAAATAGGATGCCTCTTCCGATGAGCGCTTAAAAAATGGAAAGCGCTGCCAAATATCCTTTTATAGTACCAATTTAGAGCCCCAAATTGGCTAAATGTAAGACAAAAGAAAGTACTGTTGGAGTATTACAAAGAAATGGATCCACATTCTTATCCCTGCACCAGTTACTGAACTTGTTCCAACGACACCGATACAGGGATTTTGTTGCTGGTCTTCTGGCCGAAAGCAAAATCTCCATTACGTCATCCGGGAGGTCCCAATCCTTATATCTTAGCCTCTCAGAAACCATGCATGAAGGCGGAGTGTTTTGACCTCTGGATGGAGAACCAGACCTTCCTCTTGCGAGAGAAGATCCTCCCTGTGTGGAAGACTTATTGGAGGGCAGATGGACATGTCCAGAAGGTCCGGGTACCACGTCCTCCTGGCTCAATCTGGGGCAATCAGGATCATGGATTTCCTGAACTTTCTCAACCTCCTGATTACCCGAGGAATCACGGGGACTGGAGAAAACGCGTAAAAGGAGTGGAAATATCCAGTCCACCACGAACGCGTCTCCTAGAGCTCCTCTTGGAGGAAATTCCCTTGAGCAGTACAGTTCGCAGTTCCGGTTGGCTGCGGTAGCGAACAGATCCACTTGAGGGGTTCCCCAAAGGGCAAAGATCTCTTGAAGGACTCCTGAGCTAGCTCCCATTCGTGGGAGACTGTGCTCTGCCTGCTCAGAGCATCCACCGCTGTGTTCAGCTCTCCTGCTAGGTGAACTGCTGATAGAGAGATTCCTTCTTGCATTGCACAGAAGCAGAGCTGCATTGCCTCTCTGCACAGTGGGAGTGATCCTACGCCTCCTCTTTTGTTGAGGTAGTACATGGCCACTCTGTTGTCCAACAGTATCAGAACATTTTTTCCCTGTACAGAGGGGAGAAAGGCCTTCAGCGCTAGTCCGATTGCCCTCAGCTCCAAAAGGTTGATGTGTAGTTTGGACTCCGATGGAGACCAACGACTGCTGATTGTCAGATCGTTGGTGTGGGCTCCCCACCGTGAGTGAGGAGTGTCACTACTGTTATCTCCGGCCATGGTTGCCAAAAAGGTTTCCCCTTGAGGATATTCTCCTTGCAAGCCCACCATAGGAGATCTTGAGTCCCTTTGGTCAAAACTTGCAGAAGATCTGACATCTCCCCCGAGAACTGGGACCATTGAGTCCCGAGGGCCCATTGAATGGATCTCATCCTCAATCTGGCCTCTGGCACCAATGCAAAAATACAGGATGCCATAAGGCCTAGCAACCTTAGAATGTCGAATGCCGGTAGATGTTGGGCATTTTTAAACTTCATTACCATCTGAAGAATGTGGCGAGTTCTCTCCTCAGTTCTCTCCTCAGGAGGCAAGTCTTTCCCTGAGGAAGTGTCCAGGATTGCTCCGATGAATTGGAGTTTTTGGCTTGGAATCATTTGTGAGTTCATGCAATTGAGGGAGAAGCCCAGACTGTGTAAGAAGTGGCAGGTCAAGACCAGATGTTCCTGGGCGCGTTCAGGTGAACTCGCCCTGATTAGCCAATTGTCCAGATAAGGGTGACGTGAATCCCCCTTATTCGGATACTCGCTGCCACCACCGCCATCAGTTTGGTGAAAACCCTTGGGGCGGAGGTCAGCCTAAATGGTAGAACCCGAAACAGATAATGAGAACCACCAATTGCGAACCTCAGGTACTTTCTGTGCTTGAGATGGATTGGCACATGAAAGTAAGCATCCTGAAGGTCCAACCAGCCAGTCCTGAAGCTGAAGAGCCTGAAGGATCTGAGAAAGGGTCACCATCTTGAACTTGTCCTTCCTGAGGAAGTTGTTCAAGTCGCTCAAATCCAAGATGGGTCTCAATCCTCTGTTCTTTTTGGGGATCAGAAAATAAGGGGGAGTAGGCTCCCCCGCCTATAATAGGTTTAGACACAATTTGCTGGATATTTCTGAGGTTATCACACTTTCAAAATAGTTCAAGCATAGGCAAGTAGAAGTTCATGGAAGATACAACCTGACTTCAATAAATCAGTTAAAATGAATCGTTTTTTAATAAAAGTTGTAATTGTATAAAAACAAATACATAAAAGCTAACATAAAAACTAACAAAAGTGACTAGTGCTTCAGAAAGTGTTAAATACTAATCACCAGACAACTGACAATGTGCAAAATCCGCAATCGATCTGTATCTCTCTCTTAGATACTAAGATAACATCAAGTGTACATGTAAACATCTACACAACTTCAGGTAATTGAAACCTTCTCTTTGATAAATAAAAAACCACACAGTATGTAGAATCAGAGACCATCATTGGGTAGTGACCGATTTAGATGCCGGAGTCAACGTGTACCTAAAGTGCACCTTTTAGTAACGTTCTAGTACTTTAGATACTTCACAGTACTATCTGTAATTGCCCTACACGTTTCGTTCCTTTAGTCCTTCAGGTTAGTGTTAGGAACTTCTTTAGGGGAGCGTGTAAGCCGGGGCCAAAGGGCACCAACAGCCCAACTTGTGATGGTATCAAGGTAACACTTGACAAGTCGAAGCTATCATGACAGTGTGCAGTCTTGAGTGGTGTTTCCCAGTGGACAATTAAATGAAGTAAGAGTCCAAACTCGCTTGTCTCAGATGCAAGGGAGTCAATACAGTTCAAACCGTCTCTCAGTGTCGGTAAAGCATCCTAGGAAACTGCATTAATTCTCAGTATTGCAGTCCCAAAGTATCCTTCAACAGTGCCTAGGGATTAGATGAGCACGTAGTCTTCTAGACATTGTAGTTATCTCATTAGAGACATCAAGTGAGCAGGTTTGTAGGTAAAATCCTTGAAGGCTCAATCGGGTCGGACTTCAGGGCAGCCTGCCTCATACGGGCCGTGTTGAGAATAATGATGGTGCTTATGCACGAACTTCACGCAACTGTTCGTCCTCGTAATCCGAGTAACGAATAAGTATACTCTGCTGGTCATGCCACTCCTATTTCATGGTCTTCTACTATATCCAAAATTACATCTACATATCATTGTAACGCATGTAAGTCGTTCAATAGTGTGCATTGTCTAGATAGCATTTGTCCGTGCAGAATGCCATTAGTTACAAGAATTGTCATTGACAACAAACGTTTATTAAGCTTATCTTGGTCATTTAAAAACAGTTTGTTTCATTCCTTTTCACAGGTGGTACAGGCTGGTGGCCTATCGTTCCTTTACATGGTGCCTCCACGGGAGGCTTGGACACTGCGTTCGAAGAGTGATACGCGCCTGTGCCGTTCGTGCCATTAGAGCAACGTTCCCGCGTGACAGCGGTCAGTACAGGTGATTTTCTCTCGCTGTGCTGCAACCTGACCTGTATAATCTTTAAAGTCTTGTATTTTTGTGTCATGAAAATGAAGATACAAAATAAAACACCACATATATTTTAACAACGGTTGTTTCGATTTTTTAAATGAATCAAGTGTGTCTCCATTCAAGGATGGACGTCAGACATCTGTGCTCCGAATGGGTGAAGGTCTGGTCGCTGTGAAGCAGGGTGGTCTCTATCTATCTAAGCTAACATAACATTCTCGATAATGCATGCACTAAATAACACTTGTTCAAAGTCTTTCAGTGGGTTATGTCTCTATAAAAGTCACACATATGTCTATACTAACAATTACCATTGGATTATACAGGCCTTAGGGTCTTGACCACTATAATACACCGGTTGAAGTGTGGGTCTGTGCTCACAAGAATCTCCGGTATGTGGCATTTGTTATTGATAAGCAACGATATACTGATATAAAGGCGGTTCGCGCCAGTGGATGCGCGCTGGCATGGGGGGCTGTCAGGGGCGCGAAAGGCCAAGGTGCCAAACTACATGTACACTTCAAAAGGTATCCCACGCCAAGGGGCCATCGGTCACATGGCCTCCTCAGACCCCGTGTCTCCAGCCAGGCCTCCCCTTGAAGCAGGCCGCCCCCCCTAAGACCACAACTTACATACGTCATTCATTCACAAACACACCCCTGTTTCTAATACTTTATAAACCACTTGATATGTCTCATGAGAACATCTTTGTGCTTTGCAAGTCAACTCCTGAACCTGTTACCTGGCAACCACTGAGATCTACGCTAATCTGCTCGTCGTCGTGCTATCCGTGAACTTCTGTGACCGCTTAGAGCAAACCCATCAGTGTGCTACCTGTGGCCACCCACCTATTCTCCTGCAACATACTGCTCTGCTTGCTGAATCCAACTGTTTGTTGGTCAAGGTAAGGCCATGTATCCTAGTCATATTTCGCAGATTTTTAAATTTCTATCTATTTGCGAGTTGAGTACACAATAGTGCTAGGTTCATTGGTCTCATTGCTATTGACTTGAGTTTCCATTGCTATGCTATCAATAGATCTATTTATTTTCATCTGTGTCTATTGTCATCGAATTGCACCCTTCGGGGGTCCAGTCTATAATGTAAGCATGTTTCCTTCTCGTGCAATACAGAACATCCAAGGGATGAGTCACATGTTCAGTTTTTAGTCACATCATTTATAAATTTCTGCAACTTATGCAAATACTAAGCCGCACATGATGAACTGGTATAGTTCCTGCGCCCAAAACAAACCTTGCATTGATCATTGTATGATTAATTTACTTTTGTATCAAATCTTTATTCTTGAAGATTGTATAATAATGTCGATTTACTTTTCAGATTTATCAACAATGCCTGCCTGTTCAATTAGCGGTTGCCCTTCGAAGACCCATGCGAAATCTGAAGGCACTAAAATGCATGTATTCCCGAAAACTGTTGATCGAATACGAGAATGGGTCAGACATTGCGGATATCCACTGGATGAGCTGGAAAGTAGAGTCCAACAAGTCTTACAGGACAAGAGGGGTGATCGATACCGCATCTGCAGCCGGCACTTTTCCTTGGACATGTACACAACATCTTGGGTAACAAAGAAGAATAAACGGCGAACGACACGGAAATTGCTCGAAAACGCTATTCCCACTCTATTCGTCCACATTCCGCCACCGGTGAGTCAAGTGTCCGGATTTAGCTTTAGGCCTTGCGGTAGTGTGTAGGTATCCGAACGGATTAATTGATATTGTAGGTGTTCTATCCCTTGTAATAATTTCGATATTGATATGAGTGTATAGTTTTTTGAATAATGACATTTACCAATATATTCTTTTTCGATTTCATAACCCACAAACGCAATGTATATATATGGGAACAGGGAACTGTGCTGTATTGAGCATTTTACACGTATTCTGTCGCCTTACATGGCTATTTTTAATATTGGCATTTCATTATCAATCATTAATTTACCTTTACAACTTCTTGACTATCCCTTGAATCTGAAGCAAGAACATTCTACATCCTTGACGTGGTCGCAGTCATCAACCACTTCTAGCGCGTATCAGGTAATCTTACTAGGCTAATCCGCTACAGACTTGTTTTATGCATGTCAAATAATATTTTTATTTTATCGTGTAATCATTTTACCGAATGTTTGGTTAGTGCTTTCCAATTGATATACACCTTAGTTATCGTCCACTGGTGTTTGTTTTCAGTTATAATTAGTGTTATCCATACTAATGCAAGTACTGTCTTTCAGGGAGATGCTGAAGCGTCCGCCACATCTACAACATTTCTAGATGTTCTTCAACAGCAGGAGGTATGGATACTGACAGCTCCATCGAGCGTCATCATCAGAGCTTGAATTCTTGTCGTTTGATTGTTCTACACAATGTTTCATTCGTGTTTAGCCGTTGATATGTACCTGTGCTGTCGACCCCAGGTGTGTGTTATGTTTTCACTATTGTAATCCTCACTAATGCAAGTACTATGTTTCAGGCAGTTGATGGAGCGTCAACCCCTGCACTTGATGCAGAGCCTGACATTCAAGTAATTCCAGGGGAAGTGGAAGCGGGACCATGCGTATACGAATTGGCGCAACAGCTTTCGGAAGTGCGCACTACATTTGCAACATCCATAGATATTCTTCAGCAGCACGAGGTATGGATAATGACAGCTCCATCATGCGTGATCATATAACATGATTCCATTTGCTATACTTTCTTCCCTATTAACGCAAGTGCTGTGTTTCAGGGAGACGACGGAGCTTCCACCACAATCACAACATCTCATTTAGATGATGCAGATGTAAAGGAATTGTTGAAATAAGTCGATGAATGTGATCATATTTGGATTTTCCTTGATTCTTTTGGACAATGCATCATTTGTGGTTATCTCTTTATATGTACCTGTGCCGTCGACCCCAAGTGTGTGTTGTGTTTCCAATATTGAAAAGCATACTAATGCAAGTACTGTGTTTCAGGGAGATGCGGATGCCTCCTCTCCAATACAACCATTCATGGCAGTCCATGCAGAGCCAGAGGTATGGATACTGACAGTTCCATCGAAATAGATCATCACTGGTCGAATATTTGTCGTTTGATTGTTGCACACAATGTTTAAATCGTGTTTGGCTATTGAGATGTACCTGTGTGTTCGTCCTCATGTGTGTTTTGTGCTAACAATATTTTGATACATAGTAATGAAAGTATGTTTCAGGGAGACGATGGAGCCTCATTCCGTGCTGTCTATGCGGATACAGAAAATATAGTCGTTGCAGCACAAGAGGAAGGGAGGACATGCGGAAACGAATCAGAGCTACAGCGTGCAGATGTTGAAGGTCGAGTCAAAAAAGTTGCAAAAAAAAAAACAAAAAAAGGTTAGTAACAAACAGTTCATAACTTTAAAAAAATGTTTGTGCTGGGGACTATTTTATGTTTTTTTCCAGTCAATTCTACTACACTCTATCTTGTGTTTAAACTGAACGTCCCTTTTCCAATCTCTCCTCCAGTTACCCGTGGGTGTCAGAACTATACACACACAGACAGTGAAGCGAATGAGAGATGTGGCTTGCCAGACTGTGTACACTATGGAGGAACTATTAATTGAGGCGAGGCGTGTTCAGGTTTGAGATGCTCATGTCCAATGGCCAGAACATGAATTAACTGTTTGGAGACTACAGCAAAGTTGCATTGGACCATAGCTACAGTGCGACCGCACCACCACAAGAAGATGTTATTGAATGTATTGAAGATAGCTCTGAAGTAGTTGCAGATCAATTTACACAATCTACACCCGCCAAAAATTTGCCACCAAAAAACCTGTCGACATTGTTGTGTTCTCCCATCAATGTTGAAGTAATAGATGTCGAAATGACAGAGAATGAACCAGCCGCAGCATCCATAGACGCATCAGAACTTGATATCAGCGATATTACTTTCCAATGTGTTGAAATCACCACAACGTCACAGGCCGAAACAACGTTGAAGCAGGATGACAGTCTAATGAAAGAGAGCAAATACATTGTATTCGACAGTTGTTTGATGGAAATTATAAGTATGCTGAAATGTGTGCATTCCATTAGAGGGAAAGTATGTGGGAAGCCATTGATTAATGTGACTCGTCAAATAAAAAGGCAGTAACGTCAAAATAAATGCCGCCTGTAGATTAAATCATAGGTTCTCATGGTCTGCACAACCGATGCTGGGGAAACTGCCAGCAGGCAATCTACTGTGTGGAGCTGCATCACTTTTTAGTGGCTCCAGTTTTAGAAAGTTAGAGGCTTTCTTTCAGTTTGTGGGACTCCATTTCATTTCTAAAGCGCTGTACTACATATACCAACGTGATTATCTGTTTCCGGCCATTAGTGATGCTTGGAAAATTGAACAATTGTCTCTAGCAAGTACATTCGAAGGCAAACGATTCAGGCCAGCCGGCGATGGACAGTGCGACAGCCCTGGATTTTCTGCCAAGTACTGCACCTACCACTTTCAGGACATGGATAGTAAGAAAATTGAGAGTTTGGTGGTCGTGCAGGTAACACAATGTACATCCTCAGTGGCCATGGAGAAACTAGGATTTATAAAATCAGTGGAATATCTACAATCAAGGGGAATGCACATCGACCTCATAGCCACGTTTCAATTGCCAAGACAATGAGAGAGCAGTTCCCACATATTAAACATCAATTTGATGTATGGCATCTTGCTAAATCAATCAATAAGAAAATCTCGGCTGCAGGGAAAAAAAAAAGGTTTTGAAAGTATTTTGCAGTGGTCACATTCTATCACCAACCATCTTTGGTGGAGCTCAAAAACTTGTGAGGGGTCAGTGGAAATACTACTTGAAAAATGGCGGTCACTGATGCACCACTGTATCAACGTTCATTGCTGGACAGCAAATGAACATTTCCACCAACGTGAACATGGCCCTTTGTCCCCAGAGGAGGCACGGAAGAAAAAGTGGTTGATTCCATCTTCACCGACACACAAAGCCATTGAGAAGATTGTTTGACAAAACTATCAAGAGATTTGAGGGGACTGACAGAATTCTGTCACACAGGAGATTTGGAGGTGTTCCACAATATGTGCCTAAAGTACAGGCCAAAGCGCTTGCATTTTAGCTTTCGGGGCATGAAACATCGCACTCTACTAGCGGTCTTGGCCCATAACAGCAATGTCGGACGTGAACAATCTAGGACTAGGGGTAAAGTAAGGATGCCTCGCTACACTAAGGTGTTTTCAAAACGAAGTAAGCAATGGGTGATCAAACCAGTCTATGATGAAATGCAGTTCGACTTTGTGAAAGGCCTTATTGTTGCTGTGTTAGAGAAGCACAGATATGGAATTTTGGACGTTTCTGTGCAGAGCAGTGATCCATTGCCACCGAACATTGCGACTGTGCCATGCCCACCCGAAGCACAGCTGATTGTGAAGTACAAATCCCGGTTTAAATAATTGCAATACGATTGTCTTTTTGTAAATACATGTTATTGTACAGTGTACCTGTAAACCTAACCCCTACCTTCACCATCATGGGCGGCGAACAAGCTGGGTGTCATCTTTGAATTCTCTCTATTCACCTCACATGTGTATGTATATATTTTTCTCATGTCTCATCTCATGTAAATGTAAATGCTGCGCACTGTTAACGGAGGGGAGGCTTGCGTATTGCAAATAATAAAACAATAAATCTCACTTTTAACTCAACTCCTGTGGTACTTTATACTTTACCTGACCTTCCGCAAAAAATTAAATGTCTCAATTTGGGCTGCAAAGCTCGCAGACAACGGGGACAAAATTGGGGCACTTAGAACGCGCCAGCCAAGCGGGCCGTGGCATTTGGGAGAGAAGCCAGTTCCCATTTGCACATTGAGGCGCACTACATAGACGGATTCTAAACTTCAAGTTCACACAGATGCCTATGCCTGACAGCGCCCAGATGAGGCCCACTGGAAGTATAAGGGTCTATTGTTTTTTGACCTTGAGACAGGGACCATGCCGAAAGAACTACATTTGAAGGGAGTGCGCAATAACGTAAGAGACGATAAGGCAGAAAATTCAGAAACTAGACCGAGTTTCATTTTAGTTCAGTATACGAAAAATCATTGTCAAGAGCATGGTCCGTTTTACAGACTGCATTACGAAGAGACACAATGGAAATTTCAAATATAATGTAAGTAAATCTTTACACGCTTTTATACCGGAATGAAGAATTAATGAATGGATGCATGAATAAATGAATGAATGAATGAAGAGCTAGGAAAAGCAAGTAAAACGTGTTCGTAGTGGGCACATGGGCATGCAGGTCCACTGGTCTCACCGATCTCGGTCCTTGGCCCAGCCACTTTTCCCTGCACTGCCTACCTGCACTACGGGACTGTCTCTGTATCCTTCAGCCCCTTCTCCCGGCATTTACCTTGCACACTTGCCACCAGCTGGCCCTATTATTCAATTTGTATTCAACTAACCATGTACAGCCCTTCCCCATGCGCGATCAGAAAGACACCTGGCCTAGTAGGATCGTTGTCTGTCTGCCCTTGTTCCCCACCTGCCTCGTCACGCCTAGAAACACTTGAGTATAGGCGCGTTACAAATGCCATATCATATATCATATCATTCCTCACGCATGTAGACTAACTGTCGTTTATCATTGTGTGTTGGCCTCGATTTATCTCGTTACTTTTCGCATTGATTTTAGAGACGAACATACTCCATTGAACTATCCTTGCAAGCAAATAGTTTCTGATCGGCCGTAATAAATAAAATGAGTAATATTAATGAAGTTCGGCTAGCGAGACTAATTATAATTTTTTTGTTTTCATTACAGGTATTTGATCCCATTCTGCCACTGCCATCTGTTTGAGACACCGGCGGATGGATTCTTCAGCAGACACCTGCAGCTTCGTGTCAACAACTGGAGCACGATCACCATATTATGGGACGATCGCCAAGGGCCCACATGCCCTTACGCTGTACTAGTGGCTAGAAGCAACATCTCAACCTTTAGGCTGGACTAGTGCCTAGTTGATGGAACAGCCTTGCGGTTCACCGTGCTTCCAAAGTGATTCTTTTTACGAAAATGAACACCCTGTGTACCATAAAGGAACAGCGCGTGACTCAAGATGAAACTGAACAGTTATTGCGGATACAGATAAAAGAAAATAAATGGCTTTCGGAGTTCATATGGCAATTGCTGAATATTCTCTAAACATTTAATGTGAAATAAATGTACTTTACCAAATGTACCGTGTTGCTGTTTCATTTTAAAGTACAGTTTCATATTCCGAATTGTGGCGCGCTGTGTTGTGAGTTGATCTGTGTTGGTTTCCGGGTTCTGTGTGGAGTTGCGCAGAAGACGACTGGGCGCGTTTGCCTACGCAGCAAAGTAACGTCACGGAGAGAGGCGGGGAATATGAATGTTTTGATAATGTCAGGCTCAGGGGCAAGGGAATTGATTTAGTGCCGCAAAAGCAGGTCAGCCAGGGCGATCGGGGAAAAGATAGGATTATCAGAAAATGGCGGCTCCCTGGTGCTTGTTTTCGTGTGCGTTTAATGGACGAAAACTCGGGTAAGGTCCATAGGAAAGTTTTCTAAAATCGAGCCACTTAGGCTTAAAAAAACACGGCCGACCCGTAGGGACAATAAAATATTTTACTAGACCATGCCTTTAAAATCTCCTGCACAAGGAGTGGGAGTGGGTCTGGAATTTTTACAGAGTTGGCTCCCGGTGGTTGATCTTGAGGTCTTTGATGAAAAGGAAGACAGTAACCATGGGTCACTATCTTTAGTGCCCAGGCATCCGACGTAATGCCCGCCATTCATCCAGATACCGAGTGATTCTGCTTCCCACCGGCGTCTTGTGGGTGAAGACCTCAAAGTGACTTTGCAGCGGCTGCAGCAGTGGCTGATCTAGCACTTCTCCCTGTCGTCCGCCTTGCTGCCAAACAACCTCAAGCCGTCAAAGGGCATATTAAGTAATCTAGATTGCACATCAGGTGCAAAGCCAGGCTTCCTTAGTCATGCAAACCTGCGTAGGACCGTGCTAGATTCCATGGACCTGCTTACACTATCTGCAGTGTCCAGTCCTGACTGAAGGCATTCCTCCATAGCCTCTTAACCATCTTTTACTATAGCCAGGAAACCATCCCGGTCCTCACCTTCGGGGATGCGTTCAGCCGCTGATGACATGCAGTCCCACAGGGTATATGTAAATCTAGCTAATGTGCAAGTGACATTAGTAGATTTAAGGCCATACTGCCCGAAGAAAAAAAACTTTCCGGGCCCAAGCATCAACTTTTTTATCATCCCTGTCTGGTGGTACCGATGGGTAGGCTGATTGCCTAGTGGGGGTTGCAGCTTGAACCACTAAACTTTTAGGGGAGGGCTATTTAGATAAATATTCTGGGTCTGATAAAGATGGCCTATATTTTGGTACACGTTTCTTATTTACTGCTGATATAGAATCAGGAGTATTCCAATTTACCATCACCCTTTTTTGCAGAGCTTTATGGAATGGAAGCACAGGATCTTTTAAAGGACCTTCACTCAGTATGTCAGTCATGTCATCCTGGTCGAAATCTGGGGAAGCTGCCTTCCAACCCATAAAATCAATGACCATTCCCATAAGATTCCTATAACTAGGATCAGCATGATCTGTACGATCTTGCCTTTCAAAATCCACTTCAGAGGAAGTGTCTAAGCCACTGGCATTTTGGAGTCCGTCATAAAGATCTGTTATTTGAGACTGTGGGTCCACTAGTTCTTCAGGGACCTCTCTAGTTCCAAACCTTACTCCAGCTGAAGTGACATCCTCTTCGGATGAATGTTCTTCATATATAGATTACATGGATCTGAAAACTTCCTGTCTAGGTTGAGGGTGGAAAGTCTTTTCAGGTAAAGAAGGTGGAATCAACCTAGGTATGGACAATGGCGTCGACTTGGGTCTTGGAATCAAAGAAGGCCTCGATAAAGGCGTTGAAGGAGTCGATAGAGAAGACGCTGGCTTCAACGGTGTCGAAGGAGGCTTCGATGCGGTCGAAGGCGGCTTCGATACAGCCAAAGGTGTCGACATCATTTTCGTCAGCGGTTTCGACGCTATGGTCGTAGACTGTGTGGCGTCGCGTTTCGGCTTCGACTTCAATGCCGCTAGCCCCGATTTATGCACCGAGGCTTTGACTTAGTACAAGGCGTCAGGGAATTTCCCGCAAAGACACTCTACTCCTTTTCAACTCTCGCGTGTTTAGATCTAGATATTCCTCTGTCACTTTTAAAGTGGGTAGAGGAATGATCACCACGCGACAACTTTGCGGCGATCTGGGCCTCTTTCTCAAATATTTTAAGCATCGAAGCCCTAAAGGCCTCCCATTTTTCTGGGGAATCGTGCTTAGATGGACAAGTTACTCTCCTCTCAGAGGAGGACGAGGAGGAAGAAGACCCGTGACGCTGCTTTTTTGACTTTTTAGTCGAAGACGAGGAAGATTTCCCCGAGCGACTCTTTGATCTCGACCTCCGACTCATGACGAGATTTTGGACTGGATTCATCCGAATCCTTTTGTCTTTTAGAAGACTTATACTTCTCCTCCCCAACCGCCAGCTTACCTCTACGTTCCCCAAGATCCTTGTTAGACATGGCCTGACAGGACCCGCACTCGTCAACCCGATGGTCTGGGCTGAGGCACCAGAGGCAATTCCGATGGGGGGGGGGTCAGTTATGTCATGTATACCCAATGCTGCATATGACACTTTGTCACCCCGCAACCTCCATAGTATGGATTATGTACTGGCACTCACTAACTAGGCCCAAGTAGGCCACAAGCAAGAGTCCCCAGACAGGGGCCTCGCAAACGAAAATCCTCCCAGAACAAAAATGCAAGTGCTGACCATGCAGAACGAGGCCCCAACAAGAGCTCATAGCCAAGGCCACAACGTTGCAACCCACATGCCGCGCTCCCAGCGCCAAGGTTACACCTGCCGGTGCCAAGCCATCAGAGCCGAAAAACAAATCTAATGCTCACAATTATGCTCCAGCTACGGTCTCCCCACACGTGACCAAGCCGAACTGACAAGATGCCAAGCTCACGAGACAGAAAGTCGCCAGGGTCCAACGTCTGGGACACAGTTTGCAACAACGAAGCGGCAAGTTGGACACCTACAGCGATGGGAAAGACATGTTCACCAGCCCGTAAGCAGACTTGTCCATTGACCCCCACAAACACATAGTTGCACATTGTTGCTAATGTCAGGGACACCGCAAGCTGGGAACGGCGATGGTCCCAGGCTTGGGGGCTTGCGGGAGAACCAATCAGAATACAGGGGGCTCATCGCTGACACCATTACTCTTAGCCAATCACCAAGGGTCCCCTTGTAACAATTCCAATGTAGCAACTGTTAGGGACAGCCCAAGTGTACCACCTGCCCCCGTCCTTATCCACCAACATTTCCTCCCATAGCATAGCTATACTAACCCTACCACTTGGGGAACCAACCCGAAGTGGCGATAGGTTTTGTGCTGATTTTCCCAGGTGACACAAGTAGCGCGTCATACTGCTGTAATAAGGGCCTGCGAGCCCCACTAGCGATGAGAGCCTCTCTGGATGCATACGGTCTGAGCGTATCACTGCCGTTACTCTAATAAACAGCAGTAGTTACCTTGCACTTGGGTGTGTCATACTCCTTTTGGGACGCGGGAGGAGTTGGGGTCTCCCCAGCCCCGGAGGGCCGCAGACGGCTCTGCCGGTCCCTGGGAAAATTACCCCGACAAGTTGGAGGCACTGATGAGATCTGTTTGAGGGCCATTATCCTGAGAGCATCATTCCAAGGCCTCTTGCAACGAGGCAACCCGGCAGCGTGGCCCCCTCTGCCGTTGCCCCCTTTTGAGGACTACAGGACCATCGTGGAACTGCGAGAAGACCGGACAGCGCAACCCGGATATTGGCCCTCGGGAGCCGACTTGAGAAGTATCCCGCCCGCGGCTGGCAAGTGTCCAGACGAGGGGAGATGGTGAGCTGCTTTGGAGGGGTGAACGCGGTCAATCGGCCCCGGCTCACGAGGACTTGGTGAGTATGACACGCCCAACAAGCAATGTCATATTGTGTGGGAAGGGGGAGGAATTGTGAAAAAGGGTGGTGGGAGGTGTTTACAGTGTGTTGCAGAAGATTTGATTAATAAGTGGTGATAGACGAGGGAGCGGTAGTTGGACAGGCACGAGGGCCGCCTTCTACCACGTCACAAAGTGAATTGGGTGGAGCCCAAAGGTACCACGTGTGGTTGTTAGAAAGCACTGATTTGTCCAGATCGCAGGCACCTGTAGGGGAGGGGTGTGGCTTACCTATGAATTGGCGTTATAGATCAATGAGTAGACGAGGATCCCTACTAATTGAGTGTTGAAGCTCGTTAGGTAGATGAAGTTTCCCAGCAGGAGGTAGCTAGTTTTGTTCCCAAGTGCGGAATGAAGATTGGCTGGTTAAGCTCCCGAGAGAGGGGGGCGTATCACACGCGTGCGCAGTCCGATTGTAATAAGTTAATTGATTGTTGCATCCTCCACTCCTGGCGAGGTGGGAAGACAGCTGTGGGGTCTACGGGGGACAAGAGGGTTAGAACATATCGTGCGCTCTTTTGATTTTATAAAGTTTTCTTACCGGTAATAATTTACAGATGTTGGCGACGTCACCCGTAGGGCTTGTATAGGACACTGCAACCATCTCGTGTTGATCAAGGGGTGGCCGGGGGACAGGAAGTGGGAAAGGGCGGAACAGAAAGGGAGAGGAGGCCACGCACGGAGAAAGCCGGCAGCACTCGATAAGGGAGGGGCTAAAAAGGGAGAGGTGGCCGCGCATGGAGAATGCTGGTCACGCTCAGCAAGGGGATTGAGAAAAGGGAGGGAGACGTTTAACGAAGAAGGAAAGGTGGGGCAGGTGTAAAAGCACGCCATACAGGGGGCTTCGTGCGCCACAGCCGCAGGGGGCCATACTAGTGACATCAAGGGGGACAAATAATAAAGGAGAGGAACTGTATATTTGCAATTGTATTACTTTCCAGCGGACAGTCGGAAGTCCCCAGTTTACGGGGCCAGGTAAAAAAGGTTGATCTTGGGAAAAAGAAAATTGTAACATGGCCACATACTACGGGTCGGGGTCTGGAGTGAGGGGAAACGCTTTAACTACACCCCTCCAGCACATTTGCACGTCACTATCACCACACAAGGAGAAAATTATGAAGTACAGCATTGACTGGACACAAGGGACAGACAACAAAATACTAACACCGTGGCCGCCTAACGGCAGCTTTGACTCATACATCCAACATTCGCTATTGACATACATACACAACACGTACAAGGGAAAGAAATTAGCTCACCATATAGAGGTGTTTAACTTATGGAAGATGTTCCAGGGAGCCAGGCCAGGGGCAATGGGAATGTTTACTATGGAAGGGGCAACAGAGGAGAAAGGGAGCAAAGAAACGAAGGAGGGTAAAGAGGAGAAGGAGAACGGAGGGGGCATGGGCACGGTCAGCAGCAATGCACTATGCACAGAAGAGGGCAAGGAGGAGAAAGAAGGATCGGTTGCAGTATCAGAAGCAAAGATGTAAAAGGAAGGGACAGACGATATGCCTTTGGCGAAGGTAGCAAAGAAGGAAGAAGGAGGGTTGTACCCAGTAACAGAATTAAGAAAAGCCGCCAGACAGCAATTAACAGCCGCTGAGGGGTACTCAAACCCCACGTACAGCCCTCCACCATACACCCCTACAGATAGCTACCAGAGGGGGACGGCGGCAACGAGCACTATAGACTTAAACACCACACAGGCAGGAAGAAAACTGGGGAACACATCACAAACATAGGACCAGATGAATGGATAGCAGCACAGGTGCCCCTAAAGCTCAGAGGGACACTAACAGGGGAAGAGGACGCAGTGAGGACAGTGAACAAGGAAGAAATGGACAACACACAGACAGGGACCGAGGTGAGTAAAACAAGAGAAGGCCAACTGTCACAGGTAGAGGAAGAAATGTTGGGGAAAGGTTGGCTGAATTAAGAGAAGTACGAAGCGCACTGATCAGACAGTTAGAACAAGAAACACGAGGAAGGAAGAAGGAAAGAAAGGAGAATAGGGACGAGCAGACGAGGATGAAGGAGCGAACAGAAGAAAGGAAGAAGGAGGAGGAGCGGTTGAGGGCAATAGCAGAGAGGGTGTCACGCGCGGAGCAACGGGAAATGAAAAGGGAGGAAGAGAAGGATAGGGAAATGGAACTGTGGAAAAAGAAGATACCATCTGAAAGCGCCCGGAAGTATGAAGAAGGTAAAGTAATAGAAAGCATATTAAGAAGGGAAGGGGCAAAATGGGGGAGAAAGGAAGAAGAGGATATTAGCGAAGGTAAGTGCAGAAGTAAAGGAAGAACTACACAGGAAGTGAGCAGAAATAGGCGGTGAAATAATGGGAAAGAAGGAAAGATGGATTTTGCAGCGAGGAGGAAGAATGTTCGGGAAAAAGTGGAAGAGATGGCAATAGGGAGATTTTAGATCAACTTTACATTAGCCGCACTAACTGCGAGTCACCATGGGCATGCGGAAGAAGAAAACACAGGTGAAGCACAGGTAAGAGGTAGCAAGGAGAACGCCACAACCATTAACACCAACACCAGTACAAACACCACACCCACTAACACCACGCCCACTGACACCCACCCCTGCGCACACCCCATGTCGGCAGACTTCGGGACGTAGACAGGAAGAACGGGCAAGCACGCCCACGGTGAGAAAAGAGGGTAACAGGAGAGGGAGGAAGGATGAAGGGGATGATAGAACGAACCACTGTAATATTGATAGAATTACAGAATTACTTGACACAGAGGAAGAGGATGAATACACTGACATAACCCCACGGGCACGGGGGGAAATGAGGGGGTACAATTTAATGCCACTTCTGGAAAGGGGAGGGGCCAGACCACAATATGTCCCCTGGAAACATGCTGATAAAGAGAACATAAAATGCAGATTCCTATCAATAAGTGCAGGAGCAGGAAAGTGGATATAGGAGATGGAAAAACTCACTGCGGGGCAGAAACTAGTGGTGGGGGACGTGAAGGGGCTCCTAATATCAATATTGAGGGATGCTGCAGATGACATCTGGAAAAGGGCGGGCTTCTCACGGGTCACAATAACAGACACGTCACATGATGGAGCGCCATTTGCCAACTGCAGACATGCGCTGTGGCAGGCTTTGATGGTTCAGTACCCATTCACGTCAGACATAGGAGCAATAACGTCACACAAAATGCGTGAGAATGAAGATCCTGTTGATTACATCCAAGAGATTCAGGAGAAGTGGCGCCTGGAAACACGAGAGCCGTGGGATAAAACACTAGCCATTTTCTACCATATATTAATACAAGGGCTCACGGAGCAAGTACAAAGGCATCTGAAGAAAATAGTGGGGATGGAAGTAAAGGCCTGGCTGGAAATACAACTAACTATAGTTCACCACTGCAGGATGTGGCAGGAAAAGATGAAACAAAAGGAGGAAGATCGGAAGGCAGAGGAGGCAAAATTGGTACAGAAAAAGCTATCTAAATATGCCATGGAGGAAGCACTAATAACACCCGTGGTAGCAACACCAGCCCCCACGCAGGTCACGGTTGCACAAGACAACACCAGGTGGCACAATTACAGGAGCCAGCCCAAATAACACAACACATGCCCCCCACCATACACGGAATACCCAGGAGGAGGATATATGCAGATGGGAAATGGGTACTCAAACAACAATAGGGGGAGGCATGATGAGAGGGAGGGGCTATGGCCCGCCTGCACAACAACAAGGGGGAGGGTTCCGGGGCTACTACCCAAATGGACAGCAAGGATACCAAGACAACAAAGGGGGTTTCCCATGGCAGGCCAGAGAACCACCAATATGCTGGATTTGTGGGATGGTGGGACACATGTCACGCACTTGCAGGATGAGGCCCACTCAAGCAGCCTGGGGGGGGAACAAGGGCCTATGGGGGGGGGAACAACAAGTTTACCAACAACAAGGAACACAACAATGCCTACCAAAACAACAAGCGCCACTGCAACAACCACAGCCACAGATACAGGTACAAACATACACACCACCACAGCAACAGGTACAAACATACACACCACCACAGCAACAGGAGATAGCAACACAACAACATCAAGTACAACCGGTACAGCAGCTCACACAAATACAGGACAATGCAGTATCAACAACTGATGCACCCCTACAGCAGACACAGCTGGGGAAGGTGACAATATTGGGTCACAACCCTTACACAGGAAACAGTCAGTCACTATATCCACAATAGGACAGCCCACATATGTCTTTGATGTGTCCCATCCTATCAGTAACACCTAACACTGCGGAGGAACCACGCAAACAGGAGGCGATAGGTGACAAAAATGTTTCCATCCTAGTTGACACCGGGGCTACTAGGTCTTGCATAAGGGAGGGGAAGTTTAAATTGTCAGGCAAAGCCATGCACACTCAAGGATTTTCTGGGGCGCGAGGGTTGGTTCCCTTCACTGATAACATCTCCTCATCTATAGGAGATCACGACATGTCTCTCCCACTTCTGTACTCGAAGCAGTCACCAGTAAACATACTTGGAAGAGCTATAATGAGCAGATTAAATATGACCCTCTCCTTCACAGAGAAGGGCATAATTTGCTCTACACCAGGCATCAACATGCTCACAGCACGACAAATACTGCAGGCTTATTGCGGCCAAACAGTGTCCCGGGCTGAGCCAGTAGACGGAGACCTCTTCCAATATGGGATAGACATGGCAATAGCATGGTTGCCTGGAGTTGAGGGCAAAGTTTGGAGGAGGCCAGCAGCTTACCTATTCAGACCGGAAACACCAGCAAGTCAAAAGGAGGGGAAAATGATTTCAGTAAGCATCGAGAGCATTATGGCAACTCCAGACAACATCGCAGTACATGCCCAGGACAGGGAGGGGAGGGGCTGGAGAGCTGTAATAGCACTGGCAGAGGGTGCAGGCTTACACAGGTATCCGATGAGGAACTCTTCTCAGACAACAATGGAGAGGGAGAGATGGTGTTTGGGATGAGCATTAACATTTGGTTAAAGGTAACATACAAGCAAGTGGCACAAAAAATGGCAATGGCACTAGAGGCACCTGCCCCTACACCAGTGCCATTTTACGAGGAAGACATGGCAGCTGTACCAACATCCCTGTGGACCACCAGTCCATATGACGTTGGCTGCATCAAAAGCATTGGTGGAGTAAAAATAAAACTGAAAGAAGGAGCAATGGTGCCAAGAGTAAGGCAATACCCACTATCAAAAGAGGCAGATGAGGGCATATATGAAACAATAACAGCCCATAATAAACAATGTTATACTAGTACCATCCGAGTCACCATGCAACACTGCTGTGTACCCTGTACGCAAAGCAAAAGGAGGGTCTTGGCGTTTTATCCAGGACCTGCGACGCTTGAACTACATTGTAGAAGCATAGTATCCCATAGCAGCTAACCCAGCCACCATACTATGTGGAATACCAGCAGAGGCATCACGGTTTACAGAGATTGACCTTAATAAATGCTTTCTTTTCGATACCTCTGCACCCAGACTCACAGGACCTGACAAGCTTCACATACCGCAACACAAAACGGAAACACACAAAGTTGCCCCAAGGGTACTCTGAGTCACCATCCATCTTTAACAGAGTGATACAAATGGATTTGGGGAAACATTGAGATGGAGAGCACGGTGCTACAATATGTGGATGACATCATCATCTGCAGCACCAAAGAAGAGAGGTGTAGGAAGAACTCAGTAAAGATGCTCACAGTGTTAGCTGAGAAGGGGTACAAGGTAGACAAGGAAAAGTTATAGTACTGCCAAGAACAGGTGCTCTACATTGGTCAGCTTATTTCACAGCATGGAAGGAACATTGCACCACAAATGGCACAAGCCATAAAAAACACACCACAACCACAGACAGAGAACCACAGCAGTTTCTGGGCCTATGCAACTACTGCAGGGCGTGGGTTTTTGACTGCAGCTCATACATAGGACCCCTGCTCGAGGCCCTCAGAGAAGCACAGAAGGGGGACAAAAGGTTGGGGTGGACAAGAGAAATGAAAGAGGCATTTGACGAATTAAAACACGCCATCTCAACAGCATCAGTGCTGGCCACTCCAAACTATGAACACCAATTTTTCATCTTCTCACATTGCGACTCAGCAGTAATGAAGGCAGTACAGACACAAAAAACAAGCATGGGACACAAGCCTGTAGCATTTTACAGTGGACATTTGGACCCTGTAATGTTAGGTCACTTCCCTTGTGAACAGAGCCTGGCCGCCGCAGCCTTTGCAGTGGAAAAATCATCATCAATAACAATGGGATGCCCTACCACGCTATTTGTGGAACACGCCCTCTTTGCCATACTGAACAAGCTCAAATCGACATTGACCACACAGAGGGCATCAGGATATGAGATTATTTAAGACCAGAATTAACGATTGTTAGGTGATGTAATGTAAACCCAGCAAGATTTATAGCAGAGGTAGTTGAAGATGGTGACTACGCTCATGATTGCACACAGGCCACTGAAATTTACTCCAGCGCAAGAAAGGTTGAGGAAAGTGCCCTAGAGGGAGGAGAGATAATGTACATTGATGGGTCCTCAACAATTGACCAGAGTGATGGGGTAAGGACAGGAGCAGCAGTGGTTCGGCTGACAAGAGGATTGGATGTATGCACCAGTAAAAAGTGTTCAGCTACCACAACATTACTCAGCCCAAGCAGCAGAATGTCACGATGCCCGCTCCCGGGGAGCCGACTCAGGCCCTGCGTCCCCGAAAGCGGACATCAAGTCCCCGGGGAAGGTCCCAGCAACCCCTTATAGGGGCCCTTTGGACAGCGTCCTGGCGCCTATGGCGCCAGGCTCATAGAAAATGTCAGTCCTGGCGCCATAGGCGCCAGGCTCATTATGAAAGTGTTTGGGTGCACTTACCTGATGCAGACCATGCTGCAGAACCCCGGCCTCCTTGAGGCCTGAAAGGGACTACTTTACCTGTGGGACTCATTTACCACCCGGGCGTGGTCGGGAAGGATACATACCTGATTGGAGGAAGGACACATTCTAGGAACTTCTTCCGAGGCTATTTAAACCACACCCGATCAGCCACACGCGCTTCGCTTTGTTCTGCATCTAGCAGCTGGACGCTCACCGTGTCTGCTCCTGCATCTTGACTTCTGCCACACCTGCCAGCACCCTGAATCACCTGCAAAGGAAGGGAACAAGAGAACAGAAGAAGGAAAAGGCCTCACCTGCTAAATCTGCATCCCAGAGACATTTCGCCGACAATCCTGAAAAGGAAGACATTTATTTTTAAAAGCACATCGCATCGATCGCTACAGCGCCGCATTCTACTCACCTTTACAGGGCGCCTCCATGTTCAGCAGCGACCATCCAGATTCGCAGTCGCGCCCCCGCGCCTAGGGAGAAAAAGACAAGAACAAAGGTGAGATAAAGAAGTGAAAAGGGAAGCTAAAACTCCATGTCAAGACTTACCTGTTGGGTCATTCCCTTTTCATTTCGGGTCCGCGCCGCATCCAGGCATTTTCGGACCCCAGCCCCTAAGGGGAAAAAGACATCAGCGTTAATGAGTGAATGAAAAGACATTACCAAAACACTCATTAAAGACTTACCTGATTTCCACAAGGATTTCACCGCTCACCTCGGGTCAGTGCCTGTTCCCCGGCATTCCGTACCCCGGCCCCTATGGGGAAAAAGACTCTAGCATTAGAACATTAATGCATGGACACAAGGGGAACCACTTATAGAAAAACTTACCTGGAAGCCAAGCAAGTTTGGTTCTCGCCCATCCGAAAATCCAGTGACGTAACTGGATACCAACGCGCCCCTGCATCAGAAGCAGGATGGAGAGCTCGTAAGTTGAGACGCTACGGGGAAGCACAGAAGGGTTTTGAGGAGGGTGAGAGGGGTAAGGGGGAGGCCGATTGCATTACCCCGCAGACAGTTAACCCCCTATTCTCACCTACAGAAGGATACTTCTGCGAGTCAGACAAGCCAGATCTGGGGCCCGGTCCAGTCCGTCTTCCGAACCCTGCGCATCACCTTAGACAAGGTCTCCAGCAGCGCGAACCAGGCCAGCGCCCCCGTGGGAGTCAGGTGAGCGTTACACAGAACTAGTGTCCCTAATTTTGGCACTAAAAGAGAGCAATAACAAGAGGGTAACAATATATTCGGACAGTGCATACGTCACATAAACGGTGCGCTCAGGGTTAATAAAATGGCAACAAAGGGGGTTCAGAAGAGCAGATGGTACCCCAGTACAACATGCCCTCCTACTTGCAGAACTGAAGTAATCAATGACCCTACAGAAATGGCCCTGGTGAAGTGTCAGGCACACACTAACGGGGATGACGATCTCAAAAGGTAATAAAACAGCAGACGCACATGCCAAACATGCTGCGTACTTGGGAGAGATCTGGACCCTCCCAGAAAAACAAAAAGATGAGGGGAGGGCGGGAGCAAGACAGATGCTGATGAAGGAGGGGTAAACACACATCCCTGAAACTCAAATTATGGAATTACAGGCAGCAGCCCCCATGGCGGAAAAGGAGCTATGGGTCAAAAGAGGGTGCACAATGTCCCCCACAGATGCATTATGGCGTCAGAATAATACAGGCAAAGTAGTGATGCCCCTAGCCCTATTGAAAACAGCCCTGACTCAGCTACACCATCCTACACACACAGGAAAGGAAGTGATTGCAGCACAAATAAAGGAGGTCTGGTTCTGTCCCGAGTTAAATTCACATGTTGCAAACTTTATCAGCAAATGCCTAACCTGTCAACAGTTCACAGCCGGTCACACGCTGCAAGTGATAAAAGGTCCTATCCGCCGGGCAGAAGGACCCTTTCTGCGCCTGCACATTGACTATGTTGACATGATCAATGTATGTCAAGGACACAGATACATGATTGTAGTTGTATGCCCATTTTCAAGGTGGATAGAGGCTGGCCCCTGCTCTCATGCAGACGCCTTCAGAGAAGCCAAGTTCATGGTGAGGGAGGTCTTCCCGAGGTGGGGAGTTTGCGAAGTGCTGCGGTCAGACAACGGCCCGCACTTTGCAAATGAAATGTTTCAACACATAACTGCACTCCTTGGCATCAAACACAAGTTTGCAAGTGCATATCACCCGCAGGTGCACGGTATTTGTGAACGTCTGAACGGCCTCCTGAAAGAAGAAATTGCTAAAATTCAGCAGACAACTAAGAAAAGATGGTTGTACTGCCTCCCCTTGGCCCTGTTTGAATTAAGGAATAGGCCAGGGTCAGATCAGCACCTCACCCCACAAGGTGGTGACTGGACGTCCGATGCACCTTCCACTAACGCCACCACCAAGGGCCATGACCGATTATGATAGCTCTGCAAATGTTTTTGGTGATGAAATGTATGAATATGTCTTCCTTGATTACTAGTGTCAACTTTATCTCTCAACAGCTCGAGTGCACGCAGGGCGGGTCGAAAAACACTCAACAAGAAGAAACACATGAGGAACAGGGACAACCAGCCCACTGGACTGTTGCGGAAGGGGTCCACGTCGTCCTCCGCAACTTCAACCGCCGGTGGAATAGCCCCCTGTTCACTGGGCCCCACCAGGTGGAAGCGGTAGCTTCTAGAGCTGTTAAATTGCGAGATAAGAAAGTGTGGAACCATTTACACGACGTCAAGCCCTACAAAGATCAGACCCGCCCTTGCGTTGACGACAGGGCCAACGCAGCAGCAACAACGAAAGACAACGAAGCAGCAACTGCAACAAAAGACAATTGCGACACTGGCCTTGACGCCTCCCCAACTACAGACACCCCTAAAAACTTTGGACAATCACCCACAGCCCCTGGTCACGAGATCCCAGATCAAACAAAACCCTGCCCCGGCCAGCCCGCCCCTGCCACTACCCAAATAAAGGACACTGCCTAACAAACTGTCACGTTGCACCACACTTGTAGACACGTGCATGTTATCTTTCTCTTTTTGTCTTGCACATGCAGGTACCGCGCACAACTGTTTATGTATAAGGAAAAGTGGAGAAACATTGCATTTTGCCCAAGGGTAAATGCTACCCACAGACGATAACACCCCTGAAGCACTGTCACACCAATTTGTATACGCTATAAAAAGACCAAAATATCTAAAAAGGAGAAGGATACGTGTGTATTACAACACGTTCATTTTCGCCATAGAACAATCATTCCCACATCTCCATGAGCACTTACCAGCTCTGAGCGATAGGTCACTGAGATTAGCGTGGGAACAGCTTTTCGTCTGGGCATTAAACGACTACCTGATAGGGAGAGCTTGATTAAAGAAAACTAACAAATTAACGTATATTTATTAGAAATGTTCAGGCGGGCAACTAGAACGTCAAAGACAATAAGCTGCAGGACCGCAGCAAAGGTAAGAGAAAAATGCCAGTGATATTAGCTATTGTAATAAAACTAATAGGTGTGTTGGTTATCACTGGTCTATTGGCTGCCTCTGTCTGGCAGACACACTATGCTTATCATGTTATGGCTGCACCTAAAACTAATTTACCCCCACCACGGCTGCAACAGGGTCGGTGTCAGGTGGTACAAGCAGAACGAGAATAAACAGGGAAAGGGTTAAACGTAGCACATATGTGCAGATAATAATGGGATTGACACATATCTTACAGATTCAGCACACGTCTAAAACAACATGCGGTATCAGCACATGTCCAAAATTGGTAAGCAGACAACCAAGGACACCTGCTATGTGTGCTCGTTGATCCCATACGCCATGAGTGTAAAAGCTCACACATACATTACGTCTTTCTTAAAGTGTACCATTGGGTTTTACTTTCCCTGCTCTGCCTTATACATAGCTAAAACAGTGAGTTATTACTCAGCTTTGAGTTGCTGATAGGCCCAAGTATACAAGTCTTAGTCACCTGGATTAGCTGATGTTCTTCTAAACTTGTAACCCTGGGTTGTGCACCCTTGAACGGCTTTGGTGCTTTTCTAAAATAGTTTCATGAACATCTTACTTACCTTAGAAACTGTATTATACTCTTCTGAAAAGTATACTGGTATTACTAGCTATCAACAGTTATGTACCAATAGGTCAAACTTACCTAGAAATAAATTGGGTCTTTCTTAAAGAGTAATTTGGTTTGGCTTTCCCAGATTTGCTTACTGCATTCCAAAATAGTTGGTGTGTTCATCCTTATCATTGAGTACCTTAAGGCCCCTCCAGAAAGTAGGAGTTGTTTTACTAGCTCTGAACTGAGTTATAAAAAAGTAATGTTGCAAGGTGTATACTTGTAACAGGTTTGGTTTGTTATGTGATTTCTATAATGGAGTTTCACTGCATGACTGACCGGGTCTACTGCCCTTGAATTACTGATGGTATTCTAAAAAGTATATCTAAACTGGGTTTACTCCCCCAAGAATAGCTGACTGCCATTCTGAATGTGTTGTAGGTTTGACTAACCTGGACTACTGTTTTCTCAAGAAAGTTATAATTTGGGTTATGTCCCATAGATATTGAGCTGGTTTTTATAATTGTGTTTTTACAATATGTTATAATACTTCTTTCCGAAAGATGTATCTGGGCCTATTTGTATTTAAATAAACCCTTTATTTTTACGATACATATTGTTTGTTTTTCTTTGGACCATATGTATGCTACAATTTCTTTGTACCAAGCTACAACCCTCTCTCCATCTTGAGCCAGACCTCCTAAAGTTCCGGAAACTCAATACCTTACTCTTACTCTTCTCTCTCCCTCTCCCCTGCTAACCACCTCTTCTCCCCTGCTTCCCTCCTTTCACTTTCCAACCTGCTCCGTTCGCTGACTGGTCGCTTGGTGCACCTCCAGAGCCTAACAGGTCCCAGACTCCACCCCCCCTCCAGTCCTGCAATTGCCCTCTGGGCCTCTGCACTCCGCTTGGCAATACTGCACTCGGATTTCACTCCATGAGAGGGACAACCACTCTGCAGTTAACCCAGGCCCTTGCTGGACTGGCTGCCAGAGGCGTTGCTGGGGATTGGGTGGGGGGGGGCTAAGGGGCTATAGCCCCGGGTCTTTCGATTGTAGCCCCAGACAAAATCTCAGGGGCTACAACCAAAAGGTTAGCTAGCCCAGAGTCCCAACAGTCCCGACATTAGTGTAGCCCTGGATCTTTGCAAGACCTAGCAACACCCCATGCTGGCTGCACTTGCCCCTCCCTCCCTCCCTCCCTCCCTCGCACTTCCTGTCTGCGCACTTGCACGACCTTGAATGTACTAGGCCAAGCAAGTCTGTCTGTCCTCCCTCTGTCTCCCCTCCCTGCGTGATTGTACAAGAAATACTCGAGCATAGGCGCATTAGTGCCAGGCCTAGTATGGTAGTTTACTAATCTCCATGTCCTTTTCCCTCTCCCCACTCTGTCCACCTCCTGCACTATCTGACAAGCCGTTAGGCATAGTACAGTAGTTTATTGATTGGATGCCCTTCTCTCCACCCTCTGCCCCCTCATTCTTCCTGTCATGCACTCGCACTAGCTGAAAAGCCTTGGCCTAGTATGCGAGTTATTTCTGTAACGATCATTCAGAATCGTCAAGTTTAAGAAGGTCGACTGTATTCCTTGTTCCCATCCTGCCTTGAAGCACTTCACTTGTGAATAAGCGCTTTACAAATAAACAATTAAAATACGTCTGGCTGCTCTGTCCATGCTACCCGCATTCTCAGGTGGTACAGCCTTATACTAAGAATGGAGCATATGTACTGCCTCAAATATGTTTTTTATTAAGTCTTGGTAGGACTTTAGTAAAGCTGTCTTAACACTCTTCTACTGCGTTTTGCCATAGACTTCTATTGGCACAAATCAGGTGTTTTTTTACCCGGGGCCTTGGGTCTTCAACCTGGAACTCTTTGTGAGTGTCTCCTCTGGCAACTTCTTTGGTAGGTTACAGCCTTCTCTGCACTTGTGGGATAGAACGCAGACTTATACGTCTTTTCCTCATAACCGCAGCAGTGCCTGCAGACGTTGTCCAGTTTATTCCTATGGGGCACTTTTACCAACAATAAAATAGCCTTCAAAGTGACTTTCTAAGGCTTCCTCATGAACAATGACATTACAAAACCTTTCGTTATACTGCCGGATTGTATTTTTTAAATAATAATCACTGTATTACACACTTGCCTAATGAAATGTTAATCAATACACGTTACTTTTTGATTTATTTCTTGGAGTGTAACATGACCTTATGTGCCTGGGGAGTAGAAGTCTAAATGTATCCTAAAGCACCTGAGCTTGCACATTTGTAATGTTCCCATTACCATATGCAAGAAGCTAGGTGGAATACTAACGCTTCTGTCTCTCCCCCAAACTCCCCTCCCCTTCTGAGGTGAGCCGGACTGCTCTGACACAGCTAACCGTATAGAGATATCTGGTGTACCTTTTTGGTTGAAAATCTGTTTTGCAATGAAGTTAAATGGTTTCACATTCCTAACCAGAGAGCTGCAGAAACCAACATGGGTTCCAGAGAAACCCAAAAATGTAATTCCGACCCAACAACTTCCCCAAACTTGACACACGTGTTTGAATATGGGCACTGCTTGCCACATGAACTTTAAACAGGACATTCACGTTAAGAAACCACTACTAGGCATTCTCAATTTAAAACGCAGGCTATCAAATAAAAGAAATGCACAGAGTGAGCTGAACCTTGCAATTAACTCCACTGGTATTACTTAAATCTGTGATTTAAAGCATATGGTGGAAGCTACACAAGCAGTTGGTACATATACCATTCTGTGACTTCTAGCAGACCTAGGAAAAAATAATGGCAAATTGTAAAAGGCTTGGGGGACCTTTATATGCTTTGGTTTAGACACATGGCACCCTACTAGTGAACAGATAAAACAATGGCATGGATAAATAGAGACATTGTCAGCTGCTCGCAGTACCGTTCCAATGCATTAGAAATTAGACTTGACTATTTCTCGTCACCCAAAACATAACGGCAAAGCATTAAACAGAAAAGACACCAAGGAGTTTAAGAGACAAGAATGATACTAGTTCACCGGCATGGAGCAACAGCTGAACGTGAACAAGCAGGAGAAACAAAAATGTGTTTGGTCATTACCTCTCCCCTGTAACACAGCCTTGCATACCACTCGTCTGAACGCTTGTGCCGGTACAGCTCCAGAGTCAGGTCAGAAGCATATGGCGGCCACTTCTTGTCGAAGATTCCCAGAGCCATCAGGAGTGGGATCAGCGTGACATCATGGACAGCATAGAGGAACAGTTTTCTGGGTGGAAAAAAAGTAAGATTCAAGGAGGATGAAGATCCCAGTTCCTACACTTCAGCTCCATCAATAATTGATCTGTATTGTAGTTCAGACGCTACACAAGCCTCTCACCAGTAATTAAATGTATTCCTTTACATCAACCAATTTCTGTTGGACATTAGCAACCTTGTCATAGGAACTAATCAGTAAGCTCAGAATGCAGACTGTGCTAGTGTTGTGGGCAACTTAGCTGCTGTACTTGCTGTTAGGACAGTTTCATGAAACCATACAATCGGAGACAGTACATAAGTTACACTCTTAGTATAAGACTGTACCACCTGAACATGTTGGTAGCTTGTAGGGAGAGAGGGCTGTAGCTTAGTACAAAGAAATTGTAGAATACATATGGTCCAAAGAAACTATGTATTGTAAACAAAACAAAAGGGTTTATTTAAATACAAGCAGGCCCAGATAAATCATGGGGAAATAAGTACTATAACAGCTCATATAAACACAATTATAAAAACCAATTCAATACTTAGGGGTTACAACCCAAAGTATAATCTTTTTAAGAATAGCAATTAGCAGTTTAAGGGAAGTAAACCTACAAAACATTCAGGATGGGAGTCAGCTTTTCTTGGGGAGTAAAACCATGTTATATATACTTTTAGAATACAATCAGTATTTCAAGGGTAGATGGCCCCGTCAGTCATGCAGTGACAGTTCTAGAAATCACATAATAAACCAACCCTGTTACAAGTATGGAACAAGATACTTACCTGCAACTATTGCTCTCCCGCATGGTTCTGTCATGGATTCACATGCTCATGAATATTCCCCGTCAGGCTGGGAATCATCGGTAAAAGAAAAAACAGTCTAACTTTCACTTACAAACTGTATTTCTCCTTTAAACTAATCACTGTCCTCTGGGTCATACTGCCCCCATCCAATGACAGCCATCTCCCTAAGCCCCTCCTCTGGCAGCCATCTTCAGATTTGGTAAGCACGTGAAGTGGCAGTATGACCTAGAAGAGCCACAGAGGGGTCAGAGGAAGGATTCACATGTGAATCCATGCCGGACCCATGCTGGAGAACAATAGTTCAGGTAAGTAACTTGTTCCTTCTCCAGCATGGGGTCATGGCATGGATTCACATGCTCATGAATAACAAATACATCGCAGTACAACATTACACAACCACGGGAGGTGGCAAGGCTCAACAGAAGCAATTCATTCTTACCTCGGGAACAGACTCCCCTCAAGCGAACAGGTTGCATAGCACTGCTTGGCCGACTCTGGACACCACCCTGTAATCCCTTTCTGCACAGTAGAACTTTGTGAAGGTGTGCGTGGACCTCCACATAGCAGCCCTGCAGATGTCTGCAGGGGCACACCAGACAGGAACGCAGTCAGCAGCGATCGCTCTGGTGGAGTGGGCTCTCCGACGGCCGGGCAGTGGTTCGGTTCCCCAACCGATGACCGTGTGTGAAACAGCCCGACGGTCACCTTGAAATGGAAGCCTTGGACATTATCTTCACATGGTTCACAGGACCAAAGTTAACAAACAGTTGAGAAGCCTTCTGAAAACTCTTCATGCATGTCACGTAGAACTTCAAGGCACAAGCAACGTCCAGCATCTCGTTGAGGTGGAATTCCGACTGACCCTTCAGCATGAAAGAGGGGTGTGTCCACAGCATCACCCTCGATTCAAGGATAGTCAGGTATGGCTGCTTGCAGGATAGGGCCTGGATCTCACCTATCCTTCTGGCAGAGGTGATGGCCACAAGGAAAGTTGTTTTTCATGAGGCACGAGAGGGGTCCGATGCATAGGTTCGAAGGGTGCTCCCCAGAGCCTCGACAGCACCACGTTGAGTTCCAACACAGGGGCAGGAGCCTTTAACGGCGGGAAAGATAAAAAAAAGTCATTTGAAGAACTCCTTGATTAGTCGATGAGACCAACGTGAAGACCTCCCTGGGGACCTGGTGCAGTGGGAGATAGCCACCAGATGTACCTTGATAGAGGCGTGCGCCAGTCCGGCCATGGACAAGTATATGAAGTATGGAAGAATCTGCGAGGCGGTGACCCTCAGGAGGGGTAATCTTCCGAGACCGGCACCACGTAGCGAAATGCTTTCACTTGTGACTGTAGCACTTCCAAGTCGACTACGCCCTGGCAAGGATCTCCCTGCAGTCCACAGGCAACTCATTCTCCAAACTCTAGGGATGCAGGAGTCAAGACCTCCGGTCAAGCGATCCTGGGTCGTGATGAAGGATTGCGCCTCCTTCTCTAGTGAGACGATCTGGAACCAGTGGCAGCTTGACGAGAAGCGACGCTGGCAGGCTGAGCAGGTCCGGACACCAAATCTGCCTCGGCCATGGTGGTGCGATGAGCCTCATCCTGCATTGACAATTGAGTGTGTTGATGACACGTCGCAGGAGAGGCAATGGAGGAAACAAGTACAGAAACATCCCTTCCCACAGGAAGGAGAATGCGTCCCCCAGGCTCCTCGGTTGGTGGACTCTGCTGGCAAACATCTGGCATTGGGAGTTTGCCGCCGTCGCAAACAGATTGATGACGAGGAAGCGGTCCACTTGGTCCTGCCGAAGTTCCCACACGTGGCAGGAGCGCAATTACCTTCTGAGGGAGCCTGCAATGGTGTTCTTGACACCCGCCAGGTGAAGAGGGACAAGGAACATCTCTAGTCCGATGGCCCAGACCCACAAGTTTGGCGCTTTCTTGGAGTGTGCTGGGGATAAAGTGCCCCGTTTCCCGATGTAGAACATGGTGGTGTTGTCCGTGAAGATCCTCACCACCTTTCCCTTTAGAGACGGAAGAAACGACTTGAAGGCCCAGAACACTGCCTGTAGTTCCAGGATGTTGATATTGAGATCCTTCTCCTCCGGCAGCCATAGGCCTCTCGTGCATAGACGTCCAGTGTGGGCTCCCCAGCCTTCCACGGAAGCGTCAGTGGTGACCATCTCCTGGTATGGAGGGTTTTGAAACCCAGTGCCCCAGGCGATGTTGGAGCAGATGCCCCACCACCCAATCGCCCAACGGAACTCCTCGTTGAGCGGGATCTTGCCTGCAAAGCTTCCAGACACCTGTATCCAGCGAGCATCCAGGAACTCCAGAAGGGGTCGCATGTGCAACCTGAAGAGTTGCAACCTGCAGAGTTGGATGAGGTAGATGCAGCACAGCATCATGGTGAGCAACGACTTGATGGTCGACAATAGCCACTGCACCTACCCTTGAATGGCCGCTACCCTCTCCTCCGAAGGTGACGCCAGGCAGGACACTGTATTGAGTCTGGCTCCTAGGAAAAACGCATTCTGTGATGGTGTTAAGCAGGACTTTGGATAGTTGATGGAGAATCCCAGATAGCTGGACGGTCGCCTCTGTGTATCCGAAGGCCAACTCCCGCGAGCGGGCCCAGATGAGCCAATCGTCATGGTACAGGTATACGTGTATGCCCCGTAGACGTAGATGGGCCGTCACCTCTACCAGGCATTTTGTGAACAAGCTGGGGGCTGACTTCAACCCGAAAGGCAGAGCCTTGAACTGGTAGTGCTGACCGTGCACTACTAAACGCAAAAACCTCTGGAGTTTCTTGTGAATGGTGACGTGGAAATAGGCGTCCTCCAGGTCCAGCAACGTCAAGAAGTCTCCTTCCTCCAGTTGGCTGAGCACATGTTGCAACATGACCATCCTGAACTTTTGGGACTTGAAGTATTTGTTGAGACGTTGCAAATCTAGGATGGGCTTCCAGTCGCCTGTCTTCTTCCTGACCAGAAAGTATCAGGAAGAGACTCAAGAGCCTTGCAGCCATTGGGGAGCTGGCTCCATCGCCCCTTTTCTCAGCATGGCCTGCATCTCTTGCAGGGATGTGCTATTCCTGACGGGTAGTCGGAGGGATCCGCAGACACCTGCGTTGAAACTCCAGGGTGTGCCCCTGGGCATGAGCAACCAGCACCCATCTGTCAGTGGTGATCTTCCACTCACCGACGAAATTCGTCAGCCAACCTTGCACCGGGGTGCACGCATGGGAGCCCCGACATCCCGGTTCAGGCCTGTTTCAGAACTGGCATTCTGCCCTGCGGGCGACTACGCTGTCCTCTACTACCTGGGAACGGCTTCTGTAGGCTTCCTGAGTCGTGGATTTGGAGGGCCGACAGTATGAAGGGGATAAACCTTTGGCAGACCTGCTCGACATTGCCCTGGAGGAGCGAAAAGAAGAGCGATGCTACTGGAGAGTACCCAGGGAAGGGGCTCTCTATCCGCCTTGATGGCCTGGAGAAACTCGTCGACTACCTTCCCAAATACAATCTCTCTGTCGAAGGGCAAATCCAACACCTTCGCCTGGACCTCCAGCCGGAAATTTGTGGCCTTCACCCGGCCTCGTCAAAGGCAGACGTCATTCCCAAACTGCCGGAACCCCTCGTCGGCGACATTCAACGCCACTAATGGCGTGATCAGACGCTACTTCCCCCTCCTGGAATAGAGCGATTGCCTCCATCCTCTTATCATCGTAGAGGAACTCCAGAAAAGGCCACAGCTTGTACCACAGTTCCCTGTTGTATCTGGCTAGGATCGCCAGCACGTTGGCTGCCTTGATAGTTAACGCTGTGGTGTAAATCGGCTTCCTTCCCATGGTGCCCATCTTCTTCCACTCGCTGTCCGGAGGGACCGAAGACAAGGACGGGTTAGCCAACAGTTTCCTCGTGGCCACCGATACGACCGAATCCGGCGATGTTTATGACCTCAGACACTTGGGTGCAGAGATCCGGTACCCAAGACTTCTTCTCTACCTGTCATGATGCCTACCCCCAGGCATCCGGACCAAGCCCATCAGCCCCGGGATCAGGCATCTAGACATTTAGTAAAACCTGAGCAGCCCCGGCTAGGGGCTATCTGGGTTCAGTCCTGGCACCTTAGGTGCTAGGCTCATAGTAGAAATCAGTCCTGGCGCCTAGTCATTACTTTCCTCAGGCAGACCATGCTGCACCATGACTCCAATCCAACATGAAGACTGAAAGGGACTATTTTTCTACAGGGACTATTTTTTACTCGGGTGTGGTTCTAGGGACTTCTTACCTGGGACCTGGGACTACTTTTGAGGCTATTTAAACCACGCCCGACCAGCAACACACGCTTCGCGTTATTCTGCATCCAGCAGCGTAACGCTCACCGTGCCTGCAGCCTGCATCCAGTCTTCTGCCACGCCCGCCTCGAATCCGGAGCTCCTAAAACTAAGAGGAAAGAAAGGGACAAGATTAGAAAACAAACTTATTTCTATTCCACAACTGATTCTGGATCCATCTAGTCTCCGGTCCTGTAAAGGAACATCATTTCTGCATGCGCTGCACCTCCAGCTGCAGCGCTGCGCCATACTCACCAGTCTTCACAGCATACTTCGGGTCGGCGCTGCCTCCATCATTTCTTCGCCGAACTTCGTCACCTAGGAGACAAAAGAAAACCACAAGGTGAGCCGAGGGAACCAACAAATATAATTCTTACCACCATAGACTTACCTGATTTACCACCGGAGGCATCCTTTTGTGACTCTCCATATTTTCACTTGCCGCATCTGTAAAGAGACACAAAACACGTTTTCCACGTGCAACATTTACCGGACAGCGCCGGGTAATACAGACTCTTACCTGAGCGCCACCAGCTGCCACAAGAGCATCTTTTCACGAGCCAGCTGCAAGACAAGAAAGGAAGGGGGGGGGAAGAAGAGTGAACATCGGACATATTGAACTCTATGAACTTAATACTTACTGGTCCTCACCAGGAACCTCAGAGTCAATACTCTCCGGAACTCTCCCGAGCCTTCAAACCAGTGAAGTAACTGGAATCGACGCACCCCTGCAAATCCACGCAGGATGGAGAGCTCATCTTTCAAGAATATAAGGTGAGATTGCTGTGAGGGCATTTTCGGAGGTGATTAGTTGGGGAGGACTGTGGGGGTGCCATCACTTGAATCTACAAGTGGCTAAATCCATCTCTCCACTTGTAGGAGAATATTTCTACAGGTTAAGCAGACAAGATTAGGAGGGCAGATCCAGTCAGTCATCGCTGCACTACGCATCACGTGGGTGGAGACCGCAGCTGTCCCGGTCCGACCGACGCCCCTGTGGGAGCCAGGTGAGGTAACACTACCCTATCCCATCTGGCTGGAGCCGTGCAAGGGTTCTGCATGAGGGCCAGGCCCTCTTCCCACATTTCATCCAGAAGGGGCACCGCCATGATAGTCTTCCTCTTGGCCTTGTGCCTCTGGTACAAGAAACACACTTTCCTGGTTTCTTCGGGCACAAGCTGGAATAGCTCGGAGGCTCTGGAAATCATGGAGTGGAACGAACCCACCTTGTCCGGTGGAAAGACCGTAGGTGGCACACCCAAATTCAGAGACAAGCCGTCCGCTGCGACGATATCCTAGTCATCGTCCGTAGTTGTGGCTGTATGCATCCCCATGTCTGGGTCTGTTGGGGCTGAAGGGGCCCGACGCGGATGTGGAAGCTGAAATGGGGCCGTCGGGTGATGCTTCCTCTTTGGAGGCTGAACAGGGGCCAGGAGGACCACCAGAACCAGGTACGGAGGCATCCTCTTCTGGATCTCTGACACCAAGGTGTGAAGGGTTGACAATGTCCAGAGAGACATCCCTCATCTGAGCTGGCACGATCGGAACACTAGGACCTGCGCCATCGTGGAATGTGTGCAAGGACTCCTGGTCCTAGTAGTCTGTGGACGAGACCTCCATGGCTTGGGCCACGGCCTGGGAGGGCTGTCCGGGGACTCCTCTTTCTCCCTCCACCCCCTTATGGGGCTTGAAACGGGGCCTGATCCGGTTTACTCCCTTCAGGCGTGCCAGCAGACTCGGCCAAATGCACTGCAGCAGTGTCACGCCTTGGGGGCAGGGATACCTGCTGAGCTGCAGGGCTACCTTCACAGGGTCATCTCCCTTAGCCGTTGTGATAGCAGCTGCCACCAACTCCATCGATGAAGTCTTTTCCTGTGCCGATTGGGCTTGCTTGGGCTGTGACTTCTTCCGCAGTTTAGCCGGGTCAGATTATTTCCTTTTCGAGGAGGAGCTCGATTGCCGGCTGGCAATGGAGGCGGAGGTTGATATCGGTCGCGCCATGTCCACCTTGGGGCCCGCTTCCACGGTGAACCCAGTGGACTCAGTCTTGCGGTTCTTTGCCTCGACTTGGGCCCCGACAGATGAGGTGCCCTCAAAAGGACTTAGAAAACAGCTCCTCGGACAGGCTGGACCTGGGTGAGGGATGACCCTGCTCTGAGCACGGGGCAAAGGTGCTGGAGTTCAGCCACGCTGCCAGTCTACTGTGCCTGTCCCTCGTCGTCGTCTTGGAGAACCTGAGGCATATCTCACACTCCACCTCCTTATGGTCTGGGTGCAGGCAGTAGAGGCATTGCATGTGCTGGTCTTCAAAAACACGTTCCGTAGCCTGCACTTGGTACAGGGCTTGAAGAGGGACCATCCCTCCTCCTCCCCCATCATGGTCGGAGGGTGTGAAGTAGGCCGGAAGGCCTTCAGGAATCTTCGACAACCATCGCCCTTGAGGGCCGCTTCAATTGACAAATGGATCGCAGCAGATGGAGAAGAGAGCACACAGGCTCTTCCGGAATAATAAAACCTTTTTATGCCAAAAACACAGAAAAACGTAGAAGTAGCTCGCACAGCAAACTCCCGGACCCCCAACAATGAAGCGTGCAGTAAAAATCTGAAGATGGCTACCAGAGGAGGTGCTTAGGGAGAAGGCTGTCATTGGGTGGAGGGCACTATGATCCAGGGGACAGCGATTAGTTAAAAGGAGAAATACAGTTTGTAAGGGTTTGGGAGACTTCTCATAAATTTGCTAATTCCTCTCTACCTTGGAGAACACCAGCACTGCTGGACTCTAGGACTTTTTAATGTTGAACCTGGAGAGAGTGAGACCTTTTCCCCCCTACACTCATGCATTTTCTTCTCTGATTTGAACTCTGTTTTTGGAGTCTGATAAACTCCATAGGCATCTTTTTGCATTATGTCACACAGCACCTTCAGTGCAGTGACACCTGGAAGTCTTTTAGATATTCCAAGGTTTAAATACCTTACTCTTGGATAAACTGTTTCCAAGAGCAGTAAAGTGAAATTGACTTTACTTTACATTGCAACTTTCTCGACCCAGCACACACTATCTTATAATAGGGTGCTGGAGGGGTTACTTAGTAGCCTCTTTGTCTAGCGTCTCATGTAACATGTTTTATGTTACCCTTTCCGCAATTAATGGCTGGTGGCAGGGCTTTCTTTTTTACTACTGTGTTGTGTTTTTACCATGGGCTGCGTTCGCAGACACAGTAAAGCACCCATGGGTGCCATTTTTGTCAAAATGGCCCCAGTCTTCTTTTTTGGCCATTTCTTGTTGTTTTGGTCCTCCTTGAGATTTACTCTGCGCGCCAAACCAGGTTTGGTCCCTTTGTTAATATTGTCTTTGGCGGGGTTCACAAGTGAAACCCGCCTCTGGCTCCAGAGTGTCTGGTGGCGGCGGGAGGTGTCTGAAACTCTGTGCTTGGTCTCCTAGGAGACAAGAATGCACGCCTAGGTGATTGGTCGGCTGGCTGTCAGGCAAGGACAGCCACCCTGGTGGGTGACTGACAGCTGGGCTGGAATGAATGGGAGCGAGCTGCATAAAAGGCAAGGCTTTTAGCTTGGAAGGCAGTCGACCACTGGACGAAGGAATCAGAAGAAGAACTTGAAGAGGACACCAGCTGCAACTCCTGCACCGTTGGTTTGACCGGTGAAGCCCTGCTGCTTTGCTGAAGCTCCAAATTCGTATCGACAGAGAAGCCCTGCAAAGACGACTTCTCCCCTTGAGTTGGCGTTACCAATCAACTCCAAAAGTAAGCCACCTGGACATCCTCTCGGTGCTGGTTGAAATTCCACTGCAGTTGCTGCTGAAACCGAATAGGCAGGGAGAGGAACACCAGTTTGTGTGCGTTGCTTATAAGTTGTTCAAAAGCTTCAGGAAGATCCTCCGGACTCCGAGGAAGCAGGACTGACCGGGCCTGAGCCCCCTCAACAGAGTGCGGTAGCCCAGAAGCAAGCAAAGTCTATTTAGACAGCCAGAGTTGTCGCGAGAAGCTGCAACACTGAAGTTCCACTTGTTTGAAAGTTTGCTCTTTGTGGTCGGTGACCATCCCGTTGTGGTGCAGGAGTCCCCAGAAGTCCTCCCTATTGTCCCCACGACTGAGGACCGGGAACGACAGGATCTGCAGAGCTGCACAGGAACAGAGGACATCAGCTGCATCTTTTCTTCAAACCTAAAAGGTACTGTAAAGTCTGAGAGAACTTACCTCTCACTGTAGATTTGCTGACTCTTCTACTTCACAAGTCACCCGGCTTGTGGCCCTACATTTGTTTCTTCTTTTTCACCAAAGACTTCTAATAACATTGTGCAAAGACACCTGCAAGAAGTGCTTCAGTCCACAAACATTTGCCCATTGACATTGGCTCAGCCTAGGTCCCTGAATGTCTCTTCTCTCCTCGGTTATTGTATTGCACCTATCCTTCCAGGGAGGGGTTACTTACTCTGCATTGGGGTGTCCAAAAGTATTTCCCCGCCTAAAGAAAATTTGTGATCTCTTGTTTGTTCTGTTAACCTTTTTCTTTGACACTCTCAAAGCCTAATCTGAATATACAGTAATATATTAATGTCCTAGTTATTTTAAGTCACGTGAGGGTGTAGGAACTGTGTGCCATCCCCAATGGGTTTTTACTGATTCCGAGAAACCTAAGAGTGTATTTCTTAAGTGTTGCTTTTATATTGCTCCTTCTGAAGAAGGCTTGTTTAAATGACTGCTAAATAAATTAACAATTGTTTTTAATCAAGAAACCTTGAGTATCAGTGTTTGTTTGAATACTTGTCACTGTGAATCTCTGGGTAACTCCACTACTGCTCACATTGACCCCTCTTGAAATAAGCCTGGCTGTTCAGCCACACTACCAACCTGTGTAGTGCATACTTATACCAAAGGTTGGGTCCCTATTGCCAGGAGGCTGAGGTTGTTGTAGTGCACCCAAAGGGTACTACCCCAAATCTTTACCCAACAGTAAGTGAAAGAGAAACTGCTTTTTCTTTTGAGGATTCCCAGCCTGACAGGTAATATTCATGAGCATGTGAATCCATGCCGGACCCCATGCTGGAGAAACACCATACAACATTACTTTTTAGAACTCAGTTCAGAGCTAATAAAACAACTCATACTTTCTGCAGGGGCCTCAAGCTACTCCATGATGAGTATGAACACTCAAACTATTTGAGAATGCACCAAGAAATTCAGGTAAAGCAAAACCCAATTACACTTCAGGAAAGAATGCATTTCTAAGTAATGAACCTATTGGCATAGAACTATCTGATACCTAATAGCTAGTTATAACCAGAATACTTTTAAGAAGTGTAGAATACAGTTTCTAAGGTAAATAAGAATGTTATGAAACTATTTTAGAATAGCACCAAAGCAATTCAGAAAAGCACAACCCAGTGTTAAAAGTTTAGAATAGCAGCAGCTATTCAAGGTGACTAAGACATATATACAACTCAAAGACAAGTATTCACTCAGTGTTTTAGATCTGTATAAAGCAGACTAATGAACGCAAAATCAAATGGTTCATTAAGAAAGACGCAGTGTATTTCAAGTTGGGCAAACCCCATTGGTAAACTTTTACACTCATTCAGTTAAGAATAATAAAACAGTGCCAACTCTCATTACTTTTCAGAAGGGGGGAAACAACATTCAAAGTTAGGAAAGCAACTTGTATACTTTTACATGCAACTTTAATAGTAGTGGCTCACACCCACAATTGATGCAGGAAAATGACAGTTCCACTGTTTAACTAGTAGTGGCTTGCACCAGAAATTGTTACAGGTAACAACGATAAATGATAAGTACTTTTATACTTGTTATAATTTCCAGACAGAATCCTTATCAAAGTCTTTCCCAAGTGAATACCACATGTTATTTCAGAGGTAGAAGAGGGACCGTAGTGGTCTAGGTGCCAGCTGTAGGTAAGTCGGGATAGGGTTCAGTTGCAGGAAAGTCAGAGCTCCAGAGGATATCTTCTTTAACAAGTTAATTAAGTGTTCAGGGATGTCAGAGAAGGCTCCCTTATATGCATTCCAGCCTGGGCAAGTGGTATGGGCAAATCACCCCCACAGCCTCACAGTATTCACACAAGAATTTAAGGTAAATATTACCCAAGATAGCACAGTACCTTAGTGGAAAAGCAGCGCTTCGGAGCAGATGCCTTCAAGTCCCCGGAATCTTGGTCTGGAGACGAAAGAACTGGACACTAGATGGGAATTTGCAGCAGCAGTCAGGAGAGGCTTCTGAAAGCACCCTTCATGCTCTCTCGTGGCTCTGTAAGGATTTGGCACCTTTTTACAGCAGCCAGATGAAGTACGAATATTGCTGGTCGGATTCTCTTCACTAATCTGGTCCTGTACTGGTGAGAGGACATCAGGCAATCAAAGCGTGCCTCTGGAGATCCAGCACGTGCAAAGTGTCGGACGGATTCGGACTTTGGAAGACCATGTACGCACTCAGGCTCGAGATCCCAGGATATTGGCGGTTTGCAGCCCAGCAAGGTTGCAGTACGTCGTTGGATGGCTCAAAATGCAGGTCTTCTTGAGACTAGTGGATCCCATCAGTTTCTGGGCAGGAGTCGCATTCGGGACCCCTAGGTCGATTGGAAGGAAGTGTTGCATCAGGCTCCTGTCAAACAGCAGGCTCTCCGGTTACTGGAAATCGCTACAGACGTCTTCATCTTCCTCTTCGGATTCAGCTCCAGTGGTCAACTTGCCAGCAGCTTCCAGGATCGGAGTATTTATCAGGAACTACAACACAAGGGTGATCTGGCTGTCCAACCAGGACAGCCAGGCACCCCCTTTGGGACTTGGTTCCTTTTGGGCAAGGTGAAAGACAAAGGGCTGCAGAGCGCTTGACTCCTCCCTCATTTCCTACCTTCCCAGACACTCTAGAGCCTTGGCAGGGAGTACAAAGGATTCCTGTTGAAGATAAAACTTCAACCAAGGTCGTTCCCGGCTAGAATGGCAGGGGAAGAACTCCAAGAAGAACTCGAACAACAAGCATACGATACATGGCAAAAAAAGGAGCCCACCATTCGGAGGAAGTCTCTTCAAACAAGAGAGTAATTAACTTTAGAGTTAGTTCGGGCCCGGGGACTTCAAAGAAGACACTCTAGGAGGATTACAGCAGCGGGCCTGGGTGAACTGGATAAAAGGACTCGCAATAACACGTAACACCTCAAAGCTACACACGAATCACAAAAGGTTTAAGTTGTATTAATACCGGGCGAGGGAGAATCAGAACGAAAGAACCATTCTGATTGGCCCTCGCCAGGGCATTACCCGGACGGGAATCCCTTGGATTCCACGCCTTTGTCCCTGGCGGGGGCGTGGCAGCCCGTCAGCCAATGAGGATGCTCGAAGCTTTGTTTGTCCTCCCTCCGCACCTCCCCTCCCTTAACCCACTTACCATCAACCTTGTTTTTTCCCTGGTGGGGGACGATGGCAGCCTCCAGCTGTGTGGAGACTGAGCAGGGCCATCCCTGCTCCGAGCCTCCACACGGCCGGAGGCTTCCATCGTCCCCGCGTGGCATGAGCCCATGGACTAGAGGAGCGCTTGGCAAATAAAGGGAAAAAGAAGACCACAATTATGGATTCCTTTGCTGCTGCAACGTCACCTGGCCCGGAGAGCAGCAACAAACGTGAACCAAGATGCCCAAAAGGCCCTGGATGATGCTAACGACAATGCCCACAGCCTAGAAGCCATTGCAGCCCTACGATCCTTTGACACAAAAATTGGGTAAGTGAAAAGAACAAGTTACTTTCTTACCTGGTAACGTTCTATCGATGGGATGGTCCGACGACGTATTCCATATCTATGACATGTAATCACCACAGCTGTGCTGCTTCGGAAACTTTTTTCGGCGTCTGCGTCGATGACCTCCTCCGACGTCATCCGATGTGATAAGTAGGACGCACGACGCCCGTAGCCTCAGTTGTAGTTTTTTCCCCCAGAACGTGTGACATTAGTCAACTGCCAGTCAGACACAAAGCCTTGCGGAACGTAAGCTGCAATCGCAAAAGAAATTCTGCAGCGGGGAAGGCAGGGCGGGAGCGATATGGAATACGTCGTCGGACCATCCCATCGAAAGAACGTTACCAGGTAAGAAAGTAACTTGTTCTTCGAGGGGATTGGGTCCTCCGACGTACTCCATATCTATGACAGACTCCCAAAGCAGTACCAGAGCAAGGAGGAGGGAAAGAATTTAGAATCAAAATTTAGACTAGCCAATCAAATAGCAGAGCAAAGGACTGCCTTGCCAAAGGCCAGATCCTGTCCTCGGATGGAATCGAGGGAATAGTGACGTACAAATGTATGTACTGAAGCCCAGGTGGCTGCATCACAGATGTTGCAAATAGGAACACCCCTCTGCAGGGCAGTAGATGCAGCCATACCCCTGGTAGAATGGGCCCGCAAGCCAGCCGGTGGGTCCTTACCCGCCAAGCGGTAACACTCCGAGATGGCCAAAATAATCCAGCGAGACAAAGTCTGTTTCGTCACAGCTTGCCCCAAACGCTTTCCAGCGTTACCAATAAAGAGTTGATCGTCCACTCTGACCCGGGACATGCGTGAAACATAAAAGCTTAAAGCTCTCCTAGGATCAAGCCTATGGAGCCTCTCCTCTTCCTTACCAGGATGCGGAGGAGGATAGAATGCCGGAAGAACAACCTTCTGGGCCAAATGAAATTCCGTCACTACCTTCGGAAGAAAAGAAGGACGAACTCTAAGGACAACCCTGTCCTTGTGAAATACAGTGAAGGGTGGCTTAACTGAAAGTGCCTGTAACTCACTCACTCTGCAAGCGGAAGTAACCGCAACTAAAAACACAGTTTTCAGAGTTAACAGCCTCAAAGGGAAAGAATGTTAAGGCTCAAACGGAGCACCCATAAGAAACTTAAGAACAAGGTTTAAATCCCAACCGGGCACCAGGAAAGGTGACGGAGGGAACACATTAGTGAGCCCTTTCAGAAACTGTGAAATTAAAGGGATTTTAAAGTAAGAACACTCTTCAGACGAGCGCTTAAAGATGGACAGCGCCGCCAGGTAACCTTTAATGGTACCCACTTGCAAGCTCCTGTGGGCCAAAGAAAGTAAAAAGGACAGAACCATGGGGATGTCACATGCAAAAGGATCCACATTCTGAACTCTGCACCAGTCGCAGAACTTACGGCAACGGTACAGAGACTTTGTTGCTGGCCTTCGGGCCGAAAGCAACACCTCCATCACGTCTTCAGGGAGGTCCCAATCCTTATACCTCAACCTTTCAGACGCCAAGCGTGAAGGTTGAGGGATCTGACCTCTGGATGGAGAACCTGACCCCCCTCCCGTGAGAGCAGATCGTCTCGGTAGGGAAGACGACGTGGAGGGCAGATGGACAAGTCGAGAAGGTCCGGGTACCACGTCCTCCGAGCCCACGCCGGGGCAATGAGGATCATCCGGGAACCGAACTTCCGTAACCTCCGCAGCACTTGCGGGATGACGGGGACTGGAGGAAATGCGTACAGCAGCGGGAATGACCACTCCACCACGAACGTGTCTCCTAAGGCTCCTTTTGGAGGAAATTCCTGCGAGCAAAACCTTTCGCACTTCCGGTTGACACTGGAGGCGAAGAGATCCACTTGAGGGGTCCCCCAAAGGGCGAAGATCTCCAGGAGAATCTCCTGAGCCAACTCCCACTCGTGAGAGATCGCGCTCTGCCTGCTCAGAGCGTCCGCCGTCACGTTTTCGTCTCCGGCCAGATGAACTGCCGAGATCGAAACTTCCTGCTGGATGGCCCAGAACTCTAGCTGCATCGCCTCCCTGCACAGAGGAAGTGACCCTGCCCCCCCCCCTTTTTGTTGAGGTAGGGCATGCCCACTGTGTTGTCCGTCAGGATCAGGACACTCTTTCCTCGCACAGTCGGCAGAAAAGCCTTCAGGGCTAGCCTGACGGCCCTCAGCTCCAACAGATTGATATGGAGTCTGGACTCCGACGGAGACCAACGACTGCTGACTGTCAGCCCGTTGGCATGAGCTCCCCATCCCGTGAGGGATGCATCCGTCACGATCGTCACCTCTGGCCAGGGAAGCCAAAATGGAGCCCCCTTCATCAAGTTGCCTTCGACGGCCCACCACAGAAGGTCCCGGGCGACGGAGGGCGGCACCTGAACCGGGTCCGACATCCTGCCGGAGGACTGCGACCATTGCATCTTGAGTGCCCACTGCAAAGATCTCATCCGCAGGCGAGCCTCTGGCAACAGAAGAATGCAGGATGCCATGAGGCCGAGCAACCTCAAGAACTCAAACGCTGGGAGCGTCTGGGTATGCTGAAACTTGTGCACCATCTGCTGAATGCGAAGAGCCCTCACCAGGGGAGGAAAACACTGCCCCAGGGAAGTGTCGAGCACTGCTCCGATGTACTGGAGCCGCTGTGTTGGCGTCAAATGGGACTTCTTTAAATTGAGGGAGAAGCCCAGCCTGTGAAGGGAGTGGCAGGTGACGGACAGAT